>NC_056056.1:63326874-63627856 GCF_016772045.2 Ovis aries
AAATACATGCATATTTTTGGCATAGTTGCAGGAGATGTTTATAGCAAGTACCAACTCAATTTATAGATATATCATAAATGTTCTTAAAGAATGAGATTTTTCTTTAAAAATCATGAGATGTTAATGTGTTTTTAAAGTCATGTCTTATCTTACAGCTTAAATATTATTTTACTAGAGGGAATAAATACATTTTCTTCTGATTATAGACACTCAGACCAGTTGCTTTTCCTTAACATTTTTTTTTTTTTTGTAATTTAGTTGATTTACAATGTTTGTTGGTTTCAGGTGGACAGCAAAGTGAATGTTATGCATATACATGTATTCACTCTTTTTAAAGATTCCTTTCCAATATAGGCCATTACAGACTGTTGAGTAGAGTTCCCTGTGCTATATAGTAGGTCCTTATTAGTTACCTATTTTATATATAATAGTGTATATATGTCAATCCCAATCTCCCAATTTATCCTTCCCCCTCTGACCCCCAGTACCTGCAAGTTTGTTTCCCATATCTATAACTCTATTTCTGTTTTATATCAATAGGTGAGTTCATCTGTACCTTTTATGTATTATTATTATATTTTGAATTTTGATTTTTTTTTGACACACCATGTGGCATATAGAATCTCAGTTTCCTGACCAGAGATTGAAACTTCACCCCCTGCAGTGGAAGCCTAGAGTCTTAACCACTGGACTGCCAGGAAAGTCCCTGTACCTGTTTTTTAGATTCCACATAAAAACAATATCACATGATATTTGTCAGAACAATTGCTTTTTGGGGTCATTCCTAATTTTGTTAGAGAGACTTCATTACATTTCCCTTTTAATCTTGTCGACATGCAAGCATGCATTCAGTTAACCTACAAGTTGTATCAGACTATTAAAGAATAAATTAAATAGAAAAAGGGCTAAAATCCTAGCCACATTTCCCGCTGCTTGAGATTGTGATGCTTTCCCACAATAATATTAAAGTGCAAGCTTCACGAAAGTTCTGATAGCTGGGTATCCATCTGCTGTTATATTATCAGACCTTAGCTGGTACCTCTCTCTCGGAGCCATCAGTGAAAGCTTCAAACTGTCGTACGTTACTTGTGGTTTTTCTAACTTATGAGTTTAAAAAAGCAATGGCCATCATTAATAACAGACGCAATGCAGAGGATCATTGGGGGAAATCTGCGTTTGGTGGTGGCTCATCCTGCCTGTTTATGCCACTTGGCGGTTGCTCAAATCCCTGGTTCAGGAGAGCTGCGAAAGCATTGTACAAGTGCACCATCAGGTGGGAAGGCTGTCATGGCAGAGACCGCCTCGGCCTCACCTGAAATTCATTTCCTGGGCACCCTCGTTGACGCCTTTGCCATCAGGTGTGGCCATGTGACTGAGCTGTAGCCAGTTGCATGTGCGTTCACGCACTGTGTGTCATTTCCCACCCTGGCCTGTGAGTGAGTCAAAGTCGCTCAGTCATGTCCGATTCTTTGCAACGCCATGGACTGTAGCCTGCCAGGCTCCTCTGCCCATGGGATTTCCCCGGCAAGAATACTGGAGTGGGTTGCCATGCCCTCTTCCAGGGGATCTTCCTGACTCTGGGATCGAACCCGGGTCTCCTACATTGCACGTGGATTCTTTACCATCTGAGCCACCAGGGAAGCCCCTGGCTCATAAGAACCTCCCTGCTCTTTCTCTTTCCTGCTTTATCCAGAAGAGCATCCTTAGAAGCTATGAATTCCCAAGATAGTGGAACCATAATATGGAAGTCTGTTTATGATCTTCATCATCTAATGGGGAACAGCTATTTTGTACTTTATTTTAGTAAGAATCAGACTTAATTCTTACTAAATTCAACTGGGTTAGGGAAATAAGACTTCGCAGTTGTATCCATAATAGTTGTCAGTGAAAGTGAAAGTCACTCAGTCAGTCCCACTCTTTGTAACCCCATGGACTGTACAGTCCATGGAATTCTCTAGGCCAGAATACTGGAGTGGGTAGCTGTTCCCTTCTCCAGGGGAGCTTCCCAACCCAGGGATTGAACCCAGGTCTCCCACATTGTAGGCAAATTCTTTACCAGCTGAGCCACAAAGGAAACCCAAGAATACTGTAGTGGGTAGCCTATCCTTTCTCCAGCAGATCTTTCCAACCCAGGAATCGAACTGGGGTTTCCTGCATCCAGGAGGATTCTTTACCAATTGAGCTATCAGGGAAGCCCCAGAATAGCTGTTAATACTACCCTAATTAATTGTAAAATAGAAAGTTACTTGACTTGTATAATCATACATGCAGAGACACATTTTTCTTCCTCTGTAAAACAAATAAAGCCACGATGATGGCAGAGAGGGTACTAGCTAAAAGTATTTCAAAGTTAAGCACAGTTGGAAACTGAGATACTACCCAGAGGAAACAATTGTCCACAGGATCTAAGAAGCAGCATACAGCAGTGCTTAAGCATGAGGGGCCCAGTTGCCTGGGTGCCAGTCCCGACTCTGTCACTTGTTCACAATGTGACCTTAAACAGATCATCTAAACTTCTTGCAATGCAGCTGAAACTCCAATACTTTGGCCACCTGATGCGAAGAACTGACTCACTGATAAAGACCCTGGTGCTGGGAAAGATTGAAGGCAGGAGGAGAAGGGGATGACAGAGGATGAGATGGTTGGATGGTTATCACTGACTTAATGGACGTGAGTTTGAGCAAGCTCTGGAAGTTGGGGATGGACAGGGAAGCCTGGCGTGCTGCAGACCATGGGGTCGCAAAGAGTTGGACACAACTGAGCGGGTGAGCTGAACTGAAACTTCTTGCCCCAATTTCCTCAGCTGTAAAGTGGAAATAATAATAATGGTGTATATGTACTTCACAGGTAAATCTTGCCAAAGTTAAATGAAGTAAATACTTATGGGGCTTCCCCAGCGGCTCAGCGGTAGAGTCCGTCTGTAATGTAGGAGACACAGGAGATGTGGGTTCGATTCCTGGGTCAGGAAGATCCCTGAAGGAAGAAATAGCAACAATTCTTGCCTGAAAAATCTCACAGACAGAGGAGCCTGTCAGGCTACGGTTCATGGGGTTGCAAAGAGTCGGGTATGCCTGAAGTGACTGAGCATGCATGCAATACACATAAGATGCTTCCAGCAGTGCCCAGCAAAGTAAGCCCAGGACAAATGTTAGCTTATTATTAGTAGCAAGTAAGAATCGTGTCAGGCAAGACCCAGAATCTAGAGGAGAAGAAGAGAGAGCCTTTGTGTGTAGAGACTCAGGCCACAGTGGCTGTTCAATCTTCAGACTAACACCATCCTTTACTGACACACTTGTCATCTGGATAGATAAAATCTTGTGGTAAGACACACCAAAATGGAGGTGCACCTCAAATTTCTGCAAAGAATATCCCTCCTTCCTACTCATCTGCCACAGGCATATCTTGCCTCTTAGAAGGACTCCTTCCTACGTCAGCACCAAGTAGCGGGTTATATATACATCTTTCTTCCCGTTTCCTCTCAAATCCCTTCTGTCCTCTATGTCTTCAAGGTGGAGAAGCAAAAGGGATATTTACCCACAAACCTCTGCTATTGTTTATTACTGCTTCTGTCTCTGGCTAGCCTTGGGGTAAAAATGAACTGCCTTCAGGGCAACTTGAGTGATGAAACAGAATTCTATTTAAGGTCAGAAGCATGTGGAAACTTTGCACAAAATACAGAATTGAGAGATCCAGACTTAATTTGTTAAGTAAAAAAATAGACATAGAGATTTTAAAAGATTTTTATTTTATTTTTTTTGACCTTACTAATTTATTAATAAATCCATAGGAAAAAAGATGTTGCCTTAGGCTGACTCATATTTCAAAAGGGTGGCTACTTCTCTTATCTGGAGGATAATTGCTTTATAATGTTGTATTGGTTTCTACTGTACAATGATGAGAATCAGTCATTAAGTACATGTGTATATATATCCCCTCCCTCTTGAGCTTTCCTCCCACTGTCCATCCTACCCTGACATAGATATTTTTAAATCATATTTTTAAATTGTGGTAAAATATACATAAAACAAATTTAGCATTTAAATATTTTTAAGTGCACAATTCAGTGCCATTAAGTCCGTTCATGATATTGTGTAATTATTATCGCTATCCATCTCTAGAATTTGTTCATCACCCCCTATGTAAACTCTGTATCCATTGAACACCTCCCTTTTCTCCTTTCTGCACCCCTAGTAATTTCTCTTATACTTTTTGTCTCAGTAAATTTGCCTATTCCAGGTACCTTATATAAATGGAATCATACAATATTTATCCTTTTGTGTCTGGCTTATTTTGCTTAGCATAATGTTTCCAAGGTTCATCCCTGCTGAAGCATGTATCAGAATTTCCTTCCTTTTTATGGCTGGACAATATTCCATTGCGTATATATGTGCCACATTTTGCTGGTCTACTCATCTGTTGATGGATACTTGGACTTTTTCCACCTTTTGGCTCTTGTGAAGAATGCTGCTATAAACATGAGTATACAAGTATCAGCTTGAGTCTCTGTTTTCAGATCTTCTGGATGTATACACAAGAATGGAAATAACGTGTAATTCAATATGTTTTTAAATAGATTTCTACATGTATTTCATTGACCAGAACTGTGTCGTGTGATGTCTCCTTGCTGCAAAAGGATAAGATGGAGCTGAGAACATAAAGTTTTCAGTTTTTGCCCAGCCTCTGTAGTAGAGGACGGCAAGAAAATATGGACTAGAAAAAAGTGATGAGTGAATGGACCTATAGTATCCACCACATGTACATCCTAGAAGATCAATCTGAAACTGAGATTTTCTACTCCCATGTCAGGCAATATGGATAAGAATTTATCTCCTATGGTAACCATAATGTTGTTGGTATTCTATAAATTCAAATTTAATGCTGTCCTTTTCTCCTGGATCCAGTTTGGAAAGATTTTATGACTTAAAGGAACTGCCTCATCTAGTTTCAATGGGACTTTAGATAAATCTGCTTTTGATAGGTAATTACCCATGGTTTGGTTTATATAAAATAGGCTTCCCAACAGAAGGGGGGCACTCAGCTGTAGATAAAGATAATTAAATGATAATTAAAATTGGGTGGTTGAGCAAGAATATGAATGGGGAAGGGGCAACATGGCATCTTGAAAAGGAAATCATTTCTATTAGAACACTCAACTAGAAAATACAACTAGTTCTGTTTAAGGATTACTATTCACTTCCTCTGACATTTGCTATTTGATTTACTTAAGGACACTCATTTATCACCAGAAGTTTGGGAACAGGATCTAGCTATTGCATTTGTAGACACTAGACATTCAGAAAGATGACTTATCTTTATCTTAGATATACATTTTACATTTCCATTATTAAGGTCACCAAGGTGAAGATCTTATCCATGATGGATTCAAGAATGAAATGAAGGATAGGAAGATCAAAACATGAATTAGATGTCTTGTACTTGTCTGACACATACATAGCTAAGGAAAAAAGAGGTAGGATACAATTTCAGATGCATGTAATAGAGTCCCCAAATAACAATGGGTTGAACAAGAGAGAAGTTTGTTTCTCTCTTGTGAAGATGGTCCAGGGCAGGTATGTTTCTTCTCCACAGGATCATCTAGGGTCCTTGGTTCCTTTTCTCCTGTTTCTATGCCATTCCAAGCAGCAGACTGGAAGTAGAGGAAAGGGTGAAGGGATTACACAGCCCTAACTTTCCAGAGTGTGACCAGAAGTCCATTCTCACTGTGCCCTGGATTTAGACATGCGGTCACACTTCACTAGGAAGGATTCTGGGAAATACAGTTTTTATTCTGATGGCCATATGTCCAGCTAAAAATTAGGAGTACTGTTATTTCAAAAGGTGAGAGTAGGTTTTGAGATACAAAGAATAACCTTTGCTACCATAGAAGTGTTGCTATTATAGAAACTAGAACAATTACTTTAAAGCAAATTTGAAAAATTTGGAGTCAGGAGAGATCCTGGGTTTGTGCAGAAGCGAATCCATCCCAACCTCTTGACAGATTAGTAATCTATAGAATCTTAGAATCTGTAATTCTTCCTTGGAGTTTTGGGCTTTAAAATGCATGGCCAGAGGCAGCTATTGCCCTGCATTAGCCATTCTCCTGAGCAAGACAGGCTCCCATATGATTATACTATCATTTGTTGTTGTTTAGTCGCTCAATCATGCCTAACTCTCTTGTGACCTCCCGGACTGCAACCTGCTAGGTTCCTCTGTCCATGGGGTTTCCCAGACAAGAATACTGGAGTGGGTTGTCATTTCCTCCTCCAGGGAGGGGATCTTCCTGACCCAGGGATCCAACCCACATTTTCTGCATTGGCAGGCAGATTCTTTGCCATCTGAGCCACCGGGGATAGGAGACAATAAATTCTCCATCCAACGGCGTGTGCCATTGCAGATTAGATTAGTTCTCCACTGCTGCCGGTTATTTTCTGCAAAGAGGGCGGCAGCCGCGTCCTTCCCTGGTAGCTCTTATCTGAACCTGCTCACCATTCTAACGTGAGGCATGGAAAAGCAGTCAACAGAAGAGCTAGGACACAACTGTGGTGCAGATGGTGTCATAGAGAAAGGAATCAGTGGGTCGGCTGGACAGAAACTGCTTCTACTGAGCCTTGGAGTGGCCAGGGAGAGACAGGTGGCTGTAAGGGAGGAAGGTAACGGAGAGAGGAGAAGACGGCTGATCGCGAATGCAAGGAAATGTTTCCCTCTTCCCAGTGAAAGTGAACCATGGCTCTCTCGTATCAGAGGAATTGGACCAGGCATACCGAGGGGGCAGACAGAGCCCCCTCGGTATAAGCTAACTTTAGGGTGACTTGATAGAAAGGTAGGAAGTGGAGCAAAGCTAGATAATTACAGCAAGAACAGGGGTAAGGAACGTGCCCAATTGCATAGGAATTCTAAATGAAAACCCTCACACAGTCAGTCTTTATAAGGTCCAGCATCGTTTACCTCGCTGAGACTTCTGATCCACCAACGTCAGCTCCCTGCCCCACTTCCCAAAGCCCTCCTTATGCCCTTACTTCCCACCTTGCTCAGTTTGGATTGTATGTTTCATTTCTAAAACCACATCCTTACATAATGTTCAGTCTATCTGCCCCTACTCTCTGTATTTCCCTGGCAAAACCTCAACTCTGATGAAACTTTACAGACCGACCACCTGCCCCCTCTCCCAATTCCCTGCCTGCACCCCTGAGCAGTGGGATGGGGCTGGGGAAAGACCACAGTGGAGCCCACTGTGCGGAAATTCCAGAGCCCACAGCCCCACCCCGCGGTCCTGCCCATTGCCAGCACCAAGTTAGTCTCTTTCTTTTTCTGAAAGAAACTAACTGAAACTAACCAGAAAGTTATGAGCTCTGCTCTGTATTTCAATAAGTAATGAGAAAATGAAATTCAACTGGAAAATGATTGAAACCAATGATTAAAGAAAAGTAAAGGTGTAGTTTGTGTCTCACTGAGTCTAGACTTCTCAATCAGTTGTTCTATACTTGTCTCTTCTTTTTCATATCTTGTTCTTTCTCTTTATTTTTTAAAGTTATATGTATTTTTTTAATCAGAGTGATATTTAAGTAGTTTTAAGTCATATAACTATTTCTAAACACTTAAAAAGTGTTAAAGAACCAGTGTTACAAGTCTTACAATGAAGAAATTATCTAATTTCTTTCCATCCAAGGGAATATTTCTTATACATATATTAGTACAAACCTAAGAGATTAGGTTCCAGTCAGTGAGTTCACAGCCTAGGTGCCTGCACAAAAAAATTGGGCGTGCTGTCCTATGTCCTCCAGAGCTTTCTGCCTGACAACAGCTAGAGACTCCAACCGAGTCTGATGTTGGCTACCTGAAGGCTTTGATGGAATCCAGTGTTCTCAGAGTTGGTAAGATTTCTGATAAGATTTTTATATATACGTATTTTGGAAAAGATAAAGAAAGTATTTAAAAAAAAAAACAGTAAAAGAAAAAGGGACTTCCTTGGTGGTGCAGTGGTTAGGAATCTGCCTGGCAATGCAGGAGACATGGTCTGGGAAGATCCCACATAACGCAGAGGAACTAAGCCCAGTGTGCCACCACTACTGTGCCTGAGCTCTAGAGCCTGTGAATCGCAACTACTGAAGCCCACACCCCCTATAGCCTTTGCTCTACAGCAAGAGAAGCCGCAGCAATGGGAAGCCCATGCTCTGCAGCAAAGAGTAGACCCTGCCTACCGCAACTAGAGAAAGCCCTTGAAAGAGCAATGAAAGACCAAGCACAAGCAAAAATAAAAAATAAATTAATAAAATTTTTAAAAAGAAAGCAGTTTCCTCTGGTGGGAGGAAATTGGGTAACATATTCGCTATAAGCCTTGTGAACTGTTTGACTTTTTAAAAATGAATATTTATATTTCTTGATTTTCCAGTTTTATATATGATCTGTTGACTTATAGTCATAACTGAGCCTTTCCCTGTACTGGTTGTGTTTCCTTTCTTGTACAATCTGTTTCTTTGGAGTCATTTCCTCATCACCAGCCCCCCCCCCCCAACCCCTTTGCTTGGGTGTTTTTTGTAGTTACTAACAATTTAGCCCCAGACTCTCTGGTAGATGGACTTCCCTGGTAGATCAGTTGGTAAAGAATCTGCCTGTAATGCTGGAGACCCTGAGTTGATTCCTGGGTCAGGAAGATCTCCTGGAGAAGGGATAGGCTACTCACTCCAGTATTCTGGCCTGGAGAATTCCATAGACTGTATAGTCCATGGGGTTGCAAAGAGTTAGACACAACTGAGCAACTTTCATTTTTTCTCTGGTAGAAGTATAAGGCAGCTGTGTGGGGGCAGAGAAGGGGCTCTAGATTTTTCTTCTTATAGGAGACTTTCATTCATTCCTACTGTTAGCTCCTGCTAACACACCCACCTTCATAAGTAGCTGGTATCTTCAATTCCTGAGCCTTTCTGAGCCTTCCTCATTTGGTGTGAATGAGGCTATCTCTTGTTCCTCCAGACTATATGTACCCACCTTTCAATTTTCTTCAGGTTGCTAGGTAAGTTTCCACTCATCCATCTGTTTTCCAGATTCTAAAATTTTATTGACATCTCTCACATGCTCTCATCACCTCTCCTAGTCTCTCTGTTCCATTGTTTTATGTAATTAAAACTCTTCATTGTCATTTGAACAGGAATTCAACAGGTAACAGAAGTGCAGCTATTCAGTCCTCCATTCAACCTAGAATTTTCCATCCTTTCAATGTCAATCTTTTAACCTCATAATTTTGCTGAAATTCTTCTTATCAAGGGCAAAACCTTGCCTAATCTAGTGGTTGATTTTCAGGCTTTATCTTACTTGAATTCGCAGTAGAATTTGGTGCAATTAATCGCCTCTTCGTTTTGCATCACACCCTCCTGTTCTTCCTCTTGGTCTCCTTTTCTGCTTCTCCTCTGTCTCACCTCTAAACCCTGCAGTGCCATAGGCTCCATCCTCTACCTCTCCTGTCTTCTCTATTTACAGTCTCCTGGGTGACATGCAGACCTGTTGGGTTAATACCATCTACATGACAATATTTTCCAAATGTATATCTCCAGTTCCGATCCCTGCAACACCCTGGAGCTCCATACTTACATAAATCCATCTGTCTATTTCTAACTGGGAGCCAAACAGGCATCTCAAATTTGACCTCTTCTATACAGAACTTGAGTTTCTCCTTCAAACCTGCTCCTGCCTCTATCTTCTCCATTTCAGTGTATCTATCCAGATTTTGCTCAGATTGAACACTCAGGAATCATTGTTTATTATTCTATTTCCCTTATACCCATGTCAGCTTAACCACAAGTTATAACAATTCCATCTTCAAAATAAATCCTGGTCAGACAACCTCTCATCACTTCCCCTTACTGATCCAAGTCACCCCATCTCTCATTTGGACCCTTAAAATAGCCCTTCTGTCTTCTGGCCTTTCTGCCGTTATTCTTGCCTTCCTCCTACACCTACAGTCTATTTTCTGCATAGCAGTGAGAATGCTCTGTATAAAGGGTAAGTCAGCAATGTCACCCCTACTCACAACTATCCGATGGCATCCATCCATCACACTTCGAACGAAGCCCCTCTCTTACCAAGGATGACATGAAGTTTACATGAGCTGCCTTCTGCCTCCCTCTTTAGATTACTCTCTGCTCTGGCCACACTGGCCTTCTTTGGATATCCCAGCGAAGATAAACCTCATGTCTCCATCCCCTTAGAAAGCCACCCGCTTCCCCAGGTCCCTGTGCCCCTGGAGACAGCTGTTCTCAGTGGTGACCACTGGGAGGGGGGTGAGAACTCTGGGCAGGGGGAGTGGCCGTAACATCCAGCCCTAAGTATGCCACCAAACAGAAGGGATAAGGGCTAGAAAATGTTGTAATATGGTAAATATTTTTAGATATAGCCCACATAATTCACACAGACAGAAGCTATTTGGGGTTCTCCATAATTTTTTATTTTTTGGCTGCACTGGGTTTTCGTGGCTGTGGTGGGACTTTGTTTAGTTGCAGTGATCAGGGGCTACTCTCCCTTGTGCTGCATGAGCCTCACCCCGCGGTGGCCTCTCTTGTAGCAGAGCACAGGCTCTAGGCACACAGGCTGCAGTGGTTGCAGCCCCCAGGCTCTAGAATGCAGGCTCCATCATTGTGGCACATGGACTTAGTTGCTCTGTGGCACATGGGATCTTCCTGGACCAGGGACCGAAGCCATGTCCCCTGCACTGGCAAATGGATTCTTAACCACTTTGCCACCAGAGAAGTCCCCTCAACATTGTATAAGAGTGTGTAAAGGAGTCCTGAGATCACATAGTTTGAGAATCACTGTGATAGACGGAGCCTGGGGTGGTGGGGAAATTTGTATTCAATGGGATTTGTGTAAAAATAAACAATGCTATTCAGTTGGCTGTGCTGTGGGCCTTGGGGTGCAAGCTGGCTCTCTGGGCATGGCCGAGACATAACTCCAGAGAGGAACAAGCCCTGAGTCTGAGAACAACGTCAGGGACTTTGGGCATCTGGCCACCAGGTATCTCCCTTGTAACGAGGCCACAAGCTAATGCTTTGCTCTCAGGGGACAACATTGGCCAGTGCCAATCATCAGTAGGAAGATTCTTTTTTTTTTTAGGCAAACTTTAACACTTTAATACAGAAAAAAAGACACTTCCAAGAATAAATGCCATACAAATAAAAAGTTTTTTAAAAAGTGAAAGATATTAATAAACAAACCCCTTTATTATCAAAGTATACTAAATAGTTAAATTTAATAACATTGTTCAAATTCTAGCTTATAATGACATTGTAATGTTTTTCATAATATGGCTGTTTCAAGACATCATTTAATATAGTTACTTTTTAAACCTTATTTTCTCAAACATTAATTTCACAATTCATTTAATTATTTTACATTCATAGAATGTAGAATAACTCCAGGGAATGAAGAACCCCAGGGAGACTCTTCTGGGGGTTCCACCTCTTACCCCTACTCTTGCAAATATAAGATTCTCATGAGGAGCCTAGGAAGTTAGAGTTGGGACTATTTGTAACAGCAGCTATGAGAAGCAGAAAAACCTAAGCCTCGTTGTCCAGCCCAGTCTCCTCACGCCAGTGTCTAGGGCACTGAATGGTTATGACTTCGTTTGTCCTGGTGGGATCTTGGGGGACGTGGGAGCAGAAACCCTGGACGCTGGACCACCCCCCAGGTGAGCTGCTGAGGCTCCGTGTGACATGGCGGCGCCTGCCGGGCCTCTCAGCAAGTTGTTAGCCGGGTGTAGCTGCCTCAGCTCGACAGTCTGTCAGTGGCGTTTATTGGGAGCGCGCTAGCGATGTAAATCAGTAGGCAACCCAGGCATTGAAGAAGCAGTTCCCCGGAGGTGTGGGCCAAGTTACCTATCTATCAAACCTTGTCTCTCTGCTGACATCTGGAAGAACCAGGTGACACCCACACACCCGAGGCCTTGGCAGTGGCCCAATTAAAGGTTGCAGTTTTTTCTTTAGTTACTTTCTGACCTTGGAGTTGCAGACTATGAGTATTCGGCTTTGCTTCTGACCAAACCCCATGAATGTCCCAAGGTCTAAGTGAATGTCGGTGAGCCTGCATAAACGTGTATCACACGTTTTGTTGGGTCACTTTCAGTACGACCTGGGATTGATCCCTGGACGACGACTGATCACTGAGTACTCAATTCCACAGGCAGAAGCAACCTGTCCAGAGAAAACCCTGAACATGCCACTGGATAAAGGTTTACACGGGCTTTCTGCCAGTGAATTGCATTTGATAGTTGTGTGGGTGCAGCCCGTGGCAGGAATCCACACTGCTCACAGGAGATCTCGCTCACAGGAGATCTGTGGGGCCCTGGGGTGTTGCAATGTCACTCTGTCTGGGTTTAAGTGACAGCCAGGATGTGGGATTTGGTGATTATTTTGGGGTTGGTTTGTTTCTAGCTCAGAAGACTATATATAACATTGAGAGAGGCATAACTTCTAGATTGTCAAGGTTGGTGCTAATAGTGAATGATATGCTAATATATGTTACATGGAACCACAAGCTTGCAAGAGCAATGCTCATGCACCAGATGAAAGGGTAAATCTTCTGTTGTTTAATGGGAAAAGAAAGCTGGCAATGTAAATGCAGTCTTAATATTTTTTTTTCCAGCATTGCATGTGTAATTAGGCATTCAGTGACTTCCTCATCTAAGGAAATTTGACTTTAATGGGAGCTATGTGGCTAACTAAGGATGGAGTCTTTTGAAAATGCAGGGGTGCGGATGGGAAAGTATTAACTGTTAAGATGGATTATTTCCTTGGCCTTGAAACAAACAAAGCAAGACAATCCCCCCTAACCCCCCACCCCCAACACACACTACCCATCTGCCAGTATATAAGCTATGTGGATAGATGCTGGATTCATTTTCAGAGCCTTAGAAATTAAGCCGGAAAGGTCAGATAGTTTTTGTCTCCTAATGTTTGGGTCATTTAAGGCTCCCCTGCAAAAGGGTTTCTGCTAATAAATGCATTTTCATTGGTGTCTGGAAATTGCATTGGTGTATGGTGCAGTCTCGTGAAGTCTTAGGAAATTAAGGCAAAACCTTGGGTAAATCCAAAGTTCACAATTAGGAAGAGAAAGTTTCAAGCACATAGTTTAAGTACAGCTGATACAATAGGAGCATTCCTCACCCACCCTCCCCACCTCCAAACATCCAGAGAATCACAGGCAACAGCTGCCTGACCAGGGTGAATGCCAGAGGTGACAGCACTCAAAATGTTTGCTGGTGCTACGAAGGAAAAGGTTAAGAAAGAGAGGCAGAAACCGAGTTTAAAGATTGTATTAATAGACCATGGACAGTCCTCAAAGGCAACCAGTCACTTCCAAGCCTCAGCTCCCCCTGCGTGGTTCATCCTGGGGACAATCTTTGAGAAGACACAGTCTCAGAAAGCCAGTCTGAGTCATCCCCATATCCTCAGCTTAAATGGCCAGGATTCCTACATTGTTTCAATTCATGGGGCTTAAAAGCCTATCAGGGAAAGGAGTTCTTTCTAACTGATAATTTTTTTAAAGTTCTGGAATAAAATATACCTACCACTCATCTCCTAGCATTTTACAGAAAATATGTTGAGCTGTCAAAAGGGGGCATCCTTGCTTTTCCAGACGAAAGAGTAATTTGAGTTTGCTTTTTAGAGAAGCCTGGGTTGGAGTGGTAGGCAGCAGCAGAGCTTGTAGTGATTCTTAATGCAACAGGTGTCCTACTTAGGTCACACCTGGAGGCATGGATCCTGGTGTCTATTGAACAACCTGGCTCCTCCGTGTGTAGCTATGGGCCAGCAGCATCAGCATCACCCGGGAGCCCGTTACGAATATGGGATCTCAGCACAGCCCAGACCCACTGGATCAGACTCTGCGTGTAATGAGGTCCTGAGTGGTCAGTGAACACCTTCAAGTTTGAGAAGCCCTGTTCCAAAGCCATATTTCTGACTTCCCAGAGACCAATAATTACCCAGTGGGATGGGGGAGAGGTCAGGGGAGTCTTTTTAAAACAGATTCCTGGTCTTCCAACTTGCACCTACTAATCCAGAATTTTCGGCAGAGAGGTCTGGTGATCTGCATGTTTAACAAATGTCCCAGGTGGTACTAGTCCTGAGTGATATATGAGGACCACTACAAGATACTTTTATATTTTGAAGGAAATACATACTGATTTCGACAAGAAACTGCTTTCTCTAGAGCCTGTCTTTCTTTTGAAAAGGTGCGGTCTCCATTTTCCTTCGCACGGCTACTCTTGAAGACAGAATGCTAAGGATGGGGCGGTGGAAAGTGAAGGGGCAGTGTCAGAACCGAGTGTGGCAGGAGAGGTTGGCAGGAGAGGCTCTGGGCGTCCAGGAGAGGCTCTGAGGCTGCGGATTCTGGAATTGCCAGCAGAGGGCAGCAAAGCACGCCCTGATGCGGGACCAGGAGGCCTGTGTGGTGTCGATCGTCCAGAAAGACTCGCTTGTGGGACTTTCTGCGGCTGTTGGTGGACCTCGCGTCTGGCTGGACTGACACTATGTTGGTCACGTCAGTGGGTTCTCAGTAGACTGGCCTGGGTCCGAATGGGAGCCTGGTGAGGTCTGAGCCCGTGTTGTCCAATAGCAATAGAATGTGAACCACACTGATGATTTTAACTTTTCTAGAAATGCGTGTGTTAGTCACTCATTAGCGTCTGACTCTTTGCAACTCTGTGGACTGTAAGCTGCCAGGCTCCTCTGTCCATGGGATTCTCCAAGCAAGAATACTGGAGTGGGTTGCCATAACTTTTCTAGAAGCTGCATTAAAAACAAAACAAACAAAAAACAGATGACATTAATAACATATTTTACTTAACCCAATATATCTAAAATATGATCATTTGACATGTAATCAATATAAAATGATTAATGAGATACTTTGTTTTTGTGTGTATGTTAACTCTTTGAGATGCAGTGTATTTTATACTTAGAGCACAGGTCAGTTTGGACCAGCCACATTTCAAGTGCTCAGTGGCCACTCGTGGCTAGTGGTTTCAGTACTGGTCAGCACAGGTCTGAGTTGTTGAAGAGCCAAGGGAAAATTATAAGAGTGGGGGTGAAGGGGAGACTAGAACCACAAACAGGCCATCTGGCCTGGGGACAGAGTCTTGAGTTTTGTCCTTGATCAGTTATTCACTGAAAGGCTACATTTCAGTTCTTTATTGAGGAGGCTACTCTATGCAAAGAGTAGGGCTGGAGGCTGGAGATACATAAACCCTTGAACACAGTCTCTGATGCTGAGGACTCAGGTCCAGACTAGTGGGGTGGTGGCTTGTTTCCAGAATCTCTCAGATCCCCGAAAAACCTGCTGCAGCAAATTTCTGAGCAGGCACTGGGTGGATCCCAAGACAAATCGTTTGACCTACCCTGGGGGAGAGGCTCCGAATGACAACTAAGTCAAATTGGCTTTGTTTTGTTTTTTCCTTATTGTAATCATTTCCAGGTTTACTCAGAAGTTGTTTGTAACACACATTTGTTTGGTATGGAGAAAGAAAATCTGGCTGAGGTAAAAAAATCCGAGTTGGCTCTAAGAGTCTGTGAAAGGGAAAACCAGTGTATCATCAGCTAACACCACACAGGAATCCCATCTGGGGCATCCCCTGACCTTTTACCAGGGGTCGCACCCACCGCATTCAAGGTCTCTTATTCCCCCAGCAGTGCTGTTCTAGGTTAATGCTATTTTGGGAATGCGGTTCTTCATTTCAGTGTGAATTTCCTCATCTTTCTGCACAAATTGAGTGAAATCCTTAGTGCATTTTTTTTTCTTAGATGGATGGAAGCTAAAAGAGAATGGAAGGCCTCCAGCTGTTTGAGGCTCTGTCCTCAACGACAATCAAAATTCTCCATCTTTTCTTGTTCTTGGCACTTTCTGATTGAAATAAGATTCCAGCATTTATCTGCACCTGCAATTTTGACAAGAAAGGAAAATTTAAAAGACAAGTGAAAGAATTCTCTGAGGGAAGTCAATGAGTCGACAGTAGTCAGACGCCGGCAAATCTCTTTTTGCATTCCTCCGTCAATTAAGCTACAGTCACATATTGGAGAGAACTTAAGTCTGTGAGTGGAAATGCAAAAATGTGCGTCGATCAGTAGCAGGAACCTTCCTTTGGAGCGAATATTACTTGGAGAGCAGCTGATGATCCATTTGGCATTGAAATGAAGAGGATTTTGAGTCAAAGAGGCCACTTTAAATTATAGATTTGAGTTTAGTTGAAGGTCAAACTTACCTTGCATGAATAAAATCTTCAGAGATTTTGGAATATACTCAGAAAATGCAAGCTATCTTGAGCACATAAGCATTTCCTTCAGGGGATAAAAGTGGTTTAATTTTATTGCCCTCTGCATAATTATTGACCGTATTAGCATAGGAGATGCTGAAAAAGAAGGCAGAATAGCAATCTGATGACCGCTTTGATTCTCAGCAGCTACAGCCATGGGTTTTGGCAGAAAGTTGCTTGGAGACCAGGGACAATGGTAGGGGAATTTGGTGGTAGCCAGTCGTTTCACTGTGACTCAACAGATGGGAAAAGTGACCCGCTGAGAGGTCTCTTGTGACATACATAGTCTTCTGTCTCCAGGAATTTGGGGACCATCTATGGCATCATGTTGATGATTTGTCTATCTGGATTCATCTGTTGTTGTCTAGCCGTGTTGTGATTCTTTGTGACCCCATGGACAGCAGCATGCCAGTCTTCCCTGTCCTTCACTATCTCCCAGAGTTTGCTCAAACTCATGTCCATTGGGCTTCCCTTGTGGCTCAGAGGTTAAAAGTGTCTGCCTGCAATGCAAGAGACCTGGGTTGGATCCCTGGGTCGGGAAGACCCCCTGGCGAAGGAAATGGCAACCCACTCCAGTATTCTTGCCTAGAGAATCCCATGGATGGAGGAGCCTGGTGGGCTACAGTCCATGGGGTCGCAAAGAGTTGGACTGAGTCAGTGATGCTATCTAACCATCTCATCTTCTGCTGCCTTCTTCTCTTGCCCTCAATCTTTGCCAGCATCAGGGTCTGTTCCAACAAGTTGGTTCTGTAATCAGACTCAAAGCTTCCTGGCAGCCAAGATGAAGAAGGAAATGTAGTGGGTTACAAACTCTTCATTTAGGAAGAAGAAATGTTCTCAGTTCTCAAAGGAAACTCAAAAGGGTTTATTCATGAAGAAGTACTCTAAACATTAAATTACTTGATTCATGGCTGTAATATTCTTTTCAAAAGCTACTAGCTCACCTTGCAGGTTTATGATTAGGACTCAGAAAAGTGTAAATACATGTAAAAGGTTTGCAAACCTGTTAATATGAATTAACTTCTTTTCTCAACTCCTCCCCCAGTGCTAATCTAAAGCCTATGTTTAGATTAAAGCTCATGGCTTGCTGTGTTAATTGGATTACAAAGATAATCCCCCTCCCATAAAAAGTAATCTCTGCAGGTTGGGGGATCTACATTCTGCTGCATTTTCTAGGATTATCTCTCAAAAGCAACAGATTAGAAGTGCTGGTTGGTGCAAATACGCTGGGGTTTGTGTTGTAATCCCTTCCAGTGACGATGTGGCCTGGGGAGGCTCTGAGGTTATAAATGAATGGAGAATGCCAGATTAGCAATCCAAACACCTGAGTCCTAATCTTGGTATTGCCATTAATTACTATGGCAAGTCATTTTACTTATCTGAGATTCAATTGTCTCTGCAAAGTGAGGAGATGGTACCAGATCAACATTTCTTAAAACTTGGTCCGAGGTAAATTGGTGCCTCAAAATGTTAATAGATATTGCATGAATGAAGAATTGGAGATCAAGTAGATTTGGGGAAATTTGCATACCATCATCTCCCTTTAGAGCACCACAACATGGTTCTTAGAACTGTGCGCTAAATGTACATATTTATGTGTGTATGTATGAGTGTGTGTATATGATACATCATATACACATGTATTTTTTTCCTTTTAAAAATTTATTTGTTTTTAATTGGAGGATAATTGCTTTACAATAGTGTGTTGGTTTCTGCCATACATCAACATGAACCAGCCATAGGTATACATATGTTCCCTCCCTCTTGAACCTCTCTCCCACTTCCCACCTCTTTAATAGATCATCATTGATTGTCAGACTCACATTGATTTAATTCCAGCTTCAGGATATTAATAGAAAAAAATATATTCATACACATGTTATGAAATTATTTCAATGACAGAAATATTAAAGTAGAAAAAAAATCTTGAGTTCTGGAACTAAAGTAATAGAGTGCAAGGGGAATGAGACTGAATGCCGTCATATTTCAGCCAGTGTCATTAACATGTAAAACAAAGAATGTGTATCAGATAAGTAGACTGAATCTAGGATGAGTCTTACAATTCAATATAAAAACAACCTAATTAAAAAATGATTTGAGTAGCCATCTCCAAAGAAGATATACAAATGGCCAATATGCATGAAAAGATGCTCAATCCTAGGGAAATGCAAATCAAAATCATGAGGTATCACTTCGTACTCAGCAGGATGGCTATCACCACAAATTCTGATAATAGCAAGTACTGGCAAGGATGTGGAGAAATTGGAACTCTTGCACACTGCTGGGGGAATGTAAAATAGAGCAGCTACCTTGGGAAACAGACTGGCTGTTCTTCGAGAAGTGAAACATAAAAGTTGCCATAATAATGATCTGACCAAACAACCATCAGATTATTAATTCAGCATGACATAGAGAAAGGGTAGAGCTTGGGCTGGGGGAGTGGAACTTTCTGACTTCTGGGAAGAGATAACTCATGTAAACAGAGAAACTGGCATTCCGATTTATAGTTCAGTCTCTTGTGAGTTTAGTTAGCTGGAGTTCACCACTGAAAGTTGGCTTATCTCTGAATTCGTTAATCAAGTCCATTTTCAAAAACATAAGGCTGAGAGTCTTATGCTGGTCAGTAAGATATTCATCAAGACCATCCAAACTGTGAGGTCTTTTGAAGACCCAGGAGCTGAGTCTCTGTGGATGACACCCATGACCTTTCTGTTCACACATCTTTCTAACTATAACCAGTGTGGCATCATGATACATGAACTGACATTGATCTTCAGTAGCCTGAGCAAGAATCCTGCCAGTACTCTGGACCCACCAGCCAATTTTTAAGTGAGACCTTTAATTGCTATTGACTGATCTGACATTGAAAGTGTGGACCTGCGGTCATTTGTTTGGCTGCTTTGACTCGAAAGGGTGAAAAATGCACTCAGAAAATGGAATAGTGTTTGACCTTGCTGGGAGACTCAATGGCCTAGAACTTGTTACTAAGGCAGTTGGTGCATGTCTCTTTTGCTCTCTGCCCTGTGTTTTGGCTGCTGAAAGCATGGAGCTATAGGCACAGGAAGGCATGTTTTCCAGGCCAGGGATGAAGAGGGAGAGGGGTTCAGAGTTGGTTGACTTGTAAAGTGAGAAAGGACCGTAAAAGGGATATCTTGAGGCTGTGTCCTTGGGGGTGTTCTTCTATACAACAAATATAATACTTAGCTCCAGTACTAGACAGCAAAGAAGACCAACTTCCCCCAAGAAGTTTATATTCTGAAATATGAATAAGGTGACCACAGTAACTAATCTGCTAACGGGGAGACCTAATTGGTTGCATTGTTGGGTACACGGTCATTGATGCTAAATATCTAAGCCAAGGTGCTGCTAGAAGGTTCAGAAGATATAGGTCTGGGGAGGGTGGAAAGGATCCAAATAATGATAAAATTTGTGAGCTTCAGCACTGAAGATGAGTGCCCAGGGCAAGTTTGAGCAGCAAAATTTGGAGATGAGATTTACATAGTGACCTGCATATGCAGTCAAAATACAGATACATTGAACTATACCTTTCCGCTTCCTCCTTTTAACACTTGTTTCAAGGTACCCCTCAGGGCTTATCTTGGGAACCCTGCCTGTGGTGATCGCTCACCTTGCTAGAGTGCATAATGGGCACCACACTAAGAAGACGGATGCAGCTTGATTTGGGAGGAGAGACAGGACCTGGGGGCAGTGACTTTAGGCTAAGAGGAGACATTTAGAGGGAAAGGATATTAGCAGAAAATTTGGGCACAGTCAGTAAAGAAGAAAAGAAGGAGGCCAGAGAGAGGAGAAGCTGGTCAGAGGTTGGGCAGCAAGGGGCAGAGGGGGCCTGGCTGGGGCTCTTTGCTAGCAGGGGGCCCTTCTACATGGTAGACTTCTATTTCCATTTCACCAGACTCTGTTGTTGTTTATACTTTAAAATATTATGAGGTACAGCAGAGAGAGAGGAACGGTGTGAAACACAGCAGGAGTTTGACAGTGACAAATATAACTAGGTGGCACAATGAAAACAAGAAGATAAGAATAGATTAGGATATTAAGAAAAACAAGGTATTTCTTTAGAAAAATAAAAGAGGAAGAGAAACTGAAGTCAAAAGAGGAATTCAAAGATGAATTTTATGAAAGGGCTGGAAATTGGATGCTGCCACAAGAAAACAATTACTATTCACAGAGGGGCCAGATCTAGGTTTGGTGGGGGTGTGTGGGGGGTGTGGTCAGAAACTTAAACAGTTTGGGGAGAGGGCCTTCTAAGAGAAAGACTACAAAATTATGCATACCAAATTAGAAACAGGCCTTGGAAGGGGCCTTTTGCCGAGGGTGGGCCCTGAAGCTTAAATCAATAGCTTCACAGTAAATCATCTTGCCAGTTTGTGGTGGGGGCTCACTGATCTCCTGTGCTCTGCTCTGCGCCTCCAATTCCCTTTCCAGATGGCCTCCAGCACAGTCTGTGGGAGGGCCCTGCTCACCAGCCTTCACAGCAGCCCTGGACTCTTAGGCATAGGTGAAGCCCCTTAGCAGGCACCTCTTATGGGCCAGCCTGGTCCTTCTCCTTCCTCTTTGCACATTACAGGTCACCAGCTCTTCAGTGCTTCAAAATGAAAGTGAAAAGTGAAGCCACTCAGTTGTATCTGTCTCTTTGCGACCTGAGGGACTGTAGCCTACCAGGCTCCTCTGTCCATGGGATTTTCCGGGCAAGAGTACTGGAGTGGGTTGCCATTTCTTTCTCCAGGAGATCTTCCTGACCCAGAGATTGAACCTGGGTCTTGCACATTGTTAGTTCAGTTCAGTCACTCAGTCGTGTCTGATTCTTTGCAACCCCGTGAACCACAGCATGCCAGGCCTCCCTGTCCATCACCAACTGCTGGTGTCTACCCAAACCCATGTCCGTTGAGTCAGTGATACCATCCAACCATCTCATCCTTTGTCATCCCCTTCTCTTCCTGCCTCCAATCTTTCCCAGCATCAAGGTCTTTTCCAATGAGTCAGCTCTTTGCATCAGGTGGCCAAAGTATTGGAGTTTCAGCTTCAACATCAGTCCTTCCAATGAACACCCAGGACTGATCTCCTTTAGGATGGACTGGTTGGATCTCCTTGCAGTCCAAGGGACTCTCAAGAGTCTTCTCCAACACCACAGTTCAAAAGCATCAATTCTTCGGCGTCCTGCATTGTAGGCAGACACTTTACCTTTTGAGCCACCGGGGACGTCCTCAGTGCTTGTCACTCCCTTAATATTCCAACATCAAATACTCATCTATAGCTTCTGTTTGAAATGTTGCCTCTCACTCTCTCCACCTCCTCTTTCTACTCATCCTTTAAGGACCTTTAAGGACACTCCCTCATCCAGGGCTGGGTTATCCCATGGCACTTGGCATACTTCTATCACAGGGCTATCCCAGGGTAAGGTATTGTATTGGCTGATTGCCAGTCATCTGCTGCCTGTCCCCAGGGTCCCCACATGGCAAACTCCAGTAGTTAGGGGCATGGACTCTGGAGCAGACAGCTCAGCTCTAAATTCTGCTTGTGCAGCCTTGAGCAATAGCTTAACCTCTCTGATACTTTCTCACTTGGAAGAGGAGAATCGCCACAGTGCTCGCTTCATAGTGTTGTGATGATACACATAAAATCTTAGCCTGGGAGAGTGGTCAGTAGTGCTGAGCTCTGTGGCTTGGAAAATGGACATCACTGAAATCCTCCTTGGACCTTCTGTGCTTGGAACAGAGCCAAGTGTTTAGGTGGTAGCACTGAATTGAATCAAAATGTATACATTGGATTAACTTGGGGATGGTTAGTTGAAATGACTGAGAAATGAACATTATAAAATACTTCCCTCACTCCAAATTAAAATAGCTATTTTCCTGATGACCGAAAGGCATGCTAAAATGCAAAAAATACAAGAAGAAAGTAAAACTACTTGGGTGACCATTTAATTTATCATATAAATAGAAACCCTTTTGAAAGTGAAAGGGTGTTTCTTACAATAGACTGTCGTAGGCAAGCCAGGAAGTATGGTCGCTCCACCTACAAGCATCAGTCCCCAAAGATGACCATGGGTAGCATTTTTCTTACATAGCCTTCTAATCTTTTTTCTACCTTACACTTTGGTTATAAATACTATTTTCTAACCTGCTTTTCTTTTACTTAACAATATGTCATGAAATCTGTTCATCAGTACGTGTAGACCTTTATCACTATTTTTAATGACTACATAATACTCCATTTGGGTGTACCATAATTTATTTAAGTGAAGTGAAGTGAAAGTTGCTCAGTCGTGTCTGACTCTTTGTGATCCTATTGACTATACAGTCCATGGAATTATCTAGGCCATAATACTAGAGTGGGTAGCCTTTCCCTTCTCCAGCGGATCTTCCTGACCCAGGAATCGAACTGGGGTCTCCTGCATCTCAGGCAGACTCTTTACCAACTGAGCTACCAGGGAAATCCCATAATTTATTTAACTCATCCATTATTGATGCGTATATACATTGTTCCCAACTTTTGAGAATTAGAAAATACTTAGAAAGAAACTTCAAGTTGCTGGCTGTCACTCTGAGATTGGAATTGTGCAGAGATGATATCCAGGCTGCCAATTATTTTCTCTAGGGCACTTTGCCATCCACAGTCACCTCCAGAATCTTAGTTCCATCTTGTGGGCTGACTACCTGTTCTCCGCATGGGCACATGCAGAGAGAAATTAGCTTATTCTCCCACCCCAGTTAGATGGTAAACATAGTGCCTTTTTATTAAAACACACACACACACACACACACACACACACACAACTAAGCATCAACAGTAACTAATATTACTGAAATTGCATTTGGGTAGGTGACACACAGTTTAGTCAACAGGTAAAGAACCATGAATACATATCTCGAGTTAGGCTCCTTCCTTATTGACCCTTCATTCTACTGCTGCTTGAGTAAAATGTTTTGTTCATGTATTCATATGTTCATTCATTTACAGACTACTGATCACACCCCTGTGCCAGTTATAGAGAAGCTGTTTGCAATCTAAATCAAATACAGTAGAACCTCATTTATGTGGCTGCCTTTGGTTTGATAGTAGAGTTTTACTGTGTTTATGTTCATGGTCATTCACTCAAATACCTCACTTTCATTGAGAATACCAGTTACTATATTTGCCAATTGTATCTCCTGCTGGAACTTCAAGGAACATGATCCCCTGGAGATCCCCAAGGGATGCAGCCGAAGAAAAGTCTGCAATCTCCAATCTGGGGACTCAATAGTAGTGTTTCTTGAGGAGTATTGAGGAGACACAGCTAGGCAGAGTAAAATAAAGCTGTGCTAAGATGCCAATGTTGGACCATCAAACAGAGAACCTGGCAGGTCACTGTGGCATGGGATGCTAAAAATTTCTGGATGAAATGAATATTTGACAGTAGTTTCAAAGCAGGATAAGGACCGAGACCTGAGAGTCTATTGGCAAAAAAAAAAAAAAAAACCACAAAAACACAAAAAACAGAGTTTTGAGCCCAAAATGAAGAGATGTGCGAGAGGTATTGGGGGAAAAAGGCTAAAGATGGCCAACCTAAACAGAAACAGAAGCGTATAGTCAAAGCTATGGTTTTTCCAATGGTCATGTAGGGATATGAGAGTTGGACCATAGAGAACTGATGCTTTCAAACGATGGTGCTAGAGAAGACTCTTGAGAGTCCCCTGGACACCAAGGAGATGCAACCAGTCAATCCTAAAGGAAATCAACCTTGAATATTCATTGGAAGGACTGATGCTGAAACTGGAGTGCCAATACTTTGGCCACTTGATGTGAAGAGCTGACTCATTAGAAGAGACCCTGATGCTGGCAAAGATTGAGGGCAGGAGGAGAGGGGGGTGACAGAGGATGAGATAGTTGACTGGCATCACCGACTCAATGGACATGAGTTTGAGCAAACTCCGGGAGATGGTGAAGGACAGGGAAGCCTGGCCTGTTGCAGTCCATGGGGTCACAAAGAGTTGGACACGATTTAGTGACTGAACAACAACAAAAAACAGAAATGGAGTTACATTAGGCCCTCCCTTTCCTTGCTGGCAGGGATTGCTCACTGTTCCAAAGGCTGCTCTCAGGTCTCAGCTACATGGCTCACTCCATAGGCAGTCACAACAGGGCTGTTTGCTTTCTCCCAGGTCTACAGGAGAGGGACTGTGGCTGCATCTTGTCTCTTTTCAGGCCTATCCAAGATAGTCTCCCTTTTGATTAACTCAAAGTCAACTGATGAGGGACCTCAGTTACATCTGCAAATCCTTTGTGCCATATAATGTAACACAGTCACAGGCATGCCATGCCATCATATTCCTAGGTCCTGCTTAGACACAACTGGGAAGGGGGAGGTGTTATATAGCACATGGACACCAGGGGCAGAAATCTTGGGGGACATCTTAGAATTCTGCCTACCACAACAAGATAAAACATAACAACTAGAAAAAGCATTTTTATTGTGGGATCTAGAGTCATTTTGTTTTCTAAACAGGAATGCTGGAAACACAATGCATGCTGAGGCATCATTTTGGTGATAATCATGAACCTTTGAGCAGCAGTATGAAGTTCTCTAGGAGCCATATCACTGGGCCAGCCCCTTGGTTAAAGTCTCCGGTTAGTGGGCCGTAGAGGAGGGGGAGTATGGCTGGGTTCAAACGGGGACAGCATTCCACTCTTTCTACTAGGGCCCAGGGAGCTCATGATCTGAGACTACCAGTTAGGTCTCGAGGAGCCATTCAGATTGGAGACCACTGACAATGCCTAGGGCCCCTAAGAGAAGGTCTTCAGGAAGTGGGCTCTTAGCAGAGGATGGTCAGGATGGTGTGTGGTTTCCCATGCCGGTGTGTATGGGAGTGGGGTAATGGAGAGATGTGACGAAATGTCAGTTCAACCTTCAATACCCAAGACAGGGGTGCCCACCTTTAACTTCCGCACTCACTCTTAAGGAACAGACATGCAAGATATTGTTTATGAGAAGGCAACTATGGAGAAGCCAGCTGCACCCCAGATCTGCTCCTCTTTTGCCCACCAGAGGTTCTTGTGGGTGGACCAATGAAGTCACCTTGCAGAAACTTCAGGAGTATTGGTCTCCATCTTCCGCAGGACTACTTTTTAATCTCAAAAATTTCAGGCTGCTATGTGCTCCATCATCTCAAACTTCCACATCTCTTTGGGGGTCAAAATCAAGGGAGAAAGGAAGCAGGGGGTTGTCAGGGCCCTTCCCATTCTGAAGAGATGCCCTACTCAGCCAGACTCCAGCAGGGAAGGGAATAGGCAGCCTCATCATCATGGGAACCAATTAGATAAATCCAGATACAGAGACTTAGGCTCCAACTTAAGGACCTTTGAGGCCCCAGCCGTGGAATTTCCTGCCCTTGGTGGCCACTGTTCTGTGTCGTGGGCTGAACCGGTTACACTCTTGTTGGCAAAGCTGATAGACAAAAGTGCATTTGCAACTACCGAATGCCATTAGCATCAGGAAAAGGTCTTGGTGGAACCAAAAGGCAGCAAAATTCTGCAACACCTGGGTCTGCAGGAACTTAAACCACCCACACCAGGGAGACTGCAAAGCGGTAGAGCAGTGGGGGTGACTTCTGGGTTTTGTCACTGCCCTAATGCTGCTCATGCGGCTAGGCTTACTTGTTGGTGACATGAAGCTCCCTCCTTGAAATGCTCAAGACTTAAATACATGTTCCAGCAGAGCAGCGCTTTGCCTGGTTCACGGCCTTCAGAGTCACTGAGCAATAGTGTTACTCAGCACTCTCCGGAAGTTACAGGTCAGCCTTGACGGTCAACTGTTTTCTCTGCATGGAGACCTGGCTGAAAAACTAGAAGGAAGAGGGGCCCAGGTCTATATGTGTTCTCTAAGTGCTGTGGTCTGCCAGGAACTCTTTTAGGTGATGTATGTAGGCTTGGTTATCCCTTTTCTACAGATAGGGAAGCCAAGGAAGGCTTAGAGAAGTTAATGGTCTGAGGCAGGAAGAATAATAAGTAAGTGGCAGAGCTGGGGTTTGAATTAGATCAGAAGAGGGTCAGCATCCTTGTGGGTGGGGCCAGGCTCTTCTGGCCTCTTGCCATGCTGTGCGACCTGCACAACCCGGAGAGAGCACTCACAGAATTTGGTCCTGTTTTTCAAGGCAAGTAATACTCACAAATTGGGTAAAAATGTCTAGTGCATAGAGGGCCATAAAGGGAAGTGTGGGGTGTCCGGGTGTTGATGATGGATCTGGGGAGGTGTCCTTTTCTCTCTCCACTGCACACCACTTGCAGGATTCCTGATTGAGGTATTAGGGAAATGCCACTCTCCTCTTTAGGACTGTTGGTACTTGCAGCGCCAGATGGCTGTCCTCAGGGTTCACTGCAGCTGAACATAAATATAAACCCCACCACTTCTGGGGGAGCTGCCGATGAGGCTCAGGTGTGTGGTTCCGGAGCAATTTTGCCTCAAGTAAATCAGTAGGTCCATATTAGAAGACACGTGTTAATTTATTGCAGTGAGGTTTTATGTCTTCGTTGGTCGTTAGCAAAATTTCGTACCAGAAATTCTTTCCTCTTTAATCTTGGTGGGATTGGTGTTACACATAACTTGACTATTAAGACAAGAATACCTTGCATATAGGGAGGTTGTTAATCTAAAGGGGTTTTGCAGTGTGGAATGCAAATGCTCGGCGACAGGTATGCCAAGATCCCCCAAAGCCTACTTAATCTGCCATAAAGGGATCTAAGGAAGGTTTGATTGTTCTGTTAACACAAACAAGAAACCCTTCTGCAGCTCTGCTCTCTTTGCAGCTCCAGTTCTCTTACCATTTGTTCAGATAGACTTTCCAGCCCCTAGAGGGCTGGTTCATTAACACCTCCTTTCCCTCTGTGTTCCCGACAGCAGAACTGGGCTTTGGAAGTGTGCATTCACAGGAAGTGAGGGTAAAGCAAGGATGCTCTCCTCTGGCGGCTCCTCTGTGGGCACTGGTGACCTGCTCCTCCTCATGTACTTGTCCTTCTGGGGCAGCACACCTGGATGTGTCCTACCCTGTTCTGGGTTGATGGTGCCATTGGTCCATTCTGGGGGACAGCGACGTCCACGCGTGAGTCATCTTGCAGGAAGCCAAGAGTTAGGTGGCTCCAATTCTTTTCTGGGGGAAGGGTATGGTTGCTTTACAATGTTGTGCTGGTTTCTGCTGTACAATGAAGCGAATCAGCTATGTGTATACATATATCCCCTCCCTCTTGGACTTCCCTCCCACCTGCACCCCCACTCCACCCCTCTAGGTCACCGCAGAGCACCAAGCTGAGCTCCCTGTTCTACACAGTGGCTTCCCACTAGCTGTTATTTTACACATGGTGGTATATATACGTCGGTCCCAGCCTCCCAACTTGCCTGCTGTGTCCACACGTCTGTCCCCTGCGTCTGTTGGTGCCTCTGATTCTAAACTAGCTCTGCCAAAAAGTACTTGAGTCACCTTGGCCAAGTCATCTCTATTGCCTCAGTTTTCCTGACTGTGACCAATCATTGCTGAAGTCATTTCAGCTTGAGATAAAGTCCTGCAACCTCTGCTTCACACCATGCAGAGACCCTCAGTAAAGAATCTCGAAACTAGCTCATTTTGTACAGGATGATATGCCTCCTAAGGTTCGTGACAACAGGGCTCTGGTGTTGGATGGCTTGGTTCCAGTCCTGGCTCTGAGTGACCTTGGGCAAATTTTATAACCTGTCTATCCTTCAGTTCCCTCGTCTGATAATAGTACCAACATCATAGAGAACTTGTGAGATTTAAATAAGCTACTGTGTGTAAACTACTTAACACAATTCTTGGTTCATAGACACTATATACTGAATGTTAGCTGTTTTATTAATTTTACTATTCTCTAGAACTTGGAAAAACCATGGGCTTACATTTCTATTACAAGTATAACCAGGAAACCACTTCCTCCATCAAAAAAAGGAAAAACTGTCTTTATTTGGAGACTGTTGTAGAAAGGGGTCGAATCTTCTTTCCCCCTGTATCCCAAGTTCTTGCTAGAGTGTTGCGGTCACTTGGGAGCATGAAGAGGGGGACAGGAACTTCTCTGAGCTCTGTAGCAAGGCTTCCTGGGGCTGGTCCCCAGTCTGCTACTGTCCTGTCTTTCTGGAGTCCCTAGACTCTGCCCATTGTTCCCCTGTGCCTGACTGCGCAGTGCAGCTTTCTGGCCCCTTACTTTCAGAATCCATGGAGCACTTGTAGGACCTTCCAAGGTCTTGTGGCAGCAACGGAGCTCTGTGTCTTTCCCTCTTCATTTTCTCTCCCTCCTCCTTGGCTCCACCCTCTCCCATTTTTCTCCCCCGGGAGCCCCTTCTGGTCTCTCTCTCCATCTTCTTCTCATCCCCAAAGAGTCCTTCATGGACTCATTCACAATGGTCTCAGCTTAGCGCATCACAAAAAAAAAATTTTTTTTTTCTGTCCCTCTGCACCTTTCAGGAAAACGATCAACCCAAAAAGTTTAGGAAATAAAATTCATTATCTTTAATGGGATTTTGTTACCAGGCCTGGCCAGGAGGGACCCAAGTTCCCAGGAAATCTAAATTAATGAATGCCCTACCAAGGGGTGGGGGTTGGGGTGGGGAGACATAAACTGAGATATAATTTCTTTTTGAGCTTTGCAATGAAGAATACGTCTTACACAGAAAAACCTAAAATGCCATCTAGCTAGGAAAAAAAAGATTTAAAGCATCTCCAAGAACCCCAGGACTGTTTGGAATCCATTTTGAGTGAAGTGGAAATATTTGGATGAGTGAAACGGCTGCTCTCTTTTAATTGGCACCTAGTTGATCAGAGACTGCTATCTACGACCATGAGAGGGTTGTCAGGAAAATCAGTGTCTAGAACATTTCACTAACAAATTCCTAATTTCATCTGTGCCAGCCACAAAACTTATTGTACTCATTTTGGCTCTCGAACGAAAGAGCAACTGGCGGGTACCTCTGGGGTCTTGGAAGAAGATTTAGAGAGGTTTGTTAGTCTATTAGAAAGCAGAGGGAGCGGTTCTTCCCTTCAGCTGTAAACTCTAGAGGAGTCTATTAGAAACTCTCCAAGTAGAGCTCGAATCGCCTTCCCCTTTGATTCAATCACCCCGAGTCATTAGGCTGCTTGAACACCACTTTAGACTGTGCGCTATAAATAATTAAAACGTAAAAACATGTGCGGTCACCTGACTCAGCCCCAAGAGGAAGTGGTGATGCAGAGGGTGTCTGATTTGGTGCCGAGCTTCTCGCTGATAGCCAGGTTTTTCAGACTGCCTCTCTGGCTCCAGTCTAACTCTCTTTAAGCACCAGCCCCAAATCGCAAACCAGCACCATCCTGGCATTTGCTGCACCGACAAACTCCAAGGAGCAAATCCGGAAATTAGAACCTACCCCTCTTGGCTAGTTCTTCCTCCTGGTGTTGTGTTTCAAGCCACCAAATGAGGCAGACGGCATTCTCCAAAAAGGGCCACTTACTCATTTCCTAGGGCTGCCATAACAAAAGATCGTCAGTTTGGTGGCTTCAAACTGTGGAAATATATTTGCTCATTGTTTTGGAGGCCAGAATTCCCAAATCAAGCTGTCGCCAGGGCTGTGCCCCTCTGAAGGCTCTTTGCTTATTGCAGCTTCTGGGAGCTCCTGGCATTTCTTGGCTTGTGGTGACATAACTCCAATCTCTGCCTCTGTCTTCATATGGCCATCTTCTCTGTAGGTCTCCTCCGTGTGTGTGTCATTTACTCTTTTTGTAAAGGCATCATTCATTGGATTTTGGGCCTACCTGAATTCAGAATGAGCTCACCTTTATTGTATCTGCAAAGACCTTATTTTTAAAGAAAGTCATATTCCAAGGTGTGGGTAGACACGATTTTTTTTTTTTTTCCTGGCATGATTGAATTTTGTAATGATCTACAGAATCCTTCATGGAGACAAATCCATAGTAACTGGTACCTGTTTGTTGATTTAGCGTACCTATTACTTCCAGATTCAGTTCCACAAATTTTATATTATTTAGTGCCTGTGGTGTTTCAGTGGGGCTTTTTAGGTGGTGCTAGTGGTGAAGAACCCACCTGCCAATACCCAAGATGTAAGAGATGCGGGTTCAGTCCCTGGGTCGGGAAGATCCCCTGGAGGAGGGCATGGCAACCCACTCCAGGGTTCTTGCCTGGAGAATCCTATGGACAGAGGAGCCTTGTGGTCTATGGTCCATAGAGTCACAAAGAGTCAGACATGACTCAGTCGACTTAGCATGCATGCTTGGTGTTTCAGTGCTATACTGGGAGCTGTTTGATTAAAAAGAGTGGGACAGAGTTAACAGGGTTAGACAAGTGCTACCTACCCCTCTAGACCTTATCAGGGTGACTTTGCCCCAGTTTGCCCCAGACAACCCTGGTTCATTGTGGTTGTCCTGGAATAATTTTTTATAGTGCCCCTTTCATTTCAAAAGTATCCTGTTTTGGGGAATCAATTAAATGGTCACTGACATAGCCTGTTATTGAGACAGAAGGAGTTTCCAGAGAGGAGAACTACTGAAGCATTGAACAGGCAGAAGCATAATGAAAGCTCTTCCTCAGTGAGTTGAGTCCAGGCTGGAGATAGGACCACAGAGGAGGAGGCAGAGCGGAAGGCATTTTGGAGCCAGAATAAGTGGGGGTAGACATGAATTCTGGAAAACACCATTTAACCCAGTACAGGCTACAACAATATTACCTACCCCATGTGCACTTCCAGCACCTTGCCACTCTCCTATTAAGAGGTAAAGTCTATGTCCCCTCCCCTTGAACAGGTGAACCTTTGTGCCAGCTTCAATGAACAGAAAACAGAGAAACATGGGTGACATCCAAGGTTGGGCCATAAAAGACATATAGCTTCTGCCTGCGTCTCTCTCTTACGACGCTCGCCCTTGAAATAAACCATCGTGCTGTGGGGACGTCCAGGCATGTGCAGGGGACCACCTAGACAGAATCTGAGGGCTCCCACCCCTCAGCCCCAGCTGAGCTCCTAGCAATCACCAGCAACAAGGTGCTGGATGTGTGAGTGAGTCATCTGGGAAGAGGGTTCCCCACCCCTCAGTCAACTGTCCCGACTGATGCTCCATGGAACATGAACGAGCCATCCCCGCTAAGCCCTGCCCAAATTGTTTATGTCTAAGCAAAATAAATGGTTGTTGTTTTAGGCTGTTAGGTTTCAGGGTGGTTTTTATTCAATGTTGGATCTCTGGAACACAGAGCCAAAAACCTCTGGAGCATTGTAACTCCTCTGTCCTCAGAACCCTCGAACCAGTGAGTCCACAAGTCTCTTCTGTTTCTCCTGTCCCCACTTAGCCAGGCACCTAATTCTTTCATATGGATTGCATCTGTAGCATCTTAACTGGCCTCTGGACTTCGGGCCCGCTTTCCTCCATCATACCAAATGATCTCTAGTGCATTTTGTCTTGCTCAAAATTCACTGATGGATCTCCATTCAGTTCAGTTCAGTCCAGTCGCTCAGTCGTATCCGACTCTGTGCAACCCCATGAATTGCAGCACGCCAGGCCTCCCTGTCCATCACCATCTCCCAGAGTTCACTCAGACTCACGTCCATCTAGTCTGTGATGCCATCCAGCCATCTCATCCTCGGTCGTCCCCTTCTCCTCCTGCCCCCAATCCCTCCCAGCATCAGAGTCTTTTCCAATGAGTCAACTCTTCGCATGAGGTGGCCAAAGTACTGGAGCTTCAGCTTTAGCATCATTCCTTCCAAAGAAATCCCAGGGCTGATCTCCTTCAGAATGGACTGGTTGGATCTCCTTGCAGTCCAAGGGACTCTCAAGAGTCTTCTCCAACACCACAGTTCAAAAGCATCAATTCTTCGGCGCTCAGTTTTCTTCACAGTCCAACTTTCATATCCATACATGACCACAGGAAAAACCATAGCCTTGACTAGACGGACCTTAGTCAGCAAAGTAATGTCTCTGCTTTTGAATACGCTATCTAGGTTGGTCATAACTTTTCTTCCAAAGAGTAAGCGTCTTTTAATTTCATGGCTGCAGTCACCATCTGCAGTGATTCTGGAGCCCCAAAAAATAAAGTCTGACACTGTTTCTACTGTTTCGCCATCTATTTGCCATGAAGTGATGGGACCGGATGTCATGATCTTCATTTTTTGAATGTTGAGCTTTAGGCCAACTTTTTCACTCTCCTCTTTCACTTTCAACAAGAGGCTTTTTTAGCTCCTCTTCACTTTCTGCCATAAGGGTGGTGTCATCTGCATATCTGAGGTGATTGATATTTCTCCCAGCAATCTTGATTCCAGCTTGTGTTTCTTTCTTCCAGTCCAGTTTTTCTCATGATGTACTCTGCATAGAAGTTAAATAAGCAGGGTGACAATATGCAGCCTTGACATACTCCTTTTCCTATTTGGAACCAGTCTGTTGTTCCATGTCCAGTTCTAACTGTTGCTTCCTGACCTGCATACAGATTTCTCAAGAGGCAGGTTAGGTGGTCTGGTATTCCTATCTCTTGAAGAACTTTCCACAGTTGATTGTGATCCACACAGTCAAAGGCTTTGGCATAGTCAATAAAGCAGAAATAGATGTTTCTGGAACTCTCTTGCTTTTTCCATGATCCAGCGGATGTTGGCAATTTGATCTCTGGTTCCTCTGCCTTTTCTAAAACCAACTTGAACATCAAGGAGTTCACGGTTCATGTATCGCTGAAGCCTGGCTTGGAGAATTTTGAGCATTACTTTATTAGCATGTGAGATGAGTGCAATTGTGCGGTAGTTTGAACATTCTTTGGCATTGCCTATCTTTGGGATTGGAATGAAAACTGACCTTTTCCAGTCCTGTGGCCGCTGTGGAGTTTTCCAATTTGCTGACATATTGAGTGCAGCACTTTCACAGCATCATCTTTCAGGATTTGAAATAGCTCAATTGGAATTCCATCACCTCCACTAGCTTTGTTCGTAGTGATGCTTTCCAAGGCCCACTTGACTTCACATTCCAGGATGTCTGGTTCTAGATTAGTGATCACATCATCATGACTATCTGGGTCGTGAAGATCTTTTTTGTACAGTTCTTCTGTGTATTCTTTCCACCTCTTCTTAATATCTTCTGCTTCTGTTAGGTCCATACCATTTCTCTCCTTTATCGAGCCCATCTTTGCATGAAATGTTCCCTTGGTATCTCTAATTTTCTTGAAGAGATCTCTAGTCTTTCCCATTCTGTTGTTTTCCTCTATTTCTTTGCACTGATTGCTGAAGAAGGCTTTCTTATCTATTTTTGCTATTCTTTGGAACTCTGCATTTAGATGCCTATATCTTTCCTTTCTCCTTTGCTTTTCACCTCTCTTCTCTTCACAGCTATTTGTAAGGCCTCTTCAGACATCCATTTTGCTTTTTTGCATTTCTTTTTCATGGAGATGGTCTTGATCCCTGTCTCCTGCACAATGTCACGAACTTCATTCCATAGTTCATCAGGCACTCTATCTATCAGATCTAGGCCCTTAAATCTATTTCTCACTTCCACTGTATAATCATAATGGATTTGATTTAGGTCATACCTGAATGGTCTAGCAGTTTTCCCTACTTTCTTCAATTTAAGTCTGAATTTGGCAATAAGGAGTTCATGATCTGAGCCACAGTCAGCTCCCGGTCTTGTTTTTGTTGACTGTATAGAGCTTCTCCATCTTTGGCTGCATAGAATATAATCAATCTGATTTCGGTGTTGACCATCTGGTGATGTCCATGTGTAGAGTCTTCTCTTGTGTTGTTGGAAGAGGGTGTTTGCTATGACCAGTGCATTTTCTTGGCAAAACTCTATTAGTCTTTGCCCTGCTTCATTCCACATTCCAAGGCCAAATTTGCCTGTTACTCCAGGTGTTTCTTGACTTCCTACTGTTGCATTCCAGTCCCCTATAATGAAAAGGACATCTTTTTTGGGTGTTAGTTCTAAAAGGTCTTGTCGGTCTTCACAGAACCGTTCAACTTCAGCTTCTTCATTGTTACTGGTTGGGGCATAGACTTGGATAACTGTGATATTGAATGGTTTGCCTTGGAGATGAACAGAGATCATTCTGTCATTTTTGAGATTGCATCCAAGTACTGCATTTGGGACTCTTTTGTTGACCATGATGGCTACTCCATTTCTTCTGAGGGATTCCTGCCCGCAGTAGTAGATATAATGGTCATCTGAGTTAAATTCACCCATTCCAGTCCATGTTAGTTTGCTGATTCCTCGAATGTTGACGTTCACCCTTGCCATCTCTTGTTTGACCTCTTCCAATTTGCCTTGATTCATGGACCTAACATTCCAGGTTCCTATGCAATATTGCTCTTTATAGCATCGGATCTTGCTTCTATCACCAGTCACATCCACAACTGGGTATTGTTTTTGCTTTGGCTCCATCCCTTCATTCTTTCTGTAGTTATTTCTCCTCTGATCTCCAGTAGCATATTGGGCACCTAATGACCTGGGGAGTTCCTCTTTTGGTGTCCTATCCTATTGCCTTTTCGTACTGTTTATGGGGTTCTCAAGGCAAGAATACTGAAGTGGCTTGCCATTCCCTTCTCCAGTGGACCACGTTCTGTCAGACCTCTCCACCATGACCTGCCCGTCTTGGTTTGCCCCGCAGGCATGGCTTGGTTTCATTGAGTTAGACAAGGCTGTGGTTCTAGTACGATTAGATTGACTAGTTTTCTGTGAGTATGGTTTCAGTGTGTCTGCCCTCTGATGCCCTCTTGCAACACCTACCATCTTACTTGAGTTTCTCTTACCTTGGACGTGGGGGTATCTCTTCACCGCTGTTCCAGCAAAGCACAGCCGCTGCTCCTTACCTTGGATGAGGGGTATCTCCTTACCGCCACCGTTTCTGACCTTCGATGTGGGTCTCCATTGCTTGAAGCCTTTCCTCACGTTCCTTAACTGAGAGATAAGACGTCTCTAATCTGGCCTCAGTTTATTTTTCCTGCCTTATCTCCTGTGTCTTCTCTATAAGGATTCTATGCTTCCAGTAAATCAATGACTCATCATTCCAAACACACCTAGAGCTCCCTCTTCTGTCTGAGTAGCCTGGTTTGCTTTTTCAACATTTAATAATGTTTTTTGAGCACCTATTCATGTCAGGCAATGTGTAGGAAACTAACGAATAGTGGAACATTGCCTCCTCCTCATCTTCTCACTTCATTTAACTGAAATTCTACCTGTTATCCGAGGCTCTGCTCCTCACCTCCTCCATGAAGCCTCCCCAGATCCCTCAGCCAAAAATGATCTTTGCTTTCCTCTGAACACTTCTTCCATCTTCTCCAGTCAAGCCAAGCTTGGGACTGCACCAAAGTTTCTCAGATCCCTTGGTCCTTGCAAGTGCTACACGTTTTTCTTTCACGTTTTTCCAACTGGCTAACACCGACACTAATCTTTAGACCTCAACTCAGATATCATTTTCTTTTGAGGAATTTTCTGTGATCCATTTGCTCTGTCTTTCCCAATTACCCTAGGTACAGACTAGACCCCATGTCTAAATTTGTGGCCTTGAGAGGGCATGGACTAGGTCTTTACTCCTGAAGCCCAGGTACCCAAACTATAGAGATGGCTCCATACATGTTTGTTGAATCACTGAATGTTGAGCTTATGAGGTGCTCAATAGAATGGGCTCAAGGCCTTTCAAACTGGCTGGATATAGGGAAATTATTTGGAAATAAGGCTTTACTTAGCCTTAAAGGTTTATGGTTATATTTCAGATTCTTCGGATTGATTTTTGAGCTAAGTTCCAGGTAAAAGAACTCTATATATACCTTTATGTTGCTCCTAAACATATTGTGGTAATAAAGAAACATTTCAACCAGGAGACAACCATTTTGGCGTTTTGCTCTTTGCCCTCTGTGTAAAAGTCTTATTTCTTCAACAAAGTTATTGATTATTCCAACATGGAGACCACATATTCTATTTCTCTTAATGTTCTCACAGCCCCTATTTTGTCCTGGGGACATAGAAGCTTCTCCATATTTATTCAGCAGACTTTTGTGGAGAGATATGATTAGTCTCCCACCCCAATTTCTTTCAGTTTCCTTTGGAAAAATCTGCTTTTGTGTGTATCATTTTAAAAACCTTCTTCCTTCCCTTGAATGGATAGAGAATGAAGCTCTTAGATGGGGCCTATTGGAAGAAGCGAATTCTAAAGAAAATTGCATTGTGGGAGGAATTCCCCATCTCAAACTCTTTAACTTGTCTTCCCTGTTGGGAATAGAATGGTGAACCCTGAGTTTCCTATGTCATTATATATCCTGGGGTTTAATCATCCAAGACTTGCCCTCTACTCCATGTGTCCCCAGGAACTGTGAAGACATTACAGAGAGGTAAGCTCTTTAAAAAAAAAAAAAAAAATCCAAGTTTCAAGCTGGAGTTAAATGACCTCTCTTAGGATCCAATATTAAATTTGAGACTCTTGAGAGCATTTGCTGAGGGAATTCATCATCCTTTTTATTTTGTATTTCCTGGGTCTTACTCAATATTTTGACTCTAGGGGAAAAAACACCATGCTTAGTACTTTAAATGCTGGCATCTATAGTATCTTGAATTAATGTTACTTGCCGCTTTATCCAGGAACAATTCTGCTATGAAATACTCAGCTCTAAAAGAAATAAGATGACTGAGAAGGATTCTTTTGAGTGTCTCTGGCACGCAGAGAGGCGATGGGGATCTGTGTGTGTACGTGTGGGAAAGTGAGGGGGTGATAAATTGCGTGCTACCTTTCCTTTAAGAGCACGTCCTTTTATTCCTGACACTTAAAAAGACACTGTCAAAAAGATGTTTTACTGATTTGACTTTCTGTGCAGGAGAACGTGCAACAGTTACCTAGTAAGTGGTTTTATAGAGAGTTTCACCCACACGTTATAATAAACTGAGCCTGAAGATAACATATCTTTTGTGCTTTTACAGTGCTTGGATGATAACTGTGAAAAATTATCTAGTGGAGGTTAGCAAACTGTACCTGTGGTCTTTTTCTCATGACCTCTGTATGATAAAGTTTACTATCTTGGAGCATGATGCATTGTCAAATAATAGGTTTGCTTGTCTGGCCAACAAGAAGTAATTGAGGAGTGTTATAGTTTTACAATCCGTGTTTCAATGACTCTCCGGCTTTTGAGTTGTTAGACCTGAACGAAATGGGTCAATGTTGAGAGAATAAAGTTTTTTTCTCTCTCTCCCCTTCCCCCATCTTCCACCTTCTTTATGGGCGTGTTCCCACAGGGAGGGATGGCAAGTGGGCCTTGACTATGATGATTCTCTGCCCAGGCATCCCAACTTTCATTTGGGGCTTGAGTTGGGAAATCTTGTCCTAATTCAATGACTGAAATCAAATTTGGATTCTTTTGACCAACAAATATCTACAGAGCATCCTTGTCTTCCTGTCTTTGGAGAGAAAAATAGGCTAGCAAGCTTATTTTGGTGTAAAGATTCTTTGACCCTCAGATCGATGTCTTTCGTTGTTGTTGTTCAGGCACTAAGTCATGACTGACTGCCACCCCATGGACTGCAGCACACCAGGCTTCCCCGTCCTTCACTGTCTCCCAGGGTTTGCTCAAACTCGTGCCCATTGAATCGGTGATACTGTCTAGCCATGTCACCCTCTGCCTCCCCCTTCTCCTTTTGCCTTCAATCTTTCCCAATAAAAGGGTCTTTTCCAGCAAGTTGGCTCTTTGCATCAGGTGACCTAAGTATTGGCGCTTCAGCATCAATCCTTCCAATGAATATTCAGGGAAATTTTTTCCTTAAAGACATAGATCTGTACAGGGAATGATTTCCCCTGTACATTCTTAAGACTTGTTAGAAGGAGGTTAAAGCTAAGTGACCTGGATGATTTCAGACAGGGAGTTTTTGAATAAAGAGCTTTTCTTTTAAATATTTATTTATTTGGCTTCATCAGGTCTTAGTTACAAACATGGGATCGTCCATCTTTGTTGTAGCATGCAAACTCTTAGTTTTATATGGAATCCAGTTCCCCCACCAGGAATAGAACCCGGGTCCCCTGCTTTGGGAGCTCGGAGTCTTAGCTACTGTACCACCAGGAAAGTCCCCATTAAAGAGCTTTTGATTTTGCTACATTCTGATTTTTTTGGGGGGGTTAGGTCTCACCCAGCATTTTTCAAAGCATGTTCCATATAACTCTAGTCTCATGAGATGCTTTGTGGTGAAGTGAGTTTGGGAAATAGTGCACCTAATCTAAAACCTTATTTTAGGTTTACCTAATGGTGAACATTAGTATATTAAAGGCTTGAAGAAATCCAGTAGCAGAGAAGCAGCTTAATTTTGGCATTTCCCAAAGATGATGACAGAATCTGACTCCACCCCTACATCCTGCAGAACTAGTATGCTGTATGATGGATTTGGGGGAATTCTGAAAAACTGAGGTTTGGTGATTTTTGAAAATAGCCATCATACTTTCCAGAAAGAAACCATTGATGGGTCAATCACTGCTTCCTCCCACCAACACATACATGTGTAGACTTGTCTTAGGAAACTTTTAATGGCCTATCAAGACTAAAAATTGAGAGCTTCCCCACACCTAGAAAGAGTTATTTTACTGCTCTGGGATCAAGGAGACCCCTTAACAGACATGTCATGACAAGATATAAGGATGCAAATAAGCATATGAAAATATGTTCCACATCATGTCATTAGGGAAATGCAAATTAAAACAACAATGAGGTAACACTACACACCTATTAGAGTGGGCAAAATTTAGAATACTGATAACACCAAGTGCCGGTTGGGATGTGAAGCAACAGGCACTCTCATTAATTGCTGGTGAGAAAACAAAATAGTACTCACTTTGGAAGACAGTTTGGCAGTTTCTTACAAACTAAACATACTCTCAGCATATAATTCAGCAATCATGCTCCTTGGTATTTACCCAAAGGAGTTGAGAACTTATGTTTACATAAAAACCTACACACAGATGTTTATAGCAGCTCTATTCATAATTGTCCAAACCTGGAGGAACCATGATATCCTTCAGTAGGTGAATGGATAAATAAACTGGTATATCAAGAAAATGGAATATTATTTAGCACTAAAATGAAATTAGCTTCAAATCATGAAAAGATATGGAGGAACTATAAATTCAATACTAAATGAAAGAAGCCCATCTGAAAAGGTTATATATTGTGTAATCCCAACTAAATGACATTCTAGAAAAGGCAAAACTATGGGGACAGTAAAAAGAACAGTGGTAGCCAGGGGTTGGGGATGAGGAAAGGGATAAATAGGAGAGGTACAGAGGATTTTTAGGACATTGAAAAATACTCTGTGTGATGCTATAATGATAAATACTTGTCATTATTATTTGTCCAAACTCATGGAATGTACAACACCAAGAGTGAACCCTACTATAAACTATGGACTTTGGGTGATGACAATGGTGTAGGTTCATCAGTTGTAACAAATACACCACTCTGGTGAGGAGTGTTGCTGGGGGGACTATGCATGTCTGTGGCATGGGGTACATGGGAAGTATTTCTACCTTTCCCTCAATTTTGCTGTGGCCCTAAAACTGCTCTAAAAAATAAAGTCTTAGAAAAATAATGCAAAAAGAGGCCTGCTAGGTCTAGGGGAGAACCTACTCTAAAAAACAAATTGTTAGGTGTGATTAGCCAAATTCAGCTTTAAGGGTCAAAAGGGAGAGGTCGTCTTTCTCTGGTGTGCTGGCTGCTGTTTGCATGTGACACCCTAGTGGTGGCATCTTCTTTCCAAAGGAAGGCTGTGTGTGTTAAGTTCAGTGAGCCCTAACCTTGGAGATATCTCTAAAAGATGCTAACAGAGGGAGGGACAGTTGTTAGGGAGACTGACAATGACAGGCCCCAGGGACTGTGCCTCTGTAGCCAAGAGATGGACAGTGACGGCAGCTTAGGTCATACTTTGGGGAAGTGTGAAGATAGGCTTTGGAGATGAGCAGTGGCAGCTGTATGGTGTATGGGAAGCAGATAGGCTAAAACGGGCAGTGCTGGGGGTACTGCCCCTCCAATCCCAGGGGCTGGGAATCTTGAAAGTAGACTTTGGGGCTCAGAGAAGCTAGCTCCACTGTATTCATAGGACTTAATTTTGCCCACAGGATAAAAGGATGCCCACGTGGACATCCTTCCCATTACTGAAGTACTTACACTCCCAGCCAGCACAGCCCAGCTGTTTCAGGCAGAAGAAACAAGTGCAGTCAAGACATCATACAAGAACCCTTCAGTCCAGTTCAGTCACTCAGTCGTGTCCGACTCTTTGCGACCCCATGAATCGCAGCATGCCAGGCCTCCCTGTCCATCACCATCTCCTGGAGTTCACTCAGACTCACGTCCATCGAGTCTGTGATGCCATCCAGCCATCTCATCCTCGGTCGTCCCCTTCTCCTCCTGCCCCCAATCCCTCCCAGCATCAGAGTCTTTTCCAATGAGTCAACTCTTCGCATGAGGTGGCCAAAGTACTGGAGCTTCAGCTTTAGCATCATTCCTTCCAAAGAAATCCCAGGGCTGATCTCCTCCAGAATGGACTGGTTGGATCTCCTTGCAGTCCAAGGGACTCTCAAGAGTCTTCTCCAACACCACAGTTCAAAAGCATCAATTCTTTGGCGCTCAGCCTTCTTCACAGTCCAACTGTCACATCCATACATGACTACTGGAAAAACCATAGCCTTGACTAGACGGACCTTAGTCAGCAAAGTAATGTCTCTGCTTTTGAATATACTATCTAGGTTGGTCATACCTTTTCTTCCAAGGAGTAAGCGTCTTTTAATTTCATGGCTGCAGTCACCATCTGCAGTGATTTTGGAGCCCCCAAAAATAAAGTCTGACACTGTTTCCACTGTTTCCCCATCTATTTCCCATGAAGTGATGGGACCAGAGGCCATGATCTTCGTTTTCTGAATGCTGAGCTTTAAGCCAACTTTTTCACTCTCCTCTTTCACTTTCAACAAGAGGCTTTTTAGCTCCTCTTCACTTTCTGCCATAAGGGTGGTGTCATCTGCATATCTGAGCTTATTGATATTTCTCCCGGCAATCTTGATTCCAGCTTGTGTTTCTTCCAGCCCAGCATTTCTCATGATGTGCTCTGCATAGAAGTTAAATAAGCAGGGTGACAATATACAGCCTTGACATACTCCTTTTCCTATTTGGAATCAGTCTGTTCCCTATCCAGTTCTAACTGTTGCTTCCTGACCTGCATACAGATTTCTCAAGAGGCAGGTTAGGTGGTCTGTTATTCCCATCTCTTTCAGAATTTTCCACAGTTGATTGTGATCCACAGGGTCAAAGGCTTTGGCATAGTCAATAAAGCAGAAATAGATGTTTTCCTGGAACTCTCTTGCTTTTTCCATGATCCAGCAGATGTTGGCAATTTGATAAGTTCACGGTTCATGTATTGCTGAAGCCTGGCTTGGAGAATTTTGAGCATTACTTTACTAGCATGTGAGATGAATGCAATTGTGCGGTAGTTTGAGCATTCTTTTGCATTGCCTTTCTTTGGGATTGGAATGAAGACTGACCTTTTCCAGTCCTGTGGCCACTGCTGAATTTTCCAAATTTGCTGGCATATTGAGTGATGCACTTTCACAGCATCATCTTTCAGGATTTGAAACAGCTCAACTGGAATTCCATCACCTCCACTAGCTTTGTTCGTAATGATGCTTTCTAAGGCCCACTTGACTTCACATTCCAAGATGTCTGGCTCTAGATTAGTGATCACATCATCATGATTATCTGGGTCATGAAGATCTTTTTTGTACAGTTCCTCAGTGTATTCTTGCCACCTCTTCTTAATATCTTCTGCTTCTGTTAGGTCCATACCATTTCTCTCCTTTATTGAGTCCATCTTTGCATGAAATGTTCCCTTGGTATCTCTAATTTTCTTGAAGAGATCTCTAGTCTTTCCCATTCTGTTGTTTTCCTCTATTTCTTTGCATAGATCACTAAAGAATGGTTGTATTAGTTAGCTATTGCTGCATAACAGATTACTCCAAATCTTAATGGCTTACAACAACAATAAACATTCATTATCTTACATAGTAGGCCAGGAATTTGGGAGCAACTTAGCTGGGTAATTCTGTAGGGACTCACATGTGGTCCAAATCAAGAAGCTAACTGAGGCTGCAGTCATCTGAAGGCTTGACTGGAGCTGGAGGCTCTGCTTCCAAGTGGGCTTCCTCACAGGCTGTGGGCAAAATCCTCAGTTCCTCACCATGTGGACCTCTCCATAGATCTGCCTGAATGTCTCCATTATGTGGCAGTTGGTCTCCCCCAGAATGTGTAATCCAAGAAAAAACAGAGAAGAGGCCACAGTGCCTTGTATAGCCCAGCCTCAGAAGTCACAGCATGCCATTTTGCTGTAGTTTCTTTGTTAGAAGCTTGTCACTAAGTCAAATCCGCACTCAAGGATGGGGGTCTTAGGCTCCACCTTTCAGAGAGAGAAACGTTAAAGGAATTGTGGACCTATTTAAAAATCACCACAGTGGCAGTGCATTTGTATTTAATCCCTTCGAGAGGTTAAATGGTTAACAAACGTGTCGGCAAACATAGGAGAGAAGGACTCTATTTGGAGAAAAGTGTAGAAAAAATTCGCTGGCCTGCCCAGAGGTGAAATCTATTGTGAGTCATAGAAATTCTTTTTTATTTATTTTGAAATCAAAAGATGGGCTCCAGACATGACGGCTTGTTAAACTGGATGAAATTAAATATAGCTTAAACGTTTGGGCAGAGGGGAGAGATGATTAGTTCTCAGGATATATTAAATGTCCTCACATAAGAAGGGAGTCAGCTATTGGGAAGGGCTGCTTTGGAAAACATATGCTGTGTCAAACTCCACCAACAGATGCAGAATCTGCTGCTAAAGTTAGCTCCCTGAGAACAAGGCTGGATGAGCTGCCATCACAGATGTCTTTGGAACCAGCACCCGGGACAAATATAATTCTTACCACTGGAAAGCCGGGCCCCACACGAGAGCCTTCTCACCCTGGTGGAGGGGTTGAAGGGAAGTGCGAAGGCAGATTTACGACCCCAAATGCCGACTCTTCTGTGCTTCTGGAGGATAACAGATGATTTTTAAGCCACGAGGTGTCCTGGTATTTTGCATTTCTAAATTTGAGAATCCCTCATAAGGTGAATTCTTGGTTACTTTAAGCGGAACCCATGCTATGTAAAATCCAAGGCCGGATTGGAAAGGTTTTAAAATGTGTATTTTGAGACATATAGTCTGAAATGTCGGAAGCAGAGGAGATAAGTGTTCCACATGCCTAAAACACTAAAAGAGGGGTTAGAAATGATAATGAAAATGACTTAAATTATTTCATTAGTGCAGGAACCAAATGCTTTTCCCAAATAAGAAAGGGACCCTGTTTCATGACAGATGATGTCATGTGTAGAGCTTCTGATACGTTACAGGGCAGCATTTCTCCAAGGTGGGCTTTAAAGAATTTAGTCCACAGAGATACCTCACAAAAGAGGAATTCTCTGATAAATAAAGCTGGGGAATAATGAAAACACTGTCCCCCCTTGGAGAGTTATGGGTATATCCGAGAAGCTGTTAAATGAAGAAAGCTAATTTTGTTTAGCTCCTAAGTTCTCAAATATATGACCCTGAATTTTCCCTCCTCTAAATTTTATTAATTCCCACCTCCTATTTCTACCCCTTTAGAATACACGCTTCACAAGGACAGGTCTGTTTTATTCATGATTCTAGCCCCAGAATCATTCCTGGAACTGTTCACAAATGCACTGTGAATTAAGAGAGCTTAAGCCTCATAACTGCCCTTCTGAGTGCCTGTATCTAGTTTTATATTCACGATTTTGTGTTCTTTCCCTCTAAAAAGGACCTCCACCATTGTTAGAAGCTTCAGGCCCCACAAAACCTGGATCTACTCCTGCTGGAACACACAGGGTGCTCAACAAATATTTATTGGATAAATGAATGAACAGGTACTAGGAAACCAGCGTTCCTTGGAATATACATTAGAAAACATTGTCGTTGAGACAGGAGACTCCAGACAGGAGGGCCTGATGTTTAATGTTCACAGTAGATTGAGGAGGTGGGAGAGAGGAATAAGATCTCACCTGGAGAATAAGTGCACAATATTGCAGTTGGAAATAAATTCCAATTGACTGTGATTGGTGGCGAGGGCTCACCAGTGTCTTGTATGCTCCTCTATGAGGATTTATCTTTTGTAATGTTGGAGAATTTCATTATGAGGGTTTGGAGGGAAGACAGAGGATCACAATGCAAGTTTTAGTCATCTCACTCTCCACGGAGCTCCTTGAGGATCCTGGTATGGAGACCCTCAGCAGCCCCCAGGGCTGGCGAGTGCTCTGCCAGCCTGGAATGGCATGGCTCTTCACGTGGCAAATTGGATTCTGACAGTGTTGGATCGCGAACAGAGTGCCATAAAATCTAGGGGCTGTCGCAGTCTGACCCTTCCCACCCATTTTCCCCCTTTCAATTCTGAATTCAGGTTTGACCCTTAAGTAATGAGGCAGCATTTTTAATAGTCCCATCAGACTTCACATGTCCAGATGAACACTGCCTTTTAAGATGGTACTTTGGGGAGCAGCACACGGGCTCTAATACAGCTGTTACTAATAAAAATGTTTGTGGCCCTCTTTTGGAATTGCCTTTTGTGTCAATTATGAGACGCATGAGACAAATCTATCCCCTTGGCCATATGTTGTTTTTGACCAAAAATGGTCTTACCCAGCTTATCCTGAAAAATGGCCCAGCATAATCAGCTGACTTGATTTTAGAATTATTTTAGGATTTCAATTCAAACTCCCTGAAATTTGCTGTCAAAAGGCAAAATATCGCCGATATTGAGATTGTTCCAAAATATAAGCTGTGGGATTTGAAAGCAACTTCCCAAGAGGAGACCAAAACCATTTTGAGCCTGGACAGCATCTCTACTGAAATTGGAAGCTCCTGGGAGGGCTGCCTTCGAGAGGATAGTCTTTGCTGTCATTTGTCTTTCTTCAAGTTCTAATAGAGTTTCCATTTGTCTGAATTCCGGCTGTTCATCAGAATCACCTGGGGGGCTTCGTCAGTCCTCCAGACACAGACCTTCTTCCCAGAGGTTCAGATTCGACAGGTTGGTGGGGGCGGTCTAGGCATTGACTTTGTGTTTGCCTCTGTGCGTGCATGCACACATGCGTGGGCGATTTAAATGTTCAGCCAGGATTAACCTTCATGTTAAAGAATCGATCTTATTAACTTTGGTCACAGTTGTTCCTATTTTTTTTCTGTTGAGATAAAAATATGTTGTGCTAGGCCAAGAGGCACCTCTGAAGGTTAATCAAACACAGACGGGACGGGGGGTGTGCAGAGAAAGTTTTGTGGGCTGAATTGTCATTAGCAAAACTGGCACTATGTGCCACGACCACTAGGGAGCAGATTCCAATACATTAATTAGTGTGCAAAGAATGTTCAGTTCAGTCGCTCAGTTGTGTCTGATTCTTTGTGAAGAAGAAGTACAGCACGCCAGGCTTCCCTGGCCATCACCAACTCCCAGAGTTTGCTCAAACTCACGTCCATCGAGTCGGTGATGCCATCCAACCATCTCATCCTCTGTCGTCCCCTTCTCCTGCCTTCAATGTTTCCCAGCATCAGGGTCTTTTCCAATGAGTCAGTTCTTTGCCTCAGGCAACCAGAGTATTGGAGTTTCAGTGCAAAGAATGTAGTCTTCAAGAAAAAGAAATCCTAGGAAATAAAAGAAAAAGTGGTCGGAAGTTTTGTGATCAGATTATCTGCCTCAGGTGCCTCATTTTATGCATTTTAAGTCTCCCAAATGCCATGATTCCTTCAAAGTTACCAGCCATGGAAGGGCTTCCCTGGTGGTTCAGAGAGTAAAGAATCTGCCTGAAATGCAGGAGACCCAAGTTCAATCCCTGGATTGGGAAGATCCTCTGGAGAAGGGAATGGAAACTCACTCTAGTATTCTTGCCTGGGGAATTCCATGGACAGAGGAGCCTGGCAGGCTACAGTCCAGGGGATCCCAAAGAGTTGGACATGACTGACTAACATACACACACACACACCAGGCATGGAACTGTCAGTGCTCATGATAGAAGAGATTGTATAGAGAAAGAAAAGTTGCTGATGTATTTTGAGCTCTGTGTTGCATTGCACCCATTATTTCATTTAATCCTGTGTTGCAGATGGTGACTGCAGCCATGAAATTAAAAGACGCTTACTCCTTCGAAGAAAAGTTATGACCAACCTAGATAGTATATTCAAAAGCAGAGACATTACTTTGCCAACTAAGGTCCATCTAGTCAAGGCTATGGTTTCTCCAGTAGTCATGTATGGATGTGACAGTTGGACTGTGAAGAAAGCTGAGCGCCGAAGAACTGATACTTTTGAACTGTGGTGTTGGAGAAGTCTCTTGCAAGTCCCTTGGACTGCAAGGAGATCCAACCAGTCCATTCTGAAGGAGATCAGCCCTGGGATTTCTTTGGAAGGAATGATGCTAAAGCTGAAACTCCAATACTTTGGCCACCTCATGCGAAGAGTTGACTCATTGGAAAAGACTCTGATGCTGGGAGGGATTGAGGGCAGGAGGAGAAGGGGACGACCGAGGATGAGATGGCTGGATGGCATCACGGACTCGATGGACGTGAATCCGAGTGAACTCCGGGAGTTGGTGATGGACAGGGAGGCCTGGCGTGCTGCGATTCATGGGGTCGCAAAGAGTCGGACACGACTGAGCGACTGAACTGAACTGAACCCTATGAAAGTGTTGTCACCACCTTTTTGTGGATGAGGAAATTTTGTATATATAATAAAGCCAGAGGGGTAAAGTCACTTACACAGTGTTAACAGTGAGTAAGTATTAAGAGTACAGGGAAAAAAATGTATATCAGAGTTTAAAATTCAGGTCTTTCTAATTCCTAAGTTCGTGCTCTTTCTTTATGCACACAGTCTTTCTGGGGAAGGGTGGTGTTTTAGTGTGTGAGTTTTTGTTTTTGTCATCACACACCAGATGGATTAAAGTGAGGAGTTTGGTGCTATTCTTGTCATTTTTGTCAGAATGATCGTAAGTGGGATGTATCTAAATTATAGATGTGCCATCATCTGTAGATGAGGGGAGTCAGATTCTTTGTTCAAATACCAGCTATAAGGTTTAAGGGAAAGAACTCTGGGCCATAACCTATTAGAAAATGGTTCATTTACTGGCTATGTCTCCTGAAAGAATAAAAACTCTGTGAGGGCAGAGCTCTGTGTATTTCACTTATCTGGCATGTGACAGCTATGCAAAAATATTTGTCAGATATCCCAGTCAAAGAATGAATGCATGTATGGTTGCCTACATGAAAGTCTTGAGATCTAAATTACATTCTGGCTATATTGCAAAGCTACAGTCATCAGAACAATATGGTACTGGCACAAAAACAGACATTTAGATCAATGGAATAGGATAGAAAGCCTAGGATAAGCCTAGGATAGAAATAAACTTATGCACATGTGACCAATTAATCTATAACAAAGAAGGCAAGAATATACAATGGAGAAGACAGTCTTTTCAGTAAGTGGTGCTGGGAGAAGTGGACAGCTACATGTAAAAGAATGAAATTAGAATATTCTCTAACACTATATAGAAAAATAAACTCGAAATGGATTGAAGATCTAAAGGTACTATAAAACTACTAGAGGAAAACTAGATAGAACACTATTTGATGTAAATCACATCAATGTTTTCTCGGATCTGTCTCCTAGAGCAATGGAAATGAAAACAAAAATAAACAAACCCCAGAGGGAAATAGGGCTGGACACTGAGACACAGCCACATGTGTGAAGTCTTTTCTGAAGTTGGTCAATATATTTTTCAAAAAACAAAAACATATCAAGTTTATTTAAAATCTTTTGTGGTGTCTGTCATTTTTTCCAGACTTTAAACTTTTTATTTTGTATTAAGGTATAGATGGTTGACAATGCTGTAGTAGTTCCAGGTGAACAATGAAGGGACTCAGCTATACATGTACATAAATCCGTTCTCCGCCAAACCCTCCTCCCGTCCAGGCGAAGTTGGTCAATATCTTAAATTTTGGGGTTGAGGTAGGGGACAGCAAATTCCCTTTGTAGTTTAAGATAATTTGAGTTGGGTTTCTGTCACTTGCAACCAGAAGAGTGCTGAATGATACAGAGATTAGATTACCTGCCGAACGTCACATACCTTGTACATGGTGAAGCTGGACTGGGAACTCAGATTTGCCGAGAATCCTGAGCTAGTCCATCAAGAGCTCTCGGGATAATAATGGCTGTGGTTGCTGCCCATGTTCAGCATTCCTCCCTGGAGTTTTTCATTAGAGCTTAAAGTAGGGAACATCAAACTGTTTATGGCCTGAGTGTGATGTAATCATTATTATGCCATTTTTAGTGACTCACTGGGATCTCCAGTCTTCCTCAAAAAAACTTGAGTTCTGTGGCTAACTTCTTAATATGTATCTTTCCTTCTGCCTTGGTATCAGAATACTTCATGTAACCAGGTTTACATGGTTATCTAGAATAAAGACCATATTTCTTGGTGGAGCCATGTTTCTTTCTTTTTTTTTTTCCGCTTTATTTATTTATTTGGAGGCTAATTACTTAACAATATTGTAGTGGTTTTTGCCATACATTGACATGAATCTTCCATGGGTGTGCATGTGTTCTCCATCCTGAACCCCCCTCCCACCTCCCTCCCCATAACATCTCTCTGGGTCATCCCAGTGCACCAGCCCCGAGCACCCTGTATCATGCATGGAACCTGGACTGGCAGTTTGTTTCACATGTGATAATTTACATGTTTCAATGCCATTCTACCAAACCATCCCACCCTCTCCCTCTCCCACAGAGACCAAAAGTCTGTTCTATACATCTGTGTCTCTTTTCTGTCTCACATACAGGGTTATCGTTACCATCTTTCTAAATTCCATATATATGTGTTAGTATACTGTATTGGTGTTTTTCTTTCTGGCTTACTTCACTCTGTATAATCGGCTCCAGTTTCATCCACCTCATTAGAACTGATTCAAATGTTTTCTTTTAAATGGCTGAGTAATATTCCATTGTGTATATGTACCACAGATTTCTTATCCATTCATCTGCTGATGGACATCTAGGTTGCTTCCATGTCCTGGCTATTTATAAACAGTGCTGCGATGAACATTGGGGTACATGTGTCTCTTTCAATTCTGGTTTCCTTGGTGTGTATGCCCAGCAGTGGGATTGCTGGGTCATATGGCAGTTCTAGTTCCAGTTTTTAAAGGAATCTCCATACTGTTCTCCATAGTGGCTGTACTAGTTTACATTCCCACCAACAGTGTAAGAGGGTTCCCTTTCCTCTGCACCCTCTTCAGCATTTATTGGTTGTAAACTTTTGGATCACAGCCATTCTGACTGGCATGAAATGGTACCTCATTGTGGTTTTGATTTGCATTTCTCTAATAATGAGTGATGTTAGGCATCTTTTCATGTGTTAGCCATCTGTATGTCTTCTTTGGAGAAATGTCTGTTTAGTTCTTTGGCCCATTTTTTGATTGGGTCATTTATTTTTCTGGAACTGAGCTGCAGGAGTTGCTTGTATGTTTTTGAGAATAATTCTTTGTCAGTTGTTTCGTTTACTATTATTTTCTCCCATTCTGAAGGCTATCTTTTCACCTTGCTTATAGTTTACTTTTTTGCGCAAAAGCTTCTAATTTTAATTAGGTCCCATTTGTTTATTTTTGCTTTTATTTCCAATATTCTGGGAGGTGGGTCATAGAGGCTTCTGCTGTGGTTTATGTTGGAGAGTGTTTTGCCTATGTTTTCCTCTAGGAGTTTTATAGTTTCTGGCCTTACATTTAGATCTTTAATCCATTTTGAGTTTATTTTTGTGTATGGTGTTAGAAAGTGTTCTGCTGCTGCTGCTGCTAAGTCACTTCAGTCGTGTCCAACTCTGTGTGACCTCATAGACGGCAGCCCACCAGGCTCCTCCATCCCTGGTATTCTCCAGGCAAGAACACTGGAGTGGGTTGCCATTTCCTTCTCCAGTGCGTGAAAGTGAAAATTGGAAGTGAAGTCACTTAGTTGTGTCCGACTCATAGTGACCCCATGGGCTGCAGCCCACCAGGCTCCTCCGTCCATGGCATTTTCCAGGCGAGCATACTGGAGTGGGGTGCCATTGCCTTATCTGAGAAGGTGTTCTAGTTTCATGTTTTTACAAGTTGTTGACCAGTTTTCCCAGACCACTTGTTAAAGAAATTGTCTTTTCTCCATTGTATATTCTTGCCTCCTTTGTTGAAGATAAGGTGTCCATAGGTGTGTGGATTTATCTCTGGGCTTTCTGTTTTGTTCCATTGATCTGTATTTCTGTCTTTGTGCCAGTACCATACTGTCTTGATGATTGTGGCTTTGTAGTAGAACCTGAAGTCAGGCAGGTTGATTCCTCCAGTTCCATTCTTCTTTCTCAAGATTACTTTGGCTATTAGAGGTTTTTTTGTATTTCCATACAAATTGTGAAATTACTCGTTCTAGTTCTGTGAAAAATACCATTGGTAGCTTGATAGGGATTGCATTGAATCTATAGATTGCTTTGGGTAATATACTCATTTTCACTATATTGATTCTTCTGATCCATGAACACGGTATATTTCTCCATCTATTTGTGTCCTCTTTGATTTCTTTCACCAGTGTTTTATAGTTTCCTATATATAGGTCTTTTGTTTCTTTAGGTAGATATATTCCCAAGTATTTTATTCTTTTCACTGCAATGGCAAATGGAATTGTCTCCTTAATTTCTCTTTCTGTTTCCTCATTGCTAGTGTATAGGAATGCAAGGGATTTTCGTGTGTTGATTTTATATCCTGCAACTTAATGGAACCTTCTCCAGGATAGATCACATCCTGGGCCATAAATCTAGCCTTGGTAAATTCAAAAAAATGAAAATCATTCCAAGCATCTTTTCTGACCACAATGCAGTAAGATTAGATGTCAATTATAGGAGAAAAACTATTAAAAATTCCAAGATATGGAGGCTGAACAACATGCTGTTGAATAGCCAACAAATCACAGAAGAAATCAAAAAAGAAATCAAAATATGCTTAGAAACGAATGAAAATGAAAACACAACAACATAAAACCTATGGGACACTGTAAAAGCAGTGTTATGGAGCAGGTTCATAGCAATACAGGCTTACATCAAGAAACAAGAAAAAAGTCAAATAAATAACCTAACTCCATGTCTAAAGCAACTAGAAAAGGAAGAAATAAAGAACCCCAGGGTTAGTAGAAGGAAAGAAATCTTAAAAATTAGGGCCAAAATAAATGCAAAAACAAAACAAAACAAAACAAAACAAAAAAAAACCAAAAGAGACCATAGCAAAAATCAACAAAGCCAAAAGCTGGTTCTTTGAGAAGTGAAATAAAATTGACAAACCATTAGCCAGACTCATCAAAAAACAAAGGGAGAAAAATCAAATCAAAATTAGAAATGAAAATGGAGAGATCACAACAAACAACACAGAAATACAAAGGATCATAAGAGACTACTATCAGCAACTATATGCCAATAAAATGGACAACTTGAAAGAAATGGAGCCATATTTCTTGATGTGACTAAGTTTTAACCAATGGGATGCAAGCATAAGAGGTGTGTGAAACTCCCAGACAGTATCCTTACAGAGAAAAAAGCATGTATATCCTCCAGCAATTTCTCCTTTATGTTGGCTGAAATACAGACGATTGCTGAACTCAAGCAGCCACCTTGGACCATGAGGTTGAAGTTATGTGTTAAGAATGATGGAGCAACAAGAGACAAGGAACTTATGTCCCTGGTGATCATTAGGTTTCCATGTAAACCCCAAGTTGTCTACATTTGTATTGGGAGAAATACCTCTTTCACTTATGCCACTGTTCTGTTGTTGCTACTAATGTTTTCCTTACTAGCAGCTGAACCTAATCTTAACTAATACAGGTCCTTTCTATAAATCACATCCAGGGCAAGGGCAGAAGCCTCTCACAGCTTTGGAGACCAATCAGCAAATGGGTCCTGAATAAAGTCCGGGGGCTTACGAATATCAGAGTGATTGTTGCCAGAAGTGGGTTTATGTGCTGCTGAAGATTTGTAGGGACCTGAGGGGATTATGTATTTGTAACTTGTATTCTTTTTCTGTGGTGTTACAAACTTCAGACTCCACAAAACCTGGATCTTTTGATGGCATAGACTGCTGGGTTTTTAAAAAAATTATTTATCTGTTTGGCTGCGCTGGGTCTTAGTTGTAGCATGCAGCATGTTTTAGTGGTGGCTTGTGAGATCGTTAGTTATGACATCTGGGATCTTTCATTGCAACATGTGAATGCTTTAGTTGTGGCGTATGAACTCTTAGCTGCAGCATGTGGGATCTCATTCCCCAACCAGGAACTGAACCTGGTTCCCCTGCCTTGGGAGCTAGGAGTCTTAGCCACTGGACCAACAAGGAAGTCCCTATACTACTGTTTTCATCTTGACTTGCAAGGGCATGACTCAGGGACGCCTTAGGACATCTCAGGAAGGAGATGTGCCTGAAGACATCCTGTTTCCTCTTACTCCCATCTATCCTGTAGGATCTCCCCCAGATCGTATCTCCTTCAGGAAGCCTTCTCTGAATGTCAGAAACCAGCTTGTGTCTTTTTCTCTCCAACTCGTGGTCCTCAGGAGTCACCTTTGTTACCTTACCTGTTCTTAGCTGTGTTGTAGAAAGTGCACTGACCTTGGAATCAAAAGATCTGGACTTGAAGCCTGACTTGCTTTCTAAGGGGACTTAATGCTTTGACCAAGTATTAATAGCTTAGGCTCTCTGGGCTTAAGGTTGTTAAAACTTGTAATAAAAAGACTTCCATGGTGGCTCAGTGGTAAAGAATCTGCCTACCAAGCAGGAGATCCCTGGGTTTGATCCCTGGTTTGGGAAGATGCTCTGGAGAAGGAAATGGCAACCCACTCCAGTATTCTTACCTGGAAAATTCTATGGACAGAGGAGACTGGTAGGCTATAGTCCACGGGTTCACAAATGAGTGAGACTTAGCAACCAAGCAACAACAACAACAAATGAAAGGATGATAACATTTGCTTTAACTAGTTAGCCAGAGGATGAAATTAGGTAGAATATGTGCAATTGCTTGATTGATGATGCAATTTGATAAAATTAAGCATATTATGATGACTAGTATCCTAATCTCAAGTGTTGAGCTCCTCTTAGCTTTAATGCTACCTGATGGACCCCACAGATGCTCAACCACCTGCTATTGCATATTGTTCTCTAATGGTTTTGTGTGCCAAATTTTATTTTTACTAGTGAATGGGTAGGTCCTAAAAGGTAAGGACCATGTTTTATAATCTCTGAGTACCTAGAACAGAGCCGGGCAGACGGAAGGCATTTTAGGTACAAAAGGAGGCGTAGATGGAGTCATAGTTGCTATCCAACAAAAAATAATTTGTTGGCAAATGTACTGTTGCCTTCAGTCAAGCTCTTTGCTATATTATTTTCAGGAACTGTTTGGACTTGGGAAGGCAAACTCACAGCAAGCATGCTCACAGGACTGCGATGTATAGCAGCCCAGATATCAACTTTTTAGAATAGGGAAGTGTTTTCTGATCACTGAAATGCTTGTGTTTCCTGCCTAGCCCCTTCCTGGTATCTGCATGCCAGAGAGGCCAGATTTGTTTGTATTAAGAACATTGCTTGGTCAACCTGGAATCATGGTGTGGAGAAGTAGACTGTTTTGAGGAGTATTCAATCTTGCCCACTGCATGGTTTCATAAATCACTTCTGACCCACAACAGAGTCCACCTCTCCTGGAACAGAAAGTTCACATCCCTTGGACTTAGTGCCTCTCCCACTTGAACACCAGTGAAAAAACAGAGACAAAAATAAAATAAAATAAAACAGGGTCAGCTTACCTTTCCACAGAATTCCCTTTTCATATTCCAGGCTTCCTCTTAACAGGGTACACTAGAATTGATTTTGTGTCTGCTTATTAAATTACAATCAAATTCAGTTGTGCTTCCCTAGTGTCTTAGTAATGTGTGCTCAGTCATATCTGACTTTTTTGTGACCCCATGGACTGTAACCTGCCAGGCTCCTCTGTCCATGGGATTTTCTAGGCAAGAATACTGGAGTGGGTTGCCATTTCCTTCTCTGGGGGATCTTCCCAACTCACGGATCAAACCCACGTCTCTCTCCTCCTCCAGGATTCTTTACCACTGCACACCTGAAAAGCACCACCTAGTATCTTAGCTTGGACTACTACAACAAAACACCATTGATGAGCAAGTATCCAAAGAACCTGAGAACACTAATTTTAAAATACATATGTACCCCTATATTAATTGCAGTAGTATTTACAATAGCCAAGATATGGAAATAATTTGTATCTGTTATTGGATGAGTGGATAAAAATGTGGTATATATACTTAGTGGAATGCTACTCAGCTATAAAAAGGAACAAAATCCTGCCATTTGTGAAGACATGAATAGACCTGGAAGATATTAGTCTAAGTGAAATAAGTCATACAGAGAAAGACAAATACTCTATGATTTCACTCAAACGTGAACTCTAAAAAGGGCTTCCCAGGTGATGCTAGTGGTAAAGAACCTGTCTGCCAATGCAAGAGACGTTAAGAGATGCGATTTGATCCCTGGGTTGGGAATATCTGTTGGAGGAGGGCATGGCAACCCACTCCAGTATTCTTGCCTGGAGAGTCCCATGGACAGAGGAGACTGGTGGGCTATGATCCATAGGGTTGCAAAGAGTTAGACACAACTGAAGTGACTTAGCATGCGTGCATGGAATCTAAAAAAGCAAAACTGAAACAAATGCAAACTTATACACACAGAGATCAGATTAGTGGTTACTAGAGGGGAAGGGGGTTGGGGGAGTGGGAGGAACAAGTGAAGGGAGTCAACTGTATGGTGATGAAAGGTAACTAGAAGACTTGTCCTGGTGATCACTTTGTAGTATATATGGATGTCAAATTATAACTGTGCAGCTGAAATTATAACTGCAGCTGAAATTATATAGCTTAAAAATGCCATAGACTGGGTGGCTTAACTGAAATTTATTTTTCATAGTTCTGGAAACTGAAGAGTGCCAGTTTGGTTCCTGGGGAGAGTCCCCTTCCAGACCTGCAGAGTCTTCTTGCTGAAGAGTGGAGAGAGAGGAGAGAGAGAGTTCTTGGGTCTTTCTCTTTCTTATAAAGACACCAGTCCCATCATGGGGGCTCTACCCTCAGGACTTCATCTAAACCTAATTATCTCCCAAGGGCCCTAATACCATCCTACCCACTTCCTAATACCATCACACTGGGGGAATTTGGGCTTCAATATATATATTTAAGAGTGTGGACACAAACATTCAGCCCATAGCATGCAGATTCTATCTATCTCTGTAGCCATCTAACTATCTATCTACCTAAAGCCTTCTTAAATGAACAATGCAAATAAATAGATAAAAACAATATTATGGAAAAGACTAGAGATCTCTTCAAGAAAATTGGAGATACCAAGGGAATATTTCATGTAAAGATCAGCACAATAAAGGACAGAAGTGGCAAGGACCTAACAGAAGCAGAAGACATTAAGAAGAGGTGGAAAGAATACACAGAACTATAAAAAAAAAAAGGTCTTACTGCCACAGATAGACACCATGGTGTGGTCGCTCACCTAGAGCTGGACATCCTAGAGTGTGAAGTCAAGCAGGCCTTAGAAGCATTACTACAAACAAAGCTAACAGAGGTGATAGAATTCCAGCTGAGCTCTTTCAAACCCTAAAAGATGATGCTGTTAAAGTGCTGCACTCAAGATGTCAACAAATGTAGGAAAATTAGGACTGGAAAACTTTTCATTCCATTCCCAAAGGAGCAATGCCAAAGAATGTTCAAACTACCATTCTTTTGTGCTCATTTCATATGCTAGCAAGCTTATGCTCAAAAATCCTTCAAGCTAGGCTTTAGCAGTACATGAACCAAGAACTTCCAGATATACATGCTGGGTTTAGAAAAGGCAGAAGAACAAGAGATCAAATTGCCAGCATTTGTTGGATTATGGAGAAAGCAAGGGAATTCCAGAAAAACATTTACTCCTGCTTCACTGACTATGCTAAAGCCTTTGACTGTGTGGATCACAACAAACTGAAAAATTTTTAAAGAGATGGGAGTACCAGACCAACTTACCTGTCTTCTGATAAACCTATATGCATGTCAAAAAGCAAGTGTTAGAATTGGACGTGAAGCAATGGACTGGTTCAAAATCAGGAAAAGAGTAGGGCAAGGCTGTATATTGTCACCCTGCTTACTTAACTTATATGCAGAGTATATCATACAAAATGCTGGGGATGGATGAACCACAAACTAGAATCAAGACTGCTGGGAGAAATATCAATTACCTCAGATACTCAGCTGATATCACTGTAATGGCAGAAAGCAAAGAGGAACTAAAGAGCCTCTTGATGAGGGTGAAAGAGGACAGTGAGAAAGTGGCATGAAACTTAACATTAAGAAAACTAAAAACTAAGATCAAGGCATCTAGTCCCATCACTGCATGGCAAGTAGAAGGGGGAAATGTGGAACCAGTGATAGATTTTCTTTTCTTGGGCTCCAAAAATCACTGTGGACAGTGACTGGAGCCATGAAATTAAAAGACGCTTGCTCCTTGGAAGGAGAGTATGGCAAACCTAGACAGCATATTAAAAAGCAGAGGCATCATTTTGCTGACAAAGGTCCATTTAATCAAAGTTATGGTTTTTCCAGTAGTCATTTGCAGATGTGAGAGTTGGACCGTAAAGAAGACAGCACCAAAGAACTGATGCTTTCTAACTGTGGTGCTGGAGAGGACTCTTGAGAGTCCCTTGGACTGCAATGAGATCAAACCAGTCAATCCTAAAGGAAATCAACCCTGAATATTCACTGGGAAGAACTGATTTTGAAGCTGAAGCTCCAATACCTTGGCCACCTGATGCAAAGAGCTGACTCATTAGAAGAGATCCTGATGCTGGGAATGATTGAGGGCAAGAAGAGAAGGGGACAGCAAAGGATGAGATGGTTAAACAGTATCAGTGACTCAATGGACATGAGTCTGAGCAAACTCAGAGAAGGTAATGGTGGACAGGGGAAGCCTGCTGTTCTACAGTCCATGGGGTTGCAAAGAGTCAAACACGACTTAGTGGGTCAACAAAAATAACAGATCATCTATCTATCTATCTACCATAATTTGAAATTCCTAGTATTCTTGGTCTCCTAGTTATGCTACAGGCATGGCTTATGTGCATTTAATTTGCCCATCTTGTGGATCTTTATGGCTTTAGGGAATGGGAGGGAAGATCCTGGTTTAGGGGCTGCCATTATCAATTGGGGTTTGAGACTGCCAAACTACTCAATCTCTTGACTTTCTACCACAGATGAGCAACCACAGCCAATGTGTGCAATTTAAAATAAAATATTTAACTGGTTTAACTCTTGCAGATAAACTTGACTTTAAGTTCTTGAGGACACCTCACTGCTATCCCTTCCAAAATCAGGGATTCTGGAACTATTTATATGTCAAATAATGTTTGTAGTCTTGATTCCTAGACCCTGTCCTATACCTTCCAGCCTCACTGGCTGGAGTCAGCCTCACTTAACTGACTTGTTGATTTTTATTGCCACCTGTTTTCAGCGCACCTGAAATAGATCATTTGAAAATTCACCCAGCCCTGAGCTATAATCCAGTGCAGTTATAAGGCACTTTTTTTTCATGCTGAGAAATTAACACCTTCTTTGTCCCAACTTTCTGGGATCATTTCCAATATGTCCTGGCTGGGAGTTAATTAAATCTGTGTTGACACATACTCAATTTCAAGTGGCTTTGCACATACAAGAAACCTGTTGAGATTTTGCCTTTTGGATCCAAAAACCACTGATCCATCCTTTTATTCCAATTTTGGGGGTAAGTTTTCCAATCTCCAGAGAAGGATGGAATTTAAAGTGGGAAATGTATGGGGTTCCTCACCTTAAGAAAACCATGATCTCCCATATTCCTATAAAGGTTTCTAAATTTCAAGACCTACCTTCTGCATGAAATTTCATATTTTCTATTAAACCAGCTGAGTTTATGATTACAGGAAGTGCTCAGAGGCAGGGCAGGAGCAAATAAGTAAGTTTAGAGCCCTCAACACCACAGCAGCTGTTTCAAGAACACAATACTCAAAACCAGAGTCAGAAGATATAAATGTAGGTCAAGTAATTTAAAATTCTGATTGGATATTGCATATATACAGCCAGGAGTGGTGTTTTTTTTTTTTTTCTTCTTTTTTTTTTCCCCCTCATCAAGAGCTAGAGATTTGGGTGGGTTACAGGAAGAGTTATTAGCAGCAACATCTCAAATCTTTGGTTCACCCCAAAAGGCACGTCAACCTTATCTGTTGTTAAGTGCTTATTTTAGTGTCTAGAGAGTCACTGATGAACGGGGTGAGCAGCCCTCCATACTGAGCTGTGGCTGGGATTCTAAAATCCTTGCCTGCGTTGGTCCTCACACAACTGGGTCTGTCAGTGCTGCTGTGTTGCTGTTTAGTTGCTAAGTCATGTCTGACTCGTGTGACACCATGGACTGTAGCCTGCCAAGCTCCTCTGTCCATGGGACTTCCCAGGCAAGAATATTGGAGTGGGTTGCCATTTCTCCAGGGTATCTTCCCGACTCAGGGATTGAACCTGTGTCTTCTGCATTGGCAGGCAGGTTCTTTACTACTAAGCCAAGGAAACCTGGGGCTGTGGTCCTAGCTGGCAAACTGGCACTGTGGGCTATATTTGAAATACAGGTGTGTCTTGTTTATGTCTGCCCAACATTCTCTCTCTCTTTTAAAATGAGCCAACTTAAAAAATTTAGAACGGATTTTGTGTTCATCTTGAAAACTCAGGGTCTCTGTTAACACCATTGGCATCCCTGCCTGATAATGATGGGTTGCCACTAAGTGGCACTGCCCCCTTAGGATCAGACTCATGTGTCCAGTTTACCAATTCCAATGTGGCTTACCTTCATTTACAGAGCAACTATATATAAAAACTTGCCACTCCAGCATCCAATGATGTCCTACACAAATGGCTTGACACTCTTCAACAGCATAAGATAGATGCTCATCGCTTCTGTTAGAGGGGAAAAGACACACGTTATTCTGTTGCTTCCATATAAGTCCAGAAGGAGTATGTCAGAACAGGTGATCATGAGAAAATGAGCCATGGGCTATGGGGCAGGTTTTTTGGTGACTTGATGGGGAAGGAAGGTCAAGGTCTAGAGTGAGGGTGGGGAAGACAAAGGGTGGCTCTGAGACCAGAGAAAGTGACACCAGAAGGAGGCTGGCACATTTGCCAAGTAGACTATGAAAGTGTTGGGTTGTCTTGAATAACACCAAGGGAGACGTGATGGCCAAGTGACATTGTACATGTTTATTCGAACCAGTCCTTTCTCCACAGAAGACCGTGTGTTCCCTCTAGTACAGAGCCACAGGCAGACTGGGTTTCCTTCTTCTCTGTGTTACGGTGTCCATGCTGGGGGCGCAGTAAATGGCTTTGACATGTATGCCCTGTATGTGAGGTGTATGTGCGCTGCAGGTGTGTGTGCACACCTGAATGCAGAAGGGGCACGAGTGGGAGTGGATGAAGGGTGGATATTAATAGAGAGATAGAGAGAAGAGGAAAAGTGTCTTGGGGGTGTATAGCACACGCCAAGAAGTACAGGTCTTCGTCATCAGATGACAGTGGTTCATTTAGAAATATTTCCCTCCCGTCCCAAGGACAAGAAGGAGGGATGGTTGGTGGATTGCATTCTTGCCCCCAAGGCCCAGGAGTCTGTAGCGACAGCTCTGAGTAATGGAGGCCAGGGTGAGCAGCCTCATTTAGAGAATCGTTGGATACTCACCAAGCCTCCTCTGACATCCATTTTCTTTACATCTGTCCCTGTTTCTAACTCAGAATATTCTTGGCACGTAATTTGGCATGGATGGAGACATGAAAGATGATGTGACAGGGTGGACCTGAAGTCAAACAGACCTGGGTGCAAGCCTGTGCCACGCTCCCCTCCCCCCACCAAGCTGTGTGACCTTAGGCAAGCCCTTTAGTCTTTCTGAGCTTTGGCTTCTCTGCTAAACTGAAGATGTTTCATTTCCTTCACCTCTTAGAGTTTATGTGAAGAGTAAACATTGCCTGGCATTTGGTAAATGCTCCATAAATACTCCCTATTATTATTCCAGAGTTCAAAACTAAACAAATTTCTCAGTCTGTAACTTGCCTCTAAGATGATTTTTAACACTGCATCCTACACTATCAGACCACTGGCTTAGATGTTTCCCATGAAGTGCAGTACTCGGTTCTCCAGTATTGCAATTGTTTCCCATGTTTTGGGTTGTGGCCATGCAGTGGTGACCCATGGGGATTCTACAAAACAGCCTTCTATTTGTGTGCTGTGACCCTCTTTAGTTTGGAGTGAGGTGCCAGCCCTGGCCTCTGCTGTATCATACCAACTCTGAGATCATTTACCGTCATTAAAAAGCACCATCTGCCTCAGTCCTCTTTGCAGAAAGCCTCCCTGATTCCCATCAGGGTGTCCCAGGGAGTTTCTTGACCACGCTGCTCAAACCTAACCATGCTGGCTGGCCACATCACAGCAGGAGGGGTTGGCTCAAAACCTCACACCAATTTTCCCCTCCTCCTCTCTCAGAAACTTGGAACTTCTCCCAAGTGTTGACAGAGACCCACTTCGGACCTGAACTAGAGAAAATTCCTCATAGCCCAACACATGAAACTGAAGCCTCTTTCTCACTTCTCCCATCTCCTCCCCTCTCCCTCCCCTTCCCAGTCATAGAAGGGGAAGATGAAATGCAGTGTTCGCCCTTGTTTCTACAGCCCAGCTCCTCCGATGAGCATGTCAGGCTGGATACTGTAGCTAAACATAAATGAACGGTTATTAATGATGGTCATAATGTTTTCTAGCAGTTAGCTGGCTGTGATTCTAGGATTTTTTTTTCCACTGTGTTTTGAAGGGTTAGGTTATTTAAACTTACCATCAAATAGAATCAAATCAAAGTGAGCTAATTTTTCTTAAACACTAATCATTTTAAGGCTATTGAACTAAATATAGAGGCAGTTCATTAAATCATTAAAACAGCCTGCAATAATGCTCACAAAGTCATTATGGAGCTATTCCCTAGCCAGAGAGGTAGTGTTGCCTTAAGCACAGTTTAATCAAATTAGATGGTGGGCTATGTCATGGGGTTTCTCCTATTGATATTCATTAAAAATACATGATTTATCACTAATCTCTGTGAGGTAGATCCCACTCTTCCAAATGAATTTTGTAAATGTCAAGGGGAAGAAAACAGAATGGCGTATTGTTATAATAATTTAAGAGTGGTGTGATCACATTTACATTTTATATACTATGCAATTTAGGAACAGATAATAGCTTTAACAAGGCTAAACTTTTTTCCTTAGTTAAAGTTAGAACAGAAAGGCTGAACCCTCAGGATTAGGCATTATATCTTATCTGAGAATGGGCCCCAACATTTGAATTATCTTTTCGTAGAATGGTAGCTCAGCCCATTGTTCAGCTAATGCTGCTCTCAGATTCTTTGGTAGAGTTATTTCTACATAAATTTATGCTGCGCTGTTCAGTCATAATACGATTCCCGTTTTCAGATGCTGTCATGATTCGGCAGTTGGGAGAAGCGGGTGTTTTCTGGCCCCGAGAACCTCCTTCTGTGCTCACACTTCATCTTCCATCCCGCTTTGGCCTCAAGATCTCCCCTCTCAACCCTTGTGGAATCTGCCTGGCTTCTTCCTTCTCAGTGGACTGTAAAGGGCTGATAACAGTTTAAAAGGGTTACCCCACCCAGAGGTATTTGCATTTTAACTGGGATCAAAGCTGAAACTAAAGGGATTAAGTCCTAATAGTAGAATTTTAAGCATCAACCAGTGGGTGGAAGAGGATTTTTTTTCCTGCTGTCAGAGGCCCTCGAGCCTTGATGAGAGAGGAGAATGGTCCACAGTGGGCAAGGTCAGACCAGAGGTGGGTGATGGGAAATTTGGTAGCAAGTAGACCAATACTGGCTCTCCCTTTCCCATGTTGTGCTTTTTATTTTTAAACTATGAAATGAGCTTTCTCTGTTTTAAGAACTTCCTTCCTAAACAGATATCTTTCTAGGGGATACACTTTGAATTATTGATATTCTGACTTGTCCTCCAAATATTCCCACTCCACCTCCCACGAAAAAAAAACTGGGGACTAACATTTGAAACTCAGATTTACAGTTTGGTTTAAAACTCTCAATCTTGCCTTTAAAATATCCCCGAAGGAAGAAAGACACTTAAAGAAGGAGCAGTACCCTTCTTCGGTATAAAAATGTGCTCATTCCTAGCAAGACACATGAGATGCCTTCCTACACTTAGATGATTATCAAAAGCTTTTCAGAATATGACTCGCAGCCAGAATGGTCAGATCAGCAGACAGAGACGCTCGATTTGTACAAGATAGGAGGCTTTTAGCATCTTGGCCATTTAACCCAACCTAAAAGAGAAACACAGCTTAAATGAAATCCTACTTATTTTACTCCGCTATATTGCAGAATAATGGAATACCCACCCTTTTCTGCACAGGAGATCTCTAACTTGACTCTTGGCTCAGCGGGAAGCTCTCAGAACCATTTCCAATGCCAAACTCAAGATACAATAGGGTCTGGCCATTAGCCATGAAATCTCCTGCCCGTGAAATAATGGAGATGCGAGCAGGATGGGACTGAATTATTAGCAGGAACTGACTTAACTTCTGGAAATAATAAACGAGGGTCCTAGCAAAGCCTCTTGTTAAGTGGCTAAGTGTCTAATTCACCTGGGATATTGTTTCAAAATTCATTTCATCTTTGGTAATGTGATGAAAGGAAGCTCTGTACTGGTCATTTCTCTTGTGCAAGGCTGCATGAACCCATGGGCAGGGTAAATTTATTTTGATGATTAATATCTGCAAGTTTCATGGCTTAATGGGAAAATGTTAGATATATTTGAGATGATACTGCCTTTGTCCCCCTCTTCATTCATCAGGTAAACACCTTGATTACTTGCCTTCCAAGTTTGTGCCCAGTAGAACTTATGTTTTCCACTGACACTCCAGCAACATTATTCTTAGGTGTTTGTGGTGGGAGAATGCCGACAGCGGTGCTGCGACTGGTTTCAGGTGGGCAGTGTTGAGTGTGCATTGTTTAACTCGCAGCTCTTCTAGAAGATGGATAACAGGAGGCCGGGGGAATAAGCAGAATGGAATGGAGTGCTTTCCCTTCTGCTCCCATGGCACCCCTAAACCCTCACCAAGAACTGCAGAGACAGCTTTGTTGCCATTCAGTTAAAGGATATGGGGCTTATTTTCATAGGTTTATTGAATGTCTGTTAGAAGAGAGGACTGGAATTAGAGGCCATGGAATGGAGACGGTTGAAGAGGATGAGGGTGGACAGCTCATCTTGGTTTTCTGGGGTCTGTCCCATTTCCAAACTGAAAGTCTTGCATTCCAAAAACCCCTCAGTCCTAGGCAAACCCACAAGAATGGTGACCCTAAAAACTTTCCCACCTCTGTCCTTCTTAAACTCCATTTAAATGATGTGGGTGAACTGAGTCATTTGCATTTTAAATATATATAGATATTTATCTCCTGTTTGAAAACATCTCCTTTTACCCTTACTCTTAGTAAGTTGTAACGTTTAAATCAATATCTAACCTATTAATAAAAATGATTTCTTACATTTATAATCCTTAATAATTAAAATGTTCGCAGTTACTGTCCCATGTAATCCTCAATATCAGCGCAATAAACCCATTTTAGAGAAAATAAAACCGAAAACAATAGCTTCCTGGTTCCATTTCATTCTGCCCACAGGGTGAAGCAAAGCCGCCTTGTCCACCTCTCCTAGCTTTGAAGTCTTCATTTATTTTTTCAACCTTTGATTTTATATTGGAGCATAGCTGACTAACAATGCTGTGATAGTTTTAGGTGGGCAGCAAAGGGACTCAGCCACACATATACACATATCCATTCTCCCCCAAACTGCCCTCCCATCCAGGCTGCCACATAGCATTGAGTAGTTCCCTGTGCTATACAGTGAGATTTTGTTTGTTTTCCATTTTAAATATAGCAAAGTGTACATGTCCATCCCAAAGTCCTGTCCCTTCCCTTCATTCTCCCCCCACCCCCACCCACGGCAGCGATAAACTCTGTGAAGTCTACATTTAGCAAGTGCTCACAGACCACACACTGCACAGCCAGGACATGGTGAGAAGGACACAGTTTTCAAATCTGCCCCGTTTACCACTTGAGCCAAGCCTTCCCTGAGTCTGATTTGGAAACTACTACATTGCCTTAAAATCCAACCCTAAGAGAATCTTAAACTCTCTCCATGCTAAGCTTCAGCAGTTTGGGGGTCTTCTGCCAATAGCCAAAAGGATAATAAAGTTCTCTCAATTTTAACTGATGCCATGATCATTTGAAAACCCAAAGACAGTAGAGTGAGTCTTCTCAGCAAAGTGCATGGGGTGTGCACAGGTGTGTGGATGTGTGTACGTGTGTGTCTTCTAATAACAACCCTCATCTTCAATACCCTATCTCAGTGCACTGGAGGAGCAGCTATGGTCAATTATGTCATTGTTAAAAAGAAGTCTAACTCTTTATTGACACAATATAGACTCTTTCAATATATAATAGTGCCATTAACCTTCATATGGTCACCAGCCAGCCCCTCCCCACAATGTCTTTAAAAGTGTGAGCTCCACAGGATGTAATTAACCTTAGACCTGTATCTGCCTCTTTTTTCACACAGTTGGATTTTTGCCCAAGGCCCTGACCCCGCACTCACCATGGGCCTTGGAGCTGCAGTTTTCTGTTAAGTTTGGTGTGTGCCAAGCCCAAAGGGAGAAGAGACACACGTGTGTCATTAGCAAGAGCATCTAGCATTGGGCTATGTACAGGTGGCAGCTTAATAAGTACTCATGGGTGACAGAATTGAGTTGTCAGGCCCTCTGTTCTCTTGGCTATTAATCCTTTTCTGTCATGGTTTAAAAAACACGACGAGACAGCCAGAAAAATAAAAAGCCGAAAGCTCTTCAAGCCTGGACTTCAACTGATCAGAATAGAAAAGAGTGTTTCAAAATGATGAGCGAGGTTAGTCTTTTGCGTGGAATGGATGGCCGTTGGATTCTCAGACTCTGGGCATGGTCTCTGAAGGTTAGTTTTTAAACTGAAAGACAGTGAAGGGTGTCTTTTCCAAAATTTACTTTTTCTTCTTTTTTCTTACATGTAGTAATCCGCTTTCATGGTCAATAGCACATATCCCTCTAGGATAGCAAGGATTTGTCTGTCTTTTCAGTGCTTATTCCCAGTGATAAACTCAGTGCCTAGTAGATGCTCAGTATGTATTTGTTGAATAGATGAATACCATAAACCCTGAAAACAGGAAAGGAGTAAAGGTAACATTTATTGTTTAATTCCAGACTACTCCATGCAATTATGGGCGTCCCAGGTGGCACAGTGGTTGAGAATCACCTACAATGCAGGCAACAAAGGTTCGATTCTTGGGTCAGGAAGATCCCCTGGAGTAGGATATGGCAACCCACTCCAGTGTTCTTGCCTGGGAAAATTCCATAGACAGAGGAATCTGGTGGGCTACAGTCCATGGGGTCACAAAGATTCGGACGTGACTTAGCAGCTGAGCACAAGTTATACAAGTGCACATATGGGGTCACAAAGAGTCAGACATGACTGAGCAACTTTCACTTGCATACATTTATAGGTAATAGAAACTGAAGCATACTTAATGAAATCTTAACTGTAGAATGGTCATACTAACCACTGTTCACACTTCCTAATCTGTTCTAATTCAGCCTTAAAATTTCTTCCTCTACTGAACAATACTGAAAAAGTGTGGAGTGGCATATGGATCATGTTTATCATCTGACCTCTAAAAGAAATATTTAACGATGGAAACTACATGGTACATGTTCCTAGAATGTTGTGAAATAGAAGGCAGGTTTGTGAGTAATCCTAGGATGAGGCTTGATGATGCCAGCAAGAAATTTTTGGTCAGGTGAGGGCTAGCTCCCTGGGATAAGGCACAAATCCAAGCTTTTCATGTGTCTATCAAAAATAAGGACTCTTTTGCATAATTTGGGCTATCTGTATAGCATAATTTGGGCCTCTTGTACTGCTTTGACTTCCAGACCGGAATCAATGTATCCCAGAAGGAGCCCTGGCTAGAGGCATCTGTGCTGGTTCCACTGGGAAAGGCATGGGAGAATCACCAGGGACAATGAATTTCCAACCTCAAGTATTAAGTGATGTCTGGTTTCTATTATGTTGTTCCATGTCCTTTCAGAATACAACCTCTCATGGTTCCTGTTTTCCTTAGATGGAGGCATAAAGCACAGTGAAGAGGAGGTACAGTGTTGAATATTCAAGGGAAATAGTGGTTGTAAAAAGAAGATGGAAGGAGAAATTAAATCTAACTTAAATAATAAAGGGAAGGAGAAACCAACCCAGGGGGGTTTGAAACTCCTGTAAAACTAAAGACACAGAAAACACAGCTGATCCAACACAGATAAGGTCAACCTGGAGCTGTCTTTGGCTACAACAAGCATGAATGATGGTCTGAGTTGCATCCTTTCTTATCACCAGCATCTCCATGCTGGTCACAAAGCCCACCACCAGGTGTGAGGCTAGGCAAGATCAGCCTGTGAAGAAAGCACGGTATTTGTCTTCCAGACGCTGAGACAACAGTATCAGGCATGTGAAGCTGAATTCCTTTACCCAAAGACACAGAAGTTAAAGAATATCATGGCGCCCCGAAGAGGGCCTCAGCCTGAGGAAACCAGTCACCCTCTCCAAAGAGAAGCCAGAGTACAGCTCAAACTCTTGGAGCTGAACTCAAACTCTTTCTAGGAAGTCTCTAAGACTTCTGTCTTATCCCTCCCAAAATAAATGTAGGAGAGCAGAGAACTGACATGCTCCTTGGTCAGATCTCTCTCAAGGAGGGACAATATTGCTGATCATCACGAGTGATAAGCGGGTGAGCCAGTACATTTTCATGTCATTTGGAGAAAAGCAGGTATGCTTCTTGTCATGTATAAAACAAAGAATTTTGACCTTCATTTGAAAATCTCAACTGTGTATCTTTACTCAGTGAAAGCTCATGCCCTGATGAAAACAAATTTCTTTATATCCTTAATGCAAAGGTTAGAAACAATTTATCAGTGTGATGGAGCTTTTTTATGGCATGTAGAAAAGATTGGTCTTAAGCAAACAGATACAGTTTTGGCAATCATTAAACATCGTCTTCGTTCATAAATCTTTCCTCCTCCTGACCCTAAACTGAATGAGAATAAATGTAATAAAAGTCCTGATTCTTGGAACTTTGACATTAAGAACAAATGCATATGCTATAGCCTTTCCGTATTAAATTTCCTTTCTTCTTTTCTAAGGAGGTGGGAGCAAAATGTGTCATACATCGAAATAGACCCTTGTTTGCTTTACAGAACTGGCCACTGAGAGCAATTGAAATATATTAATTTAGAAAAGTCAACACATAGGAACTATTTTTCATTAATGTGTCTAAAATATAAATTTTGTATTTCTATTTAGGAAGAAAAAAACAGCTATCGGAACAATTAGAATAGTAGGATCCCACTTGTTGTAAATTGAAGCAATTGCACATGGTTTAGAATGAGGGGAATGATCCACACCAAAAAAAAAGGTGTTGATAGTGGTTGTCTGGGTACATGAGCTCATGAGTGCTTTCTGATTTCTCCTTTTTTCTTCTATTTCTCTAAGGAACATGATTGTTCTTGTAAAAGGAAAAGGGGAGTGGATTTAAAAAATGCTAAAAAAATAAAATTCATAAAATAATACAATGCTCATAAAATACGTCACAGATGATGTGTATGTATTTTCTCAGTTTACCTCCTGAAGTTCTTTGAGTATCACCAGCCATTCCCTCTGCCCCATTTTCCAGCTACAGTTGACTCCAAGGCCTAACTGTTTCTTAGAAAGAAGAGGAGGATAAGACGTCAGAGATAGGGACCAGAAGCTGGCACAGCAGAGTTTACTTGGTCCCTTGCTTTTGGTGTTATTAATACAGAAAGATGAAAGAACTAAATCCTGGCTTCCTTTCAAAGCTTAACTTACACCAGACTCCTTTTTCTTTCCTTCTTGCTTTTCTCCTTCTTCCCTTCCCTTCCTTTATTTTTTTCTTACCAAATTTGAAGCTTCTTAGACTAGGGGCCTTGTCTTAGAGTGCTATCATAGTGTTAATCCAAGGTAGTCCAAGGTGTTTGTTGAATAAAGGCCCAGAGATGCTAAGCAGTTTACTCAAGGTCACACAGCTAGTCAACAGCATGCTAAGGAGTAGCATTCAGGCTAAATGAGAAAGCCCACAGTGGAAATATGAAAGCATATTGTGTCAAATCAAAAGGAATGTTGGCACCTCAGGCAGGAGGGTTGTGTTAGTAAACAGACAAGGACATGGGTGATTTATAGCGTATGTAGGGACTGAGATAAAGAGAGCAAAGGCAGGAATCAAGCTGATACACTTTGGCACATGTTTGCTAAGGCTCTGTTTATTATTACAGTTGCTTCTTCCTGGAAGCATTTTAACCTTTGTTTTCAACTTCTCACAGCTAAGAAGGTATATAGCTTTGTGAAAAGCATAGGTAGAACCGGCATTACATTTTTGTGGAGACTATTCATGATAAATTTCCCAAGCAAAGAAAAAAAAAAATAAATCCATCCACATCGAAATCACAAGGAACCTGTTTCCATTAAAAGTCCCCGAGAGACAAAGCACCAAGTGTGCAAGTGACAAGACTATAGATGAGAGATTTCTCCCCACTGAACTGCCTACCCCATGAGGCAGCCAGCACAACCTTCAGGCCCAGGAGGTGAGGAAGAAAATAATTTTGTTGGGTAAAAGTATTCTTAGTAACGACCTCCTTTGGAAATGGAAGAATTTCATTTTTCCATCTGACAAATAGAGAAGAACCTGTTTTCAGTGAAGACACTGGAGTTAATCGTCCCAAGATAATGGCTACCTTTGACCAAAGACACAGCCCCAGGAGCTGTGGCTTCATTCCCTTCAAGTGTTGATCAGGTCTCAATCTTCGGGATGGTTGTGACATATTCTATTTCTGTAACTCCCTTTGAGAAAAGCATCCTATAATTTTTATCCACTTCATGTAGTTGCTGCTGATGGTGATTCATATCTCCACTAGAACCATGCTGGGCGGAATTGACCCTTTGTGAGTATCCCTTCATGACACAATGAATAGGAAAATAGAGGGGTGGAAAAAGGAGAAAGTGAACAAGCAAAGGCGGAGGGAAGAGACAGCAATGGGATGATGGAGCCACGAGGAACCATGATCCCACAACAATCTGACCCTCACATGTCTTTGCACCCGCATCTAACTTGTTTCATGAAAGCTATGTCATTTTGAAAACCTCTAAGTTGCTGGGTTAGAGACATGAAAGTGCCCCACACATGCCAGTTGTTTGACTTTCCGTCAAAACAATGTTGAAAAAGAAGTGCTTACCTTAAATTTAGCAGGATCAGGAAAACACTGATTTTCTGGAAATAAAAATAGTTGTCACAGGCCAATTGCCTTACTAATTCACTTCTACTGACTAAAATAGGATCAATGTTCTGAAAGAAATCTAGCATAAAGTGTCCTACATTTCTGTTCTTGTCTTCCTGCCTGTTTCATTTTGTAGTGATTTTTGAAACTGACTACTTTCTAGAGGAGTGTTGGTGTTTAAAATTTAGATAAATACACCACTAGTTCCTGGCTACTATGTGCTATTATGCAGTTTCAGAATTTCACTGGCTGACATTGGGTGGGGTTCTTTGTTGGTATGTAATTCATAGGGAAGCTGTGGAAAAATACTTGAACTAGAACTTCCCTGGTGGTCCAGTGGCTAGGGGCCTGTGCTCCCAATGCAGGGGGCCTGAGGTTCTATTCCTGGTCGGGAAACTAGATCTCACATGCTGCAACTAAGACCCCATGCAGCCAAATAAAAAGATTAAAAAAAAATACTATCAAGAGGGAAGCATTGGTAATCTTGGTAAGGAATGCCACTTTTTAAAAATTATTAAACACAAAACAACTTCTACACACTATAGGAATGACTTTTTACTGTTTCTGGAGGAGTAGGATGGCATTAATTTGCTAGGGTTTCTGTAACAAACTGTGGTTTTAATGACAGGAACTTCTTGTCATACAGCTCCAGAGACTGGAGGTCCGAGATCAAGGTGCTGGCAGGGCTGGTTCTGTGTAAAGGCTGGTGAGGGAGCCTCTGCTCTGTGACTCTTTCTTAGCTTCTGGTAGTTTGCTGTCAACTTCAATGTTCCTTAGCTTGTACATATGTCACCCCAATCTCTGCTTTCATCTTCACATGGAGTTCTCTGTGCATATCTGTGTCCAAATTTCCCCCTTTTATAAGAACACCAGTCATACTGGGTTAGGTTTCATCCTAATGACCTCACTTTAATTTTAATTAGCTCTTTAAAAAGACCCCATCTCCAAATAAGTAGGACTTCATATAAATTTTGCAGTGGACACAACTCACAAATCAACCTATAAAAAGAACTATTTAAAAAAAATATTTATTTTTATTTATTTGTTTGGCTATGCCAGGTCTTAGTTGCAGCACATGGGATCTAATTCCCTGACCAAGGATCAAACCCAGGCCTCCTGCAATGGGAGTGTGTAGTCTTAGCCACTGGGCCACCAGGAAAGTCCCCACCAAGAACTAATTTTCATTTCCTCAAGCTATGTTGAGTCCTGGATGAAATCTGAGGTAAACTGACAACCATATTTCCAGATTATTCTGTGATGTTGAAATGCTCTATGCAGATCAGTAATCCTAGGCTGCTTCCTGGAAGGTCTGGTTCAAGCATCTCAATGAAGGAATTCTTTGAGATCTTAGAAAATTCCGACACTTCAATAAATGAAAAAGAATACAAAGAGAATGATGTGTTTATTTTGGAGTTCTATAGTAAATGGAATAGTGAATACTGGTTCACACCAAGCATGAAGTGACCAGAGGTCATTTCTCTATTATGTTTCCTACACACCTTTAAAAATCAAGAAGACACCTTCAGCCACAGAAATAAACAACCCAATTCAGAAAGGGGGAAAGGACATGAGTAGACATTTTGCTAAAGAAGATAGACGAATGACCAATAAACAAGTGAAATGATATTCATCATTACTAATCATTAGAGAAAGGCAAGTTAAAGCACAGTGATTTACTATTTCACACCTTCAAGGATGGCTGTAATTTTTAAAACAATAGCACAAGTGTTAGTGAGGATGTAGATAAATTAGAATGCTGTGCTTTGCTGGTGAGAATGTAAAATGGTGCAGCCTCTGTGGAAAGAAAGTTGGCAGCTCTTCAAAAAGTCAGACACAGAACTACCATGTGTGCTCGCATGTGCTAAGTCACTTCAGTTGTTTCTGACTCTTTGAGACCCCATGAACTGTAGCCCACCAGGCTCCTCTGTCCATGGGATTCTCCAGGCAAGAATACTAGAGTGGGTTGCCATGCCTTTCTCTAGGGGATCTTCCTGATGCAGGGATCGAACCAATGTCTTCTGCATTTTCAGGTGGGTTCTGTACCACTAGCACCACCTGGGAAGCCAGGACTACCATATGACTTAGCAATTTCATTCCTAGGTTTGTATCCAAAACAATTAAAAGCTGGGACTAGAAGAGACATTTGCAAAATAATGTTAGTAGCACCATTACGCAAATAGCTGAAAAGTGAAAAGTCCTGACAGGTGAATGAATATACAAAATATGGTTTATACATACAATGGAATACTCTTCAGCCATAAAAAGAAATGAAATTTTGACATACATCATGACATAGATAGGGCTTCCCTTCTAGCTCAGCTGGTAAAGAATCTATCTGCAATGCGGGAGACCTGGGTTTGATCCCTGGGTTGGGAGGATCCCCTGGAGAAGAGAAAGGCTACCCAGTCCAGTATTCTGGCCTGAAGAATTCCATGGACTGTACAGTCCATGGGTTCACAAAGAGTTGGACAAGACTGAGTGACTTTCACTCACTTATAACGTAGATGGTCCTTGAAAACATGCTTAGTGAAATCAGCCAGACACAGAAGGACATATATTGTATGATTCCACTTATTTGAGGTATCTAGAAAAGGCACATTCATAGAGACAGAAAGTAGAATAGAAGTTCCAGGGGCTAGAGGCCTGGGAAGGGGGAAGTTATTGTTCAGTGGCTACAGGGATCATACCCAGTGAAGATTGGTTTGATGAAAACAGTTTGGGTAGAGATAATGGGGATGGGTACCTGGCATAGTGAGTCAGTTCAGTTCACTTCAGTCACTCAGTTGTGTCCGACTCTTTGTGACCCCATGGATTGCAGCACATCAGGCCTCCCTGTCCATCACCAACTCCCAGAGCTTGCTCAAAGTCAGGTCCATCAGTCGGTGATGCCATCCAGTCATCTCATCCTCTGTGATCCCCTTCTTCTCCTCCCTTTAATCTTTCCCAGCATCAGAGTCTTTTCCAATGAGTCAGTTCATCATATCAGGTGGCCAAAGTACTGGAGTTTCAGCTTCAACATCAGTCCTTCCAATGAACACTCAGGACTGATTTCCTTTAGGATGGACTGGTTAGATCGCCTTGCAGTCCAAGGGACTCTCAAGAGTCTTTTCCAACACCACAGTTCAAAATCATCAATTTTTTCAGCACTCAGCTTTCTTTATGGTCCAACTCTCACACCCATACATGACTACTGGTAAAACCATAGCTTTGACTAGATGGACCTTTGTTGGCAAAGTAATGTCTCTGCTTTTTAATATGCTGTCTAGGTTGGTCATAGCTTTTCTTCCAAGGAGCGTCTTTTAATTTCATGGCTGCAGTCACCATCTGCAGTGATATTGGAGCCCAAGAAAATAAAGTCTCTCACTGTTTCCATTGTTTCCCCATCTATTGTGAGTATATTTAATGGCACTGAATTGTACACTAATAAATAGTTAAATTATAAACTTTATATTCTGTATTGCCACAAAGATGTAGCATGTACATAAAAAAGGCACTGCTTGGAGGGAATAGAGCTCACAAGCTCATCAGTTGTTGCCACCTTGGTTAAAGAATAGTCTCCCTAAAGTCCTATTAGACATGGGTTCCCTTCCTAAATTCAGTCATTAATGTATTGGAATGCAATGCAACAAATCCTTATTGAGTACCTACTCTGTAAAAGGCACTATCTTTGCTCCCAACTAATCTATTAAAGGAGCCAGGAAATAAGAGGAATATTATCAAAGAACCATGGAAAAGGGAAGTTATTATCCAGTTTTGGGATAGAACCGATTCAAGGAATCATACAAGTTTTAACAAGAGATTGGTCTTCAGTGGTAGATGAGATTGGGCAGAGGTAAGTGAGTGGCGAGAGCATTCCGGTCTAGGCAGAGTGAACAACATGAGTGGAGATTCCAAGGCAGGGAAATGCAAGCCTATCTGGTGAACAGGAAAGAGTCAGTGTAATATAAGTTAGGATACGCTGAGGGAGAAGGAAATGATGAGGCTGTAAAGGTGGCCTGTTGTAGAGAGCTTGCAAGGTTGGGCTGAGGACATCATATGTCATTTGGAAGCCAGCTGTGAAGAGATATGACAGGAGCTGCACTTCTGCAGGATTCGTCTGGGTTCAGTGTGGTGGTTCAGGCAAGGGCGTCAGACAGGGTGATGGCAGCAGACACAGTCCAGCCCAGAGCAAGACGAGGGATGCTCCTCAGAGCAGATCCTCTTGGGTGGAAGGTGGAGGAAAGGAAATAGGCAAGTATGGAGATGAAGGCATCTGAGGAGAGAGGCAAGAGAATTCAATTTCTTATGGCTGGGTTGTGAGGGGCCTCATGTAGTGAAACCACCACAGATTTATACTTGTTAATCCTAACAAAACCTTCACCACCCGGTTCTTTTCTCATTCTCTTCAGAAGATGTTTCAAGCCTTTTCCACCTTCCTCAGATTTCCTCCCATTCTGCCATCTTCCTTCTCATTCTCAACTCTGACTTTGCCAAGAATCATCGACATCATCAAAGCAGAATTCCTTCACCGTCTTGCCATCCTAGCAACAAACAGACTTGCCTCTGAACCTCCTCTCTCCTCCCTTGCTCCTCCTTCTCCACCAACTGAGCTCTACCCATGAGCTCTACCAACCTCCTTCAAACTTGGAATGATCAGCGATCCCCTCTCCTGTAAAGCCACACTTCACCTTTCCCCTGGATCCTTCCCATAGAGACTTTCTGGAGAAGGAAATGGCAACCCACTCCAGTATTCTTGCCTGGAAAATCCCATGGACAGAGGAGCTGGTAGGCTACAGTCATGGGATCACAAGAGTTGGACATGACTTAGTGACTAAACCACTGTAGTCTAAATCATAGAGATTAAACCAGGTCACTAAACCATAGACTGTTAAATGCTCAAATCACTCTTCTTAAAAGCCAGCCTTTCTCTTCTTAAAAAATGAGGCCATTGGCACTTGTCCTTTCCTGATACTGCTGCTTCTTGCTTCCCTACTCCAGCCAGTCTTGTTGAAAGCATGGCTGGCACTGGCTGGCCGGCTACACTCATGGTGAGGTGATCTCACCCTCCCTCCTCACTTCCTGCTCACTCCTCACTCATCATGTGGCTTCCACCTCCACCCGTCCACTCAAACTGCTGCTGACAACTTCTTAGTAACTGCCATATGAACACTGATCAGTTCTATTCTTAGTTGACTATTCTCGAGTTTTTTTAAAAAAAGATTTATTGAGATATGATTCACATACTATATAATACACCCATTTAAAAAGGTACGATTAGTATAGTCACATTTTAGGTACATTAGTATATTCAGAGTTGTGTAACTATCACCACAATCAATTTTTTTTCAGTTATCTCTTGGGTATTTTTTATTGTGGTAAAATACACAGGACATAACATTTACCATCTTAGCCATTTTTAAGTTACATTTTAGTGTGTTAAGTTCATTCACATTAGTATGCAACCATCATCACCATCTCTGTTCAGAACTTTCCTTCTTGCTAAACTAAAACTCTGAACCCATTAATAAATAACTCCCCACTTCCCCTCAGCCTCTGGCAATTACCATTCTATTTTCTGTTCTTATGAATTTGATTACTCTAGGTGAGTCATATATGTGGAATCATATAGTATTTGTCCTTTTGTGATTGGCTTACTTCACAGTGTAATGTCCTAAACTTCATATGTACTGTAGCATGTGTCAGAATTGCCTTCCTGTTTAAGGCTGAATATTATTCCACTGTATCTATGTATCACAGTTTGTTCATCTGTTTATCCATCTGTGGACCTTTAGATTGTTTTCACCTTTTGGTTATCGTGGCTAGTTGCTGATATTAACATTGGTGTACAGGTATCTTTTTGAGTCCTGGCTTTCATTTCTTTGGGGTGTACATGGAGTAGTATTGCTGGATCATAGGTACTTATATTTTGAATATTTTGAGGAATTGCCATACTATTTTCCATAGTAGCCTCACCATTTTACATTCAATTCAACAGTGCACAAGGGTTCAATGTCTCCACATCCTCATCAATACTTTTTTAATGGTAGTCATCCTAATAGGTGGGAGGTTATATCTCACTGTGGTTTTGATTTGCATTTCCCTAATGAGTGAAAGATCTCTTCATGTGCTTATTGGTCATTTGAATATCTTCTTTGGAGAAATGTCTATTCAAGTTCTTTGCCCGTTTTTGAACTATATTGTTTGAGGTATTTTTGTTGTTGTTATGTTGTAGGAATTCTTTATATATTCTGGATATTAATTGCCATAATCAATTTTAGAACATTTTCACCTCAAAAGGAAAACTCACAGCCCTTAGCTGTCAGCTTAAATCCTCCATCCCCTCCTCTTGGGTTTTTGACAGCAGAGTTACTCCTTCCTTGCAGAATTCTCTTGCCTCAGTTTCTAGAAATTACCCTTTTCTGGTTTCTTCCTACTTCTCCAGTCACACCTTTGCTTTGTTTCTTTTGCCATCAATTACACTTTGATATTCTTCAGGATTCCATCCCTGACCCTTTCTCTTCACACTCTACTCTCTCCTTAGGTGGTCTCATTTATCTTCATTATTTCTATAGTGAGTCTCAAATTTCTACTTCCAGTCCTGATGGCATAAGACTACATCCAACTCATCTCTACTTCCTGTTGCCTCTGACTCTTTCACAAGTCTGAATCCATTGGTTTGGCAGCATCTCCAGTACCACTCTCCGATTTCCAACCACCATCACCCATCATCCACCATTTCTTGCCTGGATTACCTCAAAGCCTCCTAACTGGTCTCCCTTCCTCCAGTTTGGCATCCTTCCAATGCACATGATTTCCCAAGAGATTTTCTACAGGGGAAAATTGGGACTAACTCTTTGGAACTTGATGGAGAAGACTACATTGGAGATTTAAATGGAAACTCGAGAATTAACTGCATGCAACAGACAGTATTGAACAATATTTGATGTTAATTGAACTCAAATATATATCTTATAAAAATAAGTATAATATATATTTATACTATTAATATATATAGTTAGTATAAAAGCATATACTTTGCTTTAGTATAGTATAAGTATTATCAGTATATATGTATTATAATAAATATATTTATGTATCACAAATCTGAATATATACTTTACTACATTGGTTTTAAATGCAATTTCTAAGAATTCTCATCTCTCTTCAAAATTTCAACATTTGTGTTTTTAAACCCATTAACAGCTATTTGGGCAGCTCCACATGGTCCCATTTTGGGGCTGAACTGCCCATATTTGTTCTGTGCTGGCACTTAAGGAGCCCTTTCGTGTCTGCTGCATGCTCTACTAACATACCTCTACCGGTTGTGTTCTCTCTGTCCTTGGGAATCTCTGGCTTTTGGAGGGACTGGAGAAATTTCCAACTTGAATACTAGCTCAATTCTTTGGATCACATGATCAGGAGTCAGTTGAAGTTTTGGTTTCCAATTATTTCACACAATCAGGAGGCTTCCCTAGTAGCTCAGATGGTGAAGGATCTGCCTGCAATGTGGGAGACCTAGGTTCGATCCCTAGGTTGGGAAGATCCCCTGGAGAAGGGCCTGACTACCCACTCCAGTATTCTTGCTTGGAGAATCCCATGGACAGAGGAGCCTGGCGGGCTACAGTCTGTGGGATCTCAAAGAGTCAGACATGACTGAGCAACTAACACATCATTTATCTAAACACAGAGACCTGATGAATGAACTTGGGACGTAGTAATGACTATATAATTTCCATAAAAGAATGTCTCCTTATATATCTGGCCCCAAGAAGTATGAGGATTTTTTTATTAAGCCCTCATTATACTTATTGAGTCTCCGTGACTCACTTAAGCTTCACAACAACCCAAAGATCTCATGACGTCCATTTTACAGATGCAGCTACTGATAGAGGTTATGTGGTTGCCCAAGGTTGCTCAGCCTATATAGTGAAGCCAGGATTCAAACCCAGGCTGACTAGACTCAATGGCCAGGATCATCAGCCTTATATTCAGTTTTGTTCCTGAAGCAAAGCCAGGTGCCTGGTGTCTGAAGGCGGCGCAGACAAAAGCATACAAAGCAAACACATGGTAAATATACCACGCTCCTAACTCACCTGAGCCTTCCACTTCTGTCACTGCTTTTCATCCTTCCAAGAACCCCAAGAGTGTGAGGACAGGGCCCTTGTCTCCATTTTAGAGATGAAGGGACTGAGACACAGGCAGGTTAAGCAACTTGACCACCGTCTCACAGCAAGGCAGCAGCTCAGTTGATATTAGAACCCAGGTCTCTTGGCTTTTAGTTAAAAAGCTTTTTTCCATTACAGCACAACCTCCTGGCCTTCAGCTTTCAAACTCAATTGAACAGCAGCATATGAATTAACTGAGGGTTACTATATTATCTCCTAAAACGATGGCTTCCCATTAAAAAAAAAAAAAAGAACAGCAAAAAATTCACCAATGGAACATGTACAAAATACATTTTTCAAGGTCATTCTTATCCAGAGCTGTCTTAAAAAAATTATTATTCTCCATTTGGGCTTTTGGTCCATGATCCAATGGCATGGGTAGTTAAGTGATAATTTAAAAATTAAAACAAATAATGTTTCAGAATTGATTTCTCATTAATTGGCCTGATTTGAGAGGTTGATGGATTTGGAATGTGTGTGTTAAAAGGAACTGAGATATTGGTTGACCAGCACAGCTATGGAATTAGAAAGATGTTGATTTGGATAAAAGCAACCCAAAGAGTTCTAGTAGCGATTGGGTTTGGTGGGCTGACAGAACAGCACAGTCAACTTTGTGTTGGTAATGCATCTTTCACAGTACATGCCTGCTTGATGGACTGGAGTGGAGTTAACAATAATATTTGGTTACAAAGTACTACCTATACACACTTGTTTCCACTGTTTCCCCATCTATTTCCCATGAAGTGATGGGACCAGATGCCATGCTCTTTGTTTTCTGAATGTTGAGCTTTAAACCAACTTTTTCACTCTCCTCTTTCACTTTCTTCAAGAGGCTTTTAGTTCCTCCTCACTTTCTGCCATAAGGATGGTGTCATCTGTATATCTGAGGTTATTGATATTTCTCCCGGCAATCTTGATTCCAGCTTGTGCTTCTTCCAGCCCAGCGTTTCTCATGATGTACTCTGCATATATGTTAAATAAGCAGGGTGACAATATACAGTCTTGAAGTACTCCTTTTCCTATTCGGAACCAGGCTGTTGTTCCATGTCTAGTTCTAACTGTTGCTTCCTGACCTGCATATAGGTTTCTCAAGAGGCATGTCAGGTGGTCTGGTATTCCCATCTCTTTCAGAATTTTCCACAGTTTATTATGATCCACAGGGTCAAAGGCTTTGGCATAGTCAATAAAGCAGAAATAGATGTTTTTCTGGAACTCTCTTGCTTTTTTGATGATCCAGCAGATGTTGGCAATTTGATCTCTGGTTCCTCTGCCTTTTCTAAAACCAGCTTGAACATCTGGAGGTTCACATACTGTTGAAGCCTGGCTTGGAGAATTTTGAGCATTACTTTACTAGAGTGTGAGATGAGTGCAATTGTGCAGTAGTTCAACCTAGATAGCACATTAAAAAGCAGAGATATTACTTTGCCAACAAAAGTCCGTCTAGTCAAAGTTATGGTTTTTCCAGTGGTCATGTATGGATGTGAGAGTTGGACTGTGAAGAAAGCTGAGCACCGAAGAACTGATGCTTCTGAACTGCGGTGTTGGAGAAGACTCTTGCAAGTCCCTTGGACTACAAGGATATCCAACCAGTCCATCCTAAAGGAGATTAGTCCTGGGTGTTCATTGGAAGGACTGATGCTGAGGCTGAAACTACAATACTTTGGCCACCTCATGAGAAGAGCTGGCTCATTGGAAAAGACCGTGATACTGGGAGGGATTGGGGGCGGGAGGAAAAGGGGACAACAGAGGATGAGATGGCTGGATGGCATCACTGACTTGATGCACATGAGTTTGGGTAAACTCCAGGAGTTGGTGATGGACCAGGAAGCCTAGCGTGCTGTGATTCATGGGGTCGCAAACTGAACTGAACTGATACACACTTGTTGGAATTGGTGTTGGCTTTGCCTGAAAGGTATTTTTGTTTATGGAAAGCATGTCTTTAAAACACCTACAGATATATGTATTAGACTGCAATTCAATAAATAATGACTGGGGACTCTGTTCAAAATGAGGTGCCAGGTCCTGAATCAGGATTTTTGATGGTATATGAGTCTATGAGCCTCAAGAATACAGGAGTAGCCCCCGTCGTGGCTGCCTGTATCCCATCCTGCCCCCTGCTCTTTGGGGGAGCCCAAGTCCTCATTTCACCCATTCAGGTGTTGGGGGATTCCCAGTTTCTGAGCTCCCAGTCATCCAAGAAGGGGAGGTAGGGGGAGGAAGCCTCGCCTACCTTTCGGCTTTGTTCCCAGGCCAAATAAAGCCAGAAAAGTCTTTCTATTTTGAGAAAAGCAATTTATTCTGGACTCATGTTTTCTCCCACACTTGGGCAGGTGAGATAATCTTAATGCAGTTTTATCAGCCTTAACTCTTGAATTCTTGGCTGCTAAACTTAAAAAAAAAAAAAAAAAAACTCAAAGAAGCGTAAACCTTCCATTTCCATACCAAAGCGCACAAGGCTCTTCTTGGAAACCTTTATCTCTTTAGTGGCGGTGCTTGTCTCATATTCTGTCACAGGATGGTGAGAAAATCAGCTATAAGAAGGGAAAATACTGCGCTGGCAGAAACTTAAAACTAACTCACTGATAACAATGAAGCAATAAGCATATGTTCTGTTCTCCCCTCTTTCTTAAGCAAATACGTTGAGAAGGAAAAAACGTCTTACATAAAACAATCTTTCACATCTCACATGAAGACTCAAAAACGTATAGCCTTGACTTCACCATGTACAGATTCGGAGCTGCTTTTGCTCTCAAGTTTTTGCTTAAGATCTTAAGAAATACCTCTCAAGATGGATTAAAACACAAAAGAAGAAAAAATTAAAAGGTGCCTCTGAGAAAGTAGAACACAAACCGGGGTTCATCTCCAACCAGAAATACATGGGTTTTTGCGTGTGGTGGAAGTTTTATGGATGCTCTGTAGGTCACACAGATGTTAAGGGAAGGTCTGTAGTTACAATTTCATGTCTGTGCTTATGTGCTCTATGATAAATCACATTTATCTCTCCAAACATTTCAGCCACTTGTTATCATTTTTCAATTATTTTTACTCTGTTCTGGGGGACTTTCACAGGGATAATTTATCTCTTAAATCTCCTGTTTTTTATTTGCCCCCAGTGAGAGAAGCAGGAAGTACACAGCAGATCTTGGAAAGGAAGAAGTTGGCTGTTCCACATAAAACTCTGAGCTGCTCTTAACCCTTCTTCCTCTAAGAGTTTTTTTAAACTTGATGAAAGAATGGCCAAAAATTGAATGAATCAAAGGATAGGAATATAAGTTCAAAAACCAGGGAACATTCCTGAAGAAAATACTTTATACTTAGGGAAGAACCAAATATTTCCCCCAAGTCCCCAAATATAATAAAGACACCTAAAAGCTTATTTAAAATTTATATTTATGATTTTCTATAGATTCACAAAATTTAATTTCTATTTTAAAATATTTAAATACAACTCTTTCCCTCTGATTTGTGAATATCAATATGTCACATTTAATATTTATGTAGCAGATTAGCCAACTCTATTGAAAATAGTGGAGATGTCCCTGGTGGTTCAATGTTTAAGAATACACCTTCTAATGCAGAGGACGTGAATAAGGTTCCTCATTGGGGAACTAAGATCCCACATGATACAGGGCAAGTAAGCTCTCAAGCCACAGCTAGAGAGAAGCCTGCATACCTCAAGAAAATATCCTGTGTGATGCAACTAAGACCTAATACAGCCAAAAATAAATAAATACTTAAAAAAACAGAAAGTCGCAAAGTAAGGATAAAAATAGACCCTTCATAGGGCTGTTGGGAGAAGGCAATGGCACCCCACTCGAGTACTCTTGCCTGGAAAATCCCATGGACGGAGGAGCCTGGTGGGCTGCAGTCCATGGCGTTGCTAAGAGTCGGACACAACTGAGCGACTTCACTTTCACTTTTCACTTTCATGCATTGGAAAAGGAAATGGCAACCCACTCCAGTGTTCTTGCCTGGAGAATTTCAGGGACGGGGGAGCCTGGTGGGCTACAGTCCATGGGGTCGCACAGAGTCAGACACGACTGAAGCGACTTAGCAGCAGCAGTAGCAGGGCTGGATTTTCCAGGCAAGAGTACTGGAGTGGGGTGCCATTGCCTTCTCCATTAAAATATGTAAAATGTTCATAAATGGGAGCACAAAGTGTCTAATATTTGCTTATTATTATTATATAATTATTATATTATATTATTATTATATAAGTAATAATAATTACTTATAAATGTATCTCTATATTTACTCTCCACACAATTGAGACCAAGTTATATATACTTTTTTGTCATCTACTATTTTTTTTTTTTACTTTATTTTATTTTACAATACTGTATTGGTTTTGCCATACATTGACATGAATCCACCACGGGTGTACATGTGTTCCCAAACATGAACCGCCCTCCCACCTCCCTCCCCATAACATCTCTCTGGGTCATCACCGTGCACCAGCCCCAAGCATGCTGTATCCTGTGTCGGACATAGACTGGCGATTCGATTCTTACATGATAGTATACATGTTACAATGCCATTCTCCCAAAACATCTACTATTTTTTAAACATAATAGCTTTCAGATACTTTTCCATGTTAATAACTACTGTTGTCGTTTGGTTGCTAAGTCATGTCCAGTTCTTTGTGACCCCATGCACTACAGCAAGCCAGGCTCCCCTGTCCTTCAGTATCTCCCAGAGTTTGCTTAAACTGATGTCCACTGAATCAGTGATGCCATCCATCCAACCATCTCATCCTCTGTTACCTCCTTCTCCTCTTGCCCTCAATCTTTCCCAGCATCAGGGTCTTTTCCAGTGAGCTTAAATGTATGTTTTTTTAAAAAGAAAGGGCAAAGAAGAATGTGGACTATACTGGATATTTGCTGGACTCAATCAGTCTTGAAAATAAATGCCACAAATTCACTAGGTCCTTCTCCTGTACATTCCAGTCACATGATTCAGTATTGTCAAAGAGAGCAATGTAAATAGCATCCAATTTCTGTGAGCTGACTTGGCAACCAGATCTAACTAAGCAGAGGGCAATCGGTCTGCAGGAGGATCCAAGGGGCTCCTGTGCATTAGGGCAGCTCAATCCCATCGGGAAGTCTAGTGATGTCCTAGGGTGACAAAATGGTAGGATGACTTCTTAAGCAGAATCAATGTTTTATTATTGTGAGGGGACTTGAAACTCCAACTCAGGTTTGACCTCCAGTTATAAGCTGGTTCTGAGTTGAGGAACCAACATAATCCGGGAGCCAGCTGGCCCCACTACAACTAGTCCTTGACACTGGTTTTGACCTGAAAGGGCTCTTGGAGGGAGCCCATGGTGAGGAGACAGGCCACTGGCTTTATGCTTGGTGGTAGCCACCTTCTGCATTGGGTTGAATAGTGTTCCCACAAAGTTATTTCATGTCTACCTGGAACCTGTGAACATGACCTTTCTTGGAAGTAAGTCTTTGCAGATGTAGTCAAGTCAAAACAAGATCATACCAGAGTTGTTGTTGTTGTTTAGTCACAAAGTCATGTCTAACTCTTATGACCTCATGGACTGTAGACCCTTAGACTCCTCTGTCCATGGGATTTCCCAGTGAAGAATACTGGAGTGGGTTATCATTTCCTTCGCTAGGGGGCCTTTCCCACTCAGGGATCCAATATGCGTTTCCCGAATTTGCAGGCAGATTCTACACCACTGAGCCTTTAGGGAAGCCCATTCCATATAAGATTGGGCCCTAAATCCAGAAGAGGGGAATTTGGACATGAAAAGAAATCCATGTGACAATGGAGGCAGAGACTGAAATTACTTTGCTACAACCCAAGGAATGCCAGGGATTGCTGGCAACCACCTGAATCTAGGAGAGTGGAATTGAACAGTTTCTCCCTCTGAGATCCCAGAAGGGAATCAACCATTCTACACCTTGATTTGGGGTGTCTGGCCTTCAGAACTGCAAGAGAATAAATTTTTATCATTTTAAGCCACAAAATGTATGAAAATTTGTTACAGCAGCCCTCCAGAACTAATATACCTTCTATGGATATATGCAGATCAGAATGGAAATATGAAAAGTGTATACCCAGAGTAGATAGACAAATAGGAAGGGAGGAAAGGAAAAAGGAAGGAAAGGGAGAGAAAGAACAAGTGTGTAGTTGGCCAATATTGTTTAATCAGAGGATGTCAAATATTGCTTTGTTAAGGTGTTAAGGCTCATTAGCTCATCTAAGAATCTGGTCCTGAATCCACGGTTGATAGAACATACACATGGATAAAACACTAGTCAGTGAGAGTCAACATGGATTTATCTGTAAGCAGTGTGCTACTTAAATGCCATGTGGACATCGTGCTCACATTATTCATCCATGGTCCTCTCTCTATATTGTTTGGCTGCACTAAGCATGTGGGATCTTAGTTTCCCAACCAAAGGTTGAACCTGTGCCCCCTGCGTTGGAAGCTCAGAGTCTTAACCACTGGACCACCAGGGAAGACTCCATGGTTCCCTTGCTTGAAGCCCCAGGCCCAAGTCTAAACAGCAGGAGGAGGATTTGAGTGTCTCTTGAGGTGGTAATTTTAAATTACACTAAGCTATTCTCTTTTATGCAAACCTTGGTGACTTACATGCTGGTGAGTGTATTCTGGAGGACTTTAGCTGCCTTTGCTCTGGGCCCTGCTGCTGATGTCAGAACCTGGGTGCATGTTATACATCCTTGTCAGAGAATACTTTAACCCCTGTTGGTTTATTCCCTGCAGTCCTAGGATTTAAATGCATGTGAACGAACCCCACGAGTGCATGCTAAGTCTCTTCAGTCATACCCGACTCTTCACGACCCCATGGACTGTAGCCCATCAGGTTCATCTGTAGCCCATCTGTCTATGGGATTCTCCAGGCAAGAATACTGGAGGTTGTTGCGATGCCCTCCTCCAGGCAATCTTCCTGACCCAGGAATCAAACCCGTGTCTCTTGGGTCTCCTGCATTGGCAGACAGGTTCTTTACCACTAGCACCACTTGGGAAGCCCTGAATGAACTCCGGCCAGGGTCAAATAATCAGGCTGAAAGAGAAAACATGAGTTTTTGCTGAATGAATTTTGGAGTGCCTTTGCTTCACAACAAGGATCACTGACTGTATTATAATCTTGCTAGGGCCACCATGACCAAGTGCCACAAACTAGGAGGCTTCAGTGACAGAAGTGTATGGTCTCACAGTTCCACAGGCCAGAAATCTGAAATCAAGTTGTAGACAGGGTTGATTCTTTGTGAGGACTGTGAGGAAGAATCTTGTTGTAGGCCCCTCTCCTTCGCTTATCTATCTATCTGTTTATTTCTTTAATTTTTGGCCACACCTTGCAGCATGTGGGATCTCAGTTCCATGACCAAGGATTGAACCCATGACCTCTGCATTGGAAGCATGGAGTTTAAAGCACTGGACCACCAGAGAAGTTTGTCTCCTTGGCCCGTCAATGGTCATCTTCTCCCTATGTCTCTTCATATCATCTTCCCACTGTGCATGTCTCTCTCCAAGTTCAAATTTCCCCTTTTATAAGGATATTCATCATACTGGATTAGGGTCCACCTTAAGGACCTCACTTTATCTCAAAATCCTGAGGGTCGGCTCCAACATGTCTGGGTTTTTGATGGAGAAGGTGGGGGGAATTTCGAGTCAACCCATAACACTAACCAAGTTAAGCTAAGAGCCTGGACTTGAGCCTCACTGCCCATGGCACATCTTGATTCTGCCTTTTACTCTGCACTTTGTCGTAAGTCATTTCAGCTTATGGGGACTCAGTTTCCTCACTGTATATGGGAACCATAGTAACATAACCTCCCTTTGAGGGGGCTGGGAAAGCGTCCACATAATTGTGCTTGTCACCTGCTTAGCACAGTGCTGGAAGCTATAAACAGTCAATAAATAACATCAGAGGCAGACCTTGTTTTAGGACATCTTGCTTTATGGTATTCTGCAGATATCGAAATTTTTTTGTGGCAACCCTCATTGTCAGATGACAGTATTTTCAGCAACAAAGTATTTTAAAAAGTAAGGTATATTCATTTTTTAAAAGATACAATGCTATTGCAAACTTATAGGCTGCAGTGTAGTATAAACATGAATTTTGTCTGCACTGGGAAACCAAAAAATTCATGGGACTTGCTTTATTATGATATTTGCTTTATTGCAGTGGTCTGGAACCAGTGCCACAATATCTCTGAGGTATGTCTGCATTATTATAAAGCAGGTGACAGACTGATATCAGAGGACCAGGATATCAGCATAATGGTATTGGACCAGCCTGATGCATTGACTGGCTATTTCCTAAGAGGGTGGACTTGCAAGGTCATCTTATCCTAGGGTCCTCATATTCCCAAGCCCCCCCAGCCCCAACCCTTCCATGCTGGTGTCATCTATGTTTCTGGAATAATCTAGCAAGCATTCTTACTCACTTCCTTGAAGGCTTGATTGGAGTCCACATTTGGGCTTTGGACAGGCATTGGCTGTCTCAAAGAATTAAAATCCCCATCAAAATCGACAGGTTCTTTGGAGAAACGGTTATTTGTGTGAGTTTGTTCCTCTTCCTCCTCCAGAGAATTGCAGATGCCCCTACATTAGAAGAGCCTTTTCTATATCCCAACCCCACAAGGCACTCATTCCACATGCCACGCCTCCATTTCTTTAATATATATATATAAACAGACAACACATTATATGCCAGGAAATGATGTGACCTAGAAAGTGAGATGACAGATAAAATGAGGAAGGAAATCCAGGAACATAGTCTTGTCGAGGCGGATCTTGTCAGAGCAGATTTTCTGTGACCATAATGAAGGGCTTTTAACACGAGCTGGGTTGCCTCATATCTGAGTAGTAGAAGCTAGAAAGATTCTTAAAAAGGAAAAACAAATATTGCTCTAATTGGAGTCAGAGGTGAGGCAGGGTGGGACAATGAGTGAACAAAGACTATTTATGTTGGAAAAAGAGAAGTATTAGAAGAGATTTACTGAGAAATTCAGGAAGATATGGGCTTGGTCAAAACCAAAGCTGACTCTCTTGTTTGAGAAGAAAGGGTAGAGTCCAGGAATTAAGAGGATGATTCAAATTACAAGGAGTGAATATAAGCTCAGTGAAAAGAGAAAAAAATTGTTTTCTGCAAGTATTAAAGCTGGGGAATTAATTCAGTGTTAGGACAGATATGCTGGCTGTATCTCAAAAGATTTGGAAACATTTCTTGCTAATAAAAAATGTTCATGGTTAGTCAAGATTAGGTAATAGTGACTGAACAGAGACTGGGGGATATTTATAAAAATCATTGTAGATAATAGTGTCCCCAACCTGACTGGAAATTTCTAGAAAGCCCATCCAATGTCCTGTATTTTCCTTTTGTAGTTCTCCATTAGCGCCTGGCACACTGATCATGGCTATCTTTTGTTTTTTAAGCAGATAGTTTACATGTATTTTATAATTCACATATTTATTTATACATAAACATTTACATTTATTTATATATACATATTCATACTTTACATATAAGAAGGTTACCCATGACTTCCTTTTACATTTGAGGATGTTGAGGCTCATAGAATCAAATGAGTCACTCAAGATCATTGGTAAGCAGAACTGAGATTCACACCCAGGTCTGCCTTAGGTACAATTTCTCAAAACATTTCATAGGACTTGGAGAACTCAAGAAATGAAGTAGAGATTAAAAACCATACAATCTGACCACCTTTCTTCTTCTATTTACAAATGAAGCTACCAGGTCCAATAGTGGGAAGGGATTTGTCCAAGGTTTCATAGGAAACGGCTAAATAGAGAGTTATTTACTAAATAAATTTATGAACCTGTGGAATTTCTGCAGCATTAGAAGAAGGGTATTGGTACACTTCACAATTCCAGGTTCCTTCAAAATATCTAGGTATTACTATATATGAAATAGATTAAAAAATAAAATAAAAAATAAAATAGATAAATGACAAGGACCTACTGCATAGGAAATAAAACTATATTCAGTATCTTGTAATGACCTATAATGGGAAAGAATCTGAAAAAGAATATATGTGTGTGTGTGTTTAAAACTGAATCATTTTGCTGTATGCCTGAAACATTGTAAATCAACTATGTTGCTGCTGCTGCTAAGTCACTTCTGTCGTGTCTGACTTTGTGCGACCCCATAGATGGCAGCCCACCAGGCTGCCCCATCCCTGGGATTCTCCAGGCAAGAACACTGGAGTGGGTTGCCATTGCCTTCTCCAGTAAATCAACTATACTTCAGTTAAAAAAAAAAATCTGGATATTTTTATACTTTCCATGTTTTAAACAACCCATATCTGGGTAAATAAAGTATACTCTCTTTTTTTTAAACAAATCTCAATAGCACTGGAGGAAGTAAAAATGTTCTTATTCATCTTTCTGCCTCTGCTAGTTTCAGTTCGCATGCGTGTGTGCTGAATCACATCCGTCGTGTCCAACTCTTTGTGTCTCATGAACTGTAGCCCGCCAGGCTCCTCTGTCCATGGGATTCTCCAGGCAAGAATGCTGGAGTGGGTTGCCATGCCAAATGTTGGTCTTTGTGGACCTCACTCTAGACTCAGATTCTTTTCTCCTGAGTTTCTTCTTACTCCAACCATATCTCTGGACGCTTCTCCTTTGGCAACACATTTCTTTTTTTGACTTCGGATTAATTTCAAAGGGAGAGATGAGGAAATGGGAATTTTGAACACAAGGGTCATCTTTACAAGGCTTATCTGCAGTCCTTGTGTTAGTGTAAACACACATCATGGAATTAACAATATGAATGAATCTGCACAGTTATGGAAATTATACTGTTTTGTAATTGCTCAACGATATACCTTTCTTCCGGTCACACACAAAAAAGGAGACAGCCCCCACTCTGCCCAGCCTGTCCAAAGAGACACTGCTTCCAAATAGAATGATGAGTGACTTGGTTGAGACACCAACATTCAGCAGCTTGTTAAGTTTATTTACTTCTCTCTCTTTTCAGCTTAGTCTGTTAGGGACTGACCCTGGGAGGCACTGATAAAACACCTTCGGAGGTCCTGGTAGCCTTTAAGCCAACAAGAGCCTCACAGAGACTGAAGGCAGTGGTTGTGGAAGGAAGCACAGCTTCCCGAACCATGAAGCCTTTTCAAGTGGCTCTTCAATGTGATGGGACTCCAGCAGCTCCTGCTCAGATGTCAAAGGCATGAGGACATCAGATCTACCACTGTGTCTCCAAGACCTGGCTCTTTGTGAACACACGAGTTCCCAAAATAGAATAGCAGCTCTTCTCCCCACGCCTGATCTACTCAGCTTGCCACCTCTATTCGGCAAATACTAAGTGTTTTGAAGGACTTTGAGCCATGATGATCTCATAGCCATGTCCTGAAGGCTGAAAGACAAAATGCTTCTGCTGGTACATTCTGAAGTACGCAGCTGAGCAATTATTTGAGTAGTTTAAGCCAGAAATCTTCCCTCTCAATCGTGATGCTTTTGCCCTGAGTTGTCTGGAGACTGCCCAAGTCCTCAGTTCTCCACCCTCTGTTGCCGTTTTATAAAGCGGAACACAAGTAGCATTACAGGGGAACGGAGAAGTAGGTTCCAAAAGGGTGGCCCACATGTCAGGTGCTGGCACTTTTCACGAGAGTAGGCACTGACTGAGGGTTCCAGCCGTTCCTGTGAACATGAGGGAGGAATCGGGAGTTGCAGAATCTTGTTGGAGGAGATAATTCAACTAAGAAATAGCAAAAGGGCCCTGTCCAGTCTAGGCAGAAGGAAAGAAAAAAAATAAAAGTCTACATGGATGCAAGAGATGGTGTAGAGCAAGTTGGGCACACTGGCAGTCTCTGGAGTGCCCTGGTTCTCCCCACTCCCTGTTGATTTATCCCAGCCCTCCTCTCACATCTATGTGTTCCTGATGGCCCATATCCATTTTAAAGTCATGGGAACTGAGGTCCACAGAATGCCACTGGCCCAGAGTTCCACAGCTAGTTAGCAATTATCTCAGAAGACACTTCTGAAAAGTCAACCAGGGTAAAGACCATGTCAACATGACTCCACGAAGGCATCCTCCATGTGCTACTTAGGACGTCCTCTGCCGTGGTCTGTATGTTGGCGTCTCCTCCAAACTCATGTGTTGGAATCCTAGCCCCCAAAGATGAGTATTGAAAGGTGGGACCTTTAAGAGGTGTTTAAGTCATGACTGGAGCCCTCATTAATGGAATGAATGTCTTATGAAAGAGGCTCCAAAGAGTTCTTTAACTCCCTTGCACATGTCTGTGACCTTGCTGGTACTTTGATCTCAGACTCCTTGGCTTCCAGAACCCTGAGAAGTAGATTTCCATGGGGTATGAGCTGCCTGGTCTGTGGTACTTTGTTATAGCAGCCTAGACAGACTGTACAATATGGTCCTGAGTAAAGCAGTCAGGAGTGGGAACGTCAGTCCACGCTGATACTTGAGTGGCTGAGGAAGACCTTAGAAACCAGTGGCTATTTGAGAAGGGCTCTGAATGTCAGGGGGCACTGAGCATCTGCAATGAATGGGATTCGCAGGGGCTTGTTCATCTCTAAACATTTTTCAAGAGCCACTTAAAAGTCACAAATCCCTAACCACTTCCCAACAACCCACACAGAGACCTCTCAGCCTCCTATGCACATCTAAGAATAGCCTACTTGGCTGCAGTTGGCCTGAAATTCTTGCTTTTTGCGTCAAAACACTTGGCCACTAGTTTCAGGCTGACACTCCCTTCTACAAATGAGAAGAGGTGCCACCGCTCATTGGAAGAGTTCTCACTTATTTTCTGTTGGCAGAGGAATGTGTCAGAACCTGGACAGTAAGTCAGAGTTTGCTGAGAGGAACTGCTTTGGTTCTCTGCCCGTGGGAGAATCTTGATTTCAGTGGCTCAAGAACAGGCAGAAGCAGGATTAAAGAATTAAAAAAAAAAAAAACTTTTAGTTTATTTAGCTTCTAGGCAATCCAGAAATCTCCAAGGGGGCTTCTCATACAAAAGGAATTCTTGTTTATAAATGTGGAAACACCATTAATTTTGAGGGAAACCCATTTCTGTACAACAGAAGATAATATGAAAAAGAGGCAGATCCAGCCTCTCTTATTATAACTAAGTCACTTGGATGTACTCTGACAAATAAATTTAGCTCAGTTTTAAATTCTATTTTAAAATATTGGTTTTTGAAGGATTTACAATAAGCAGCCAGAACGGTTGTTTTAAGATTGGTGATGAAATGGATTGTTTAGTTCTGCACTGGATCTGTGCTGTCTTATCCTTCTAGAATTGCTAAAATTCTCATGAGTACTGCTGCTTGAAGCAGGGTCACATCGTGGCTTCCAATCCTTGGTCAGGGAACTAGATCCCATATGCCACAACTAAGACCTGGCACAGCCAACTAAATAAATATTTTTTAAAAAATAATATATAACATTTTTTAAAAATGTTAAAATTTCTTTAACCTTAAAAATTCATTCTTTTTTTTTTTTTTTCCTGAAAAGAAGCCAAAACATTTTTGTGGACTCCCTTGTTAGTTTCCTTGGACTTCCCTGGTGGCTCAGATGGTAAAGTGTCTGTCTACAACGCAGGAGACCCGGGTTCGATCCCTGGGTCGGGAAGATCCCCTGGAGAAGGAAATGGCAATCCACTCCAGTACTATTGCCTGGAAAATCCCATGGACAGAGGAGCCGAGCCTGGTAGGCTACAGTCCATGGAGTCGCAAAGAGTCGGACACGACTGAGTGACTTCACTTTGTTAGTTTCCTACCGCTGCTATAACAAACGACCACAGATTTAGCAGCATCAAGTAACACAAATTTATTATCTTATGGTTCTGGAGGTGAGAGGTCCAGAGTCTGTCTCATTGGGCTGAAGTCAAAGTGTCGGCAGGCCTGGTTCCTCTTGGACCCTCTAGGAGAAAGTCGTGTTGAGAGTCTAGAGGCTGTGTTCATCTCCTTGCTTGTGCCTCTTCTGTCTTCAAAGTCAGCAGATGAACATCTTCAAACGTCTCTCTGAGTCTCTTGAACTCTGCTTCCATCATTCCATCTCCTTCTCCAACCCTTCCCCTCCTGCTTCCCTCTTATAAGAGCCTCTGTGATTATTTGGGGCCCACCCAGGTAATGCAGATCATCTCCCCATCTCAAGCTCCTTAGTGTAATCATGTCTGCGCAGTCCCTTTTGCCATGTCATGTCCATGGGTTCTGGGAATTAGAATGTGGTCCTCTTGTGGGAGGAGGACATTATTCAGCCTACCAGAGTCCCTAAAAGTGTTTGGGGGCCAAAGCACTATGCCTTCAGCGTTTTTGTTCAGTCGCTTAAGTCGTGTCTGACTCTTCACGACCCCCTGGACTGCAGCACTAATGGATTCGTTGGTCCTGACTCAAAGCACAGATTTAAGAACTGTTTGCACTGGAAAGTAAAATGCACCGCTTTCTTCATTGAGAAAGTCTTGCTCTGAAAGAACTGTGCTTAGTGACACAGTCTGTTTCTCTCTGTGCAAACTCCTCATCTCCTAGCAGCCCAGTAACAGTGAGGGGACTAACAGAACTGCAGTAAGTCGATGAGGTGTGTGTTAAATTGCAGCAGGAATCTTTCCATTATTTCACTTGTTCTCTGATTTATGTTGGCTCAGGCTATTCTTGGGTGCTCCTAGGACCTTGGTCTGTCTTCTCCAAAGTGGATTGTGTTGGTGATAATTTAGAAGGCTGAGGAGCCAGCCTGATCTCAGAGCAGCACTGGGCACTCTGGGGTTGGGGGCATCTACAGAGGTTGGTCCAGTGGATGAATGGATGCATGAATCCATTCAGATGAACTGACTTCAAATACTGAATGACTCTGGCTCCAACAAGTAAGTGGTCTGTTTATAGGTTGGTCCACAATGGTCTTTGAAGAGAGTAAACAAACAAAAAGCTGGGAGCAAAGGCCCCAGGAGGCCTGTGTGGTGGGAGAGGGGGATCTTGGCGGTCTGGTGGTTCACAGGCCTCCGTGGGGTGGTGCCAAGGCCAGGATCCGCGCAGCTCCCTTGCCTCCTGGGTTGTTTCTCCACCTGCATGGAAGGGGCACCCGACTCCCAGAGGTGCGTGTTGGCGGCCAGGGAGCCCGCGGAGAGCCGGGAGCAGCCAGCTCCGCGTCGGAGGCGGCGGCAACACAGGCCTAAGGGAGGAACGCATGATTTTCTTCTCACTTCACTGATGCTTCTCCATCTGACGTGGCAGGTGTGCGGAGAAGAAACGGTGTGTGAATCGATTTGGAGAGGATCAGTGACACGGCAGCGAGCTGGGCCGCGCCCCTAGCCATCGATCGCCTCCGAATCAATTTGCACGCGGCTCCCCCGTAGGTCACCTGCCAGTTCAGACGGGAAAGGGAACAGTGAAGTGCGAAGGAAATTACGCTGGCAAGTCTGGGGACCCTCTCTCAAGAACGTGGGGGTCAGCCTTCAGCTGCCTTGTATCTGCAGCCCTTGGAGGGGTCTCAACTCCCAGCCCAGCCCAGCCCAGGACCCCGTCTGTCTCGCTCACCTTCAGGGAGGCTGAGCAAAATGGGGCCACTCAAAAATCTATCAGCCTTGAGCTCACCTCTGGGGTTTGGGCTGCCACAGTCATAATCCTAAGAGCTATTTCAGAAAACCCAAATTGCCAACAGTAATAATCTCTCCGCCGTGGGACTGGTTTTCATTTGTGCCTCTCAATGCACTTTACAATTAATTCTCACCAACCTCGGCCTCCCACGAGCCAGGAGCCCAGGGGGAGCCCAGAGCAAGCCTTTGAAGATTCCTGGCTCCCCCATGGAGAGGACAAAGGGCTTCCCCACCTGGAAGACAGACACTGGGGCCCAAGTCTTCCTCAAGGAGCCAACAGCAACAGTCTTCTCTTCTGAGAGCAGACAGGAAGGTTGTATGGAGTGGTTAGGGGCTGGAGGGACGTCTCTGACTCCTGACACGGTCCATCAGCTTTGATTCAGGCAAGAGGCATCTTAACCACTTACCAAGGCAGAAAACACGACCAGTGAGCAGTTTCCCAAGATCGTGTCCATCCAAACACTGATGGTGCTGTGGAAATGCTGTCTTCTCTGGAGCTGTGGAGAGTGGGGTCCACTGCCACCCTCCTTAGGTCACAGTGAGAGTGCCAGTTGCTCAGTTTTCCGTCCATGGGATTCTCCAGGCAAGAATACTGGAGTGGGTTGCCATTTCCTTCTCCAAGGGATCTGACCGACCCAGGGACTGAACCTGGGTCTCCTGTGTTGCAGGCAGAGTCTTTACTGTCTGAGCCACCAGGGAAGCCCCTAGGTCACAGGGATCCCAACAAAACAAACTGAAGATCATGCCTGCTGGCAGTGGGTGCTCAAAAAGGTGGATCTGGCTCAGAAGCCCCTGCGTGTGGAACTGGCCCCTTTCCCAAGGGAAGGGTTTTGATTATAAGTGCATTCCAGTTAGTTGGGCAGATTTCCCAAGCAGTGGGCTCCTTACTATTACTAATTTATTTGGTCTACCCCACCAGAAGCAGGGCAAAGCAGGTCCAAGAGAGACCTGGGGAGGACACACCCACCCTGAGTTCTAAAGAGAAAACAGGAAAACCAGCATGTCTACCTTCTGCCTTGTGCGCTTCTTAGATGTGCCCAGAATGCCCTCCCTCACTGCAGAAGAAATGCTGGTCAAGTTCTTGCTGTCCTTTCAAGTTTCCCCTCCCCACTTCCCTCCTGTGTTTGAGAGATTTCTGAGTCCAGTGGCTCTAGTGGTAAAGAATCAGCTTGTCAGTGTAGGAGACATAAGTGACATGAGTTTAATCCCTGGGTTGGGAAGATCCCCTGGAGGAGGGCATGGCAACCAGTCCCAGTTATTCTGCCTGGAGAACCGCATGGACAGTGGAGCCTGGCAGGCTACAGTCCATAGGACAGCAAAGAGTCGGACATGGCTGAAGCGACTTATATGCACGCATGCACGACAGTGAGTCAAGAAGTTCTTACTCACCTGCTCCTCAGATTAGCCCATCTGCTCCAAGCCGGCAGGTGAAGCAGGGCTCCTGAGTGCTCACTGTCCAGACCCAACCATACACGTGTGCCCATACCCCCCCCCCCCCCCCGCCACGTGTGCACAAATACTCCCCTCTACCCAGCTGGACTCTCTCCCAGGTGAGGCCTTTTTGGCCCTGCTCCCCCTGCCCTCAGGACTCTAGCTGTCCCCATTTATCATGCAGTTTGTCTTCCTTGTGATCCTTCAGGCTCTGAAGCCAGTTCTGTTGCCCACACGTCTTCCATCCCAACTGCAATCTGTGTGCCCCATCATTTCCCGTGACCCCACAGAACACTTCCTGGTCAATAAAGAACCAGCTTAGAGTTTGGTTCAACAAAATTGAGCCTGACCCTGATTCACCAAGAGGGTAATGATGTGGCTGTTGCCTGGGGGAGTTCCAGTCCTGGTGCACATGTAGAGTTCCTTGGCTGGATCTAATGCTCTCAGGGGCCCATTAAGTGACGGGGGCCATCTCATAAGGCCCACGCCTGCAAGTATGTCACAGAGTCAAGGCTGCGGAGAGTGGAAGGAGCTTAAGTGTAACCAATTCTAACTTGGTGTGTGTGTGTGTTTGCTCAGTTGTGTCCAATTCTTTCGGACCCCCTGGACTCTAACCTGCCAGGCTCCTCTGTCCATGGGATTTCCCAAGCAAGAATAGTGGAGTGGGTTGGCATTTCTTCCTCCAGCGAATCTTCCTGACCCAGGGTTCGATTCCACATCTCTTGGGTCTCCTGCATTGGCAGGTGGATTCTTTACCATTACGCTACCTGGGAAGCTCTCTAACTCGGTAAGTGGCCTCATAGGTTAAATTTGTTGGAATCCATGCTGAAAAGTGGGGTTAATTGGTTAGAAGATTAGGTTGGAGGGAGATAGACTATCATTTCTGAGAGCTTCAACTCCACTCCTGCCTTCTAAAATAAGTCAGTGGGGCAGTGTGTGGTTAGGGCTCCAAACTTTCACTGCCGAGGCCCTGAGATTTGATCCCTTGGTCAGGAACTAAGATCCCTCAAGCCATGTGGTGCCACCGAAAAAAAAAAAAAATTAAATAAAATGAGCCAGAGGGTAACTACTCCTTTCCCGCTAATCTCCCTCAGTGAGCATTTTCTGAGACAAAAATTATGTGAGAGGAGTTTAGTCAATAAAGAGACGACACATTTTGCATCCTCACTAAGGCTACAAGAGACTCACCTGCTGAACAGGGTCATTCAAAATGAGAAAACCTGTACTTGATCATACATCGTAGAAAATGATGGTTAATTCCATTTCTGGCAGTTATGAGGTGTCCCTGGAGACCTAGGGTCCCCAGAGAGCAGTACCTGGAATGTTTAATGACTGTATTTACTTCTCTTTGGATCCACATTTGCACATGGTACACACCACAGACACATTCTATCCACCATATCTTTATATTATTAAATGCTTTAGTTTCATATAGGAAATACATGTACATCCTATAAAAGTCCAAAGGATCAGGAGCCACCCTCTCATAATCATCCCCTAGACACATGAGTCCCTTAGGTACCAGGGCAAAGTACTGTAACCAGTTTCTTTAGCGATATTCCATTTCATGCATATGCAAGCAACTATATTAACAAATATTAGTGATCGTAGCTATTGGGTATTTTTAATCTTACATAGACAAGTGTGTCCACTTTCCTCTACCTTTTCTGCTGGCCACGGCTCAGCTGCGTTTATCAAGAGTGGTCATGTGTTTCCCTAACACACAGCATGTCTAATAGAACGCGCCATAGCGGGTCTAGCAGTTGCCGCCGGGATCACACCGCGGTCCCCAAAGGATTCCGGCCAAGCTCGGTGGTTCCAGCCGTGCGAGGGTCGCGCCGCGCCTCCAGGGGGGCAGTGTCAGACTCCGGCCGCAAGATGGCGCGCGCTTCCTGCGGACCCGGCCCTCGGCGCGGCGCAGACAAAGGCGGGCGTCCGGCCTCCCTCGCGGGGCCGCGGAGGCGGCAGGCGCCCCGGGTGGCCGCGGCCGCCCCTGTGCGCCGAACCTGGCAGCTGCCGCCTGCCTGAGCCTTTGTCCCGCGCTACCCGCCCTCGTGCTAAAGGACACGGCGGGAGGCTGCTAGGCGCACGCGGCGCCAGCCGGGCATCCACCCGAGTCCCGGGCCCTCACACCCCCGGCAGCTGGGCCCCACCTGAGCTTGGGTCATGGTCAAGAAGCTGGAAGCGCGGGAGTGCGAACTGCCCCCGAATGCCTGCCCAGGAAGCTTCTTTTCCCTTCCACCCGTTAGCAAAGAATTTGTCCCAGAACTCTGCACCGCGGAGGTTTTTCACCACTGCCCTAACCTCCACCTCCCACTTCCCATTGAAATTCTATAGGGCCTGGGTGTCACATCTGCAGAGGAAATACTGGCATTTAGATTTGAGTGGATTTGAGTGAAAACCATGAGCATGGGGCCTGGCTTCCCCAAGCTCGTCTCTGCAGGCTCTGAGAAAACTTCCCTCTCCTGTCCTCACATCCTCTAGTCTTACAGTCCAGTAGAAGTTTCTGTGATGATGGAAGTGTTTGGCCTCTTCCTTGTCCAATATTTGGTAGCTGTTAGCCACATGTAACAATTGCGTGCCTGAAGTGTGGCTGAAGCACTGAATTTTTCATTGTATTTAATCTTAATGAACCTACATTTCCAAAGCCACCTGTGCTCATGTGTGTGTAGGTCAATTGCTACCCTCTTGGACATGCAGCTTTAAGATCTCAAGTGGATCCGGGCAGTTGAATATGCAGTTATGTTGTTAAGAACACAATTTTATAAAAATTCAAATGAAGCGTGGAGTGTATGCCTGTTGCACCTGAAAAGATGCCTGGGAGTAGCTGATGGAGAGAGGCAGTGGTGTCAGCTGAGTTTGTTTTAGCTGCTTAGGGAGATGCTAGAGGATGCACTGGGGAAGGCAATGGCAACCCACTCCAGTACTCTTGCCTGGAAAATCCCATGGGAGGAGCTTAGTAGGCTGCAGTCCATGGGGTCGCTAAGAGTCGGACATGACTGAGTGGCTTCACTGTCACTTTTCACTTCCATGCATTGGAGAAGGAAATGGCAACCCACTCCAGTGTTCTTGCCTGGAGAATCCCAGAGATGGGGGAGCCTGGTGGGCTGCCATCTATGGGGTCGCACAGAGTCAGACACGACTGAAGTGACTTAGCAGCAGCAGCAGCAGAGGATGCTCCGTCTGTGGTAAGGTAACATGGGAAAGAAGGCAAAGAGGAAATGGGTCCTTTAATGTCTTGCTACTGTTGCAAATGGGACAAGGTGGTCTCAGCCTTGGGCTATGTTTTGTAGAAAATTGGGGGTCATAATCACCATCCTGTAATAAAAGGCTAAGTATACACATCCTACACGCTGGGCTTCCTGGGACAAGATGATCAGACCCAGAAGTAACCTTGGCAGAGCTTGAGTTCTTCTGTGGTCCTGTCTGCTTGTGATGAAGTGCAGAGGAGGGCCTGCATCTGCTTCACCAGCCAGTGACGGCTGGGGTGATGGTGCTGCCGTCTTCCCTGGATGTGTGATGACTATGGAGCAAAGACAGTGCCCTGTGGGTCCCCTGGGCATGTATCTGTGGGATGCAGGACAATCCCACAGGGAAACCGGAGGGTTAGAAGTGCTTTTTCATGAGTAGGATGTCTTGGGTTGCATGCCATCTTCTCACTCATCATCAGAGCATAGTTCAGTGTAAGACACACATGCTTACCTGCAGCAGCCATCAGAAGGGTTCTGGTACCTTGAGACTGCCTAATCACCTGTCTTCTCCAAGAGTGTTAACCAACCAACAATTTCATTTATTTTTACTGAAAATAAACATGTACACCTGTGTAGGCTCCTTGGTCTAGTTCCTTGAATGTTTCCAGTAAGCAATCCAATTAAATGACTATTTTTTCTAAAATCTGAGATGGAAGCTCCCTTTGAATTTTTTTTTTTTTTTTGGCTGCATTGGGTCTTTGTTGCTCTTCGCAGTCTTTCTCTGATTGTGGTGAGCGGGGGCTACTCTTCATTGCGGTGTGCGGGCTTCACGTTGCAGGGGCTTCTTTTGTTGCAGAGCGCAAGCTCTGGAGCGTGTGGGCTTCAGTAGTTGTGGCTTGCAGGCTCTAGAGTGGGCTCAGTAGTTGTGGCGCATAGGCTTATTTGCGCCATGGCACGTGGGATTTTCTTGGACCAGGGTTCGAATCTATGTCTGCTGCATTGGCAGGCAGATTCTTGTACACTGGATCACTGGGAAAGCTCTTGATCTTCTAAATATTTTCATGTGTGTATATGTCTGTGTGTATGTGTGTGGGTGGGTGGGGAATGGAGACAAATGGAGGGAAGGGGGCAAAAATCGATCAAGACATTGTATATTATCTTTTGAGGATTCAGTGTGCCCTTTCACCTATGGTATCCAGAAATAGACCTGTGAACACTGACATTTTGTTTGAACTAAAGCTGATGGCGGTGTCCTGGCAGAGCTCCTTATCCACAGTAAGCATGGAATAAATATTTGGTGAATTTTTAGTGAGAAGGGAGAATGGGTCATAATTCCATATCCAAACGATCTTTGTGGGTTGTCCATCCCTTTTTATTTTGTTTTGTTTTGTTTTCTCCTGGAGATGTTCCCGACCACAAATAAAGGACAAGGGGAAAATAGTTAAGCACACCTAGAGCTGCGTCCAAACAAAAGAGGAAAGAGACTAAACAAACCCAAGGTTTTCTATTTCTCCCTGAGCCAAGTAATCCCTTTGATTACATCTAATACCTGCCAAAACCCAGATGGTGTGCCCACCCATCTCCCGTGTGATAATGCCACATTGTGAAATCTACCCATTAATATTAATTGTCAGCTAGAGAATCTGTCTGAACTACTAAAGCTTGAGATTGCCTAGAGAAAGCAGGCCCTGCTTTAGCAGGGATTTTAAGATAATTCTCATTCTTTCATTCTGGATCTCACATATGTAGAATGTTAAATAATAGCCCGAGAATGCTCGTCTAATTTCGGCACATGTCTGCCTCTCACAATCCAGGTCTTAAACCACTGTTCATTTGGGGTCTACTCCTGCTGACCAAAATATTGTCTTAAACTGCTGTGGGCTTGCCAGTGGCACATAGGCACCCACTGTTCACCCTGTAAAGAGAATTGTAACTCCCCAGGAGCTGTTTGAATTGAATGTCCCCTAGCATGTGATGCTCAACTCTTTCCCTTTTATTTTTCTCCTTCTCAGTAATTGACTTGGTGATCCTTGAAAAGTCTTTCAAAATCTCGGTTTTTCAATGACTGTGTGAGCCTTCCTGAGCAAGGAAGGCAGAGACAGAAGAGAAGGCCCGGGAAGAGAACCTCAGGTCCAGGTAGGTCTGGGGCATTGCTCCTGCCTTATAATCCCAGCATTTGGTTTGAGCCCTGATCATGAACAGACATCCAGGTCGGCTCCACAACCCTATCTTTGCTTCTACATCTCCACCCTGAAATGTCTCAGCATTGCAGCGTCTACTGTGTTCACTGAACTTTTATTATTTTTTTTCCTAAGCCACAAAATTTTAGAATCCATTTATGCCTGAAATAGATATGAAAATTTAGTAGGTGTGAGATTGAGTTTTTCCTCTGGAGTCGCCCCCCTTATCCTCATGGGTTATAGTACAATCGCCTTCTGACAGTTGTTCTTAAAGCCAACACCTTAAACTTTATGGGTAAATGCAGAATCCAGCCCACGCCTTGTTTTTGTCGGGAGCACACAGAGCTGGTAGAAACAAATGAATTCAATATTCTATGTCCTGTGTTTCAGGAGGGCACTGTCACCCTGAGCTTGATGTCCAACTCCGGGCCAGAGCTGTGGCCACACAGGGTGGCTGACTGACTGACTGGGGCAGAGGGACACCACACAAATGAAAATTGGAAAGGCTGTTCTTTTGGGTACATGAATGTTTACTTCACAGTCCTGACAGTTCTTTTATTAGCAAATATTAATTTCAACTGAACAAAACCAGAAGACCTTCCTGGAGCAGCATGTCTAAATAGGCATTGAGATAATTTTAAAAACACCTATTGGTATGTAAAGCAACCTTCCTCATGAAAAGAAGTAACTGCACAAGTGGCAGAAGCCAGTTTACACAGCTAAATATTTTGATTATTTAACTTATTACCATTATTTTACGAAATGAAAAAAAAAGCCATTGAATTGCAATTTTGTTCCCATTTCTGGCCAACTTTGCAATTCTATGCTATATGAATGCTGCTTTTGGGAAGAGATGAGGAATGAGACAGCAAATGGCTTTTTGCAGAGCGAGTCTTCTCCCCTTCTTAACCAATGTGTAGAGGGCTGGTGAAGGTGCCTTCAGGCCCCAGTGCACGAGGAGACAGGCCATGCTGGGGGTTCCGTCAGAAGGAATTGTTGACCAGCGGCGCACCTCCGCCTCTGTGCCGCCTGCAGCTTGTTCTTCTCTGCCTCCCTCTTGGACAGCGTCCGAGGCGAGGGGTGCTTACAGGGTGAAGGGATGGCCCTCTCCTCTCCTCCCCTCTCGCCAGAAAAGCTGCTTTCTGATGTCACAGATTGGGACAAATTGTTATAAAGGCACCGAGAAGCAGAAATTAGCGCTTTTAAATTGAAGGTGAATCACAAGGCCTATTTCTGCCTCAGGCGCTTCTTTTCACCTATTTAAAAGGACCAAAGTTAACTTTTAAACACATCCATTCTTTACGCAAATAAAAGTGGGAGGTGTCTCCAATCACTTTGTAAAACTGAAATGCTGTCTTGGAGAGTTTATTTCGTGTGTGTGTGTGTGTGTGTGTGTGTGTGTGTGTGTGTGTGTGTTTACATTTTATTTATTTATTTTTAAATTTTTGGCTGTGCTGGGTCTTCACTGCTGTGCAAGCTTTGCTCTAGTTGTGGCTCTAGTTGTGGTGTGCAGGCTCCTTATTGTGGTGGTTTCACTGTTGTGGAGCATGGGCTGTGCTTCGGTAGCTGCAGCACGTGGGCTCAGTAGTTGCAGTTCCCGGGCTCTAGAGCACAGGCTCAGCAGTTGTGGCTCATGGGCTTAGCTGTTCCCAGGCGTGTGGTATCCTCCCGGATTAGGGATTGAATCGTGTCTTCTGCATTGGCCGGCGGATTCTTTACCACTGAGCTCCCAGGGAAGCCCTTATGTACATTTCTAAATGGCCAAAATTCAGGTTATTATGGTGTTTAAAAGAATTTGCTGGTAGGATCAGACCCGAACATTCCACGCTTAGCTCTGAACAGATTTTTATGACCTGCTTAGAGACCTTTGAAAAATACACTTAATTATTACAAGGCAGCATTGTGCAAACATGCCTGTGTGATGTTTACACTACCCCTTTCTTATCAGTTAGAAGCAACACAACAAAAATATTAAAGAGCAAACAAGCCAAAAATCAATGAGAAGAGAGATGAAAGCATGACTAATTGAAAAAGGGAATGTATATGAAAATACTATAAAAGCTATGAAGTGTCACCACATATAAAGTAATATCCCATCAGCAGAAGTCCAAGTCTTCAAAGGCGGTGCAGCCTTCCCAGTGTGCTGGGCTGTCTCATGGTCTGTATGGTTAGGTATTTAAGTTGTGGTACAATGAGCAATTTCCACATCTTTGTAAACTGGTTTGTATCTTCCTTTTATACTGTGCCTCTTCAGAGGAATTTCTAGAAACCTTAGAACATTTCAGATGAACTCTGGATGGTAAACTCAAAATTGAAGCATAGGCAGTTCCAACTATATTTGCTGTTTTTAGGAAACAGCACCTCTTGAGATGGGAAGGTCAGTTTGAAATGACTGAGTCTATGGAGATCATTTAAAACCCCCACATCACTCACAGAGCAGTCCGATTTATTTTCTAGTGGGCATTTACCAAAGGGCTATGCTATCCCCTGTCTTTGCCAACTCAGTGTCCAGAAGCCAGAGCCCCAGAGACAAAATTCCAATGTCCTGGAAGCCTTGGGTCTTTATATGCGTGCAACTCCTACTCTAGTTAGAACAGAATCCACTGAGGTCTTCTGAGTTGACCCTCTAGGACTTCCAGGGGCTCCTCCTCACCGTCATGGAGCGGCAGACATGGTCTTATAAACACAAATGGAAAGGAACCTCTTTGGTGCTGAATCTGTAGTATCTAAAACCTAGTTTCCTTTTGCCTGAGTATATTGAGGGATAAAAACTTTGAAAAACCTTACCATCCTCCCGAATCAGAAAAACAGACATGGAATAGACCTCAGTATCTCATTGCTCAGGATGTTGAAAATTTTAATTGGCCAGCAGAAAGTTATTTAAAAATAATGGGCAGGGCAAAATAAATATGTAATTTGATAGTCTGTTAGCAACTCCTTTTATTGCATATGGAGCATTTTCTAATTTTCTCTTTGATTGTAAGTAGAAATCTAGTTTATTAAGCAGAAACATAGATTATTAATAAATAAACCACTTGATGCCCATAAAGCACTTTGAGGGTGAAAAGCCTCTACTAAGTGGCAAATATTATTATTTTTATTGCAAACTAACGGGAAGAAACTAAGCTAATGAATGCTTACAGAGCTCCAAGTAGTCATCAGACCCAAATTGCCACACACTGTAAACTATTCAACTTGTTTCTTAGATAGAGATGCGTTTAAATTTTAAGTTGATACTTTTTAATTTTTGCAAATGATGAAAGGCAATGCTTATGGGTCTGTAATTTAAATAAGAATAACTCAAGGGATTAATCAGTTTTTACATTTAAATAGAAGTTGCCTAAAATATATAACACTTTTGAAAGTGCAGCTAGCAAAAAAGAAAAAGACAAGACCAAGACTAATTTTCTGAGTTAAATCGTTGCCAAGGGATATAGCTTTTTATAAGTATCACTTCTTTTGAATGATGTCGTAGCCATAACTGATCTACATTAAAATCATACCCTAAACAGATAGAGTGAAACCTGATGTTTTAGAGTTCAGGCTGAATGCTTTCTTATGCTATACTCTTCTGCATTTGGCCTTGACTCTGTGGTATATATGATATGTAAGATGAATGAATTCTTTTACTATCTGATATTTGAAGTGAAATATAAAAATAATGCCATGCCACAATGGAATAGTTAAAAATGAAATTATGGATGTAAGTCTGATTTTCCAGGCATTTTTCTGAAGTCAGATCATAAGTGTTCGCTTCTGCTATTAAAGTGGATGCACTGTATACTTCTAATATATTATGTTACATTTGCTGATGCACATACGAATATGTTACATAACTGGGGCCCACACATTTTGCTTGTTCTTAGTGAGAGTTGATTTAATTTAAACCAAACAAATACTTTAACAGACAAACAGATAATCACTGTAAATGTTACAATAGAAACTACCTTGTTTAAATCTCCAGTAAATATACATTTTGGCAAAATCCTGTTGGAAAAATCCATATGGGTTACTTGAGATTTTCGTCACTAAAAATGTCAAAGCAGTCCTCATTCTCAAGAGAACTAGGTTCTGATCTGGGATCAGAGCTAAGGTGTGCTGAAAGGAAAGCATTTAAAGACAATTTTCTTGTCTTTCCCCCTACCTCCGCGTGCGCGCGCACACACACACACACACACACACACACACACACACACGCACATTCCAGGCATTTTAAAATGACACCATTATGCTCCATGTCCAGGACTAGAAAACAAAGTCTCCTCCTGTTTGACAAGATTCAGCCTGCAGTGTTTTTAGCAGCCAAGATACGGGATTTTTAAATTAGGGCCTTCAGAATGGAATATTAGCAGACCCATATTAAAACAAGGCTGGCGGCCCTCATGATGATATGGGGTAATTTTCTAATTAGCAGAAGGCTATTTGAAATGCAGCATGGTGTCCCATTTTTCATACTGTTACATTCTACTGGGTAGAGCTAGAGAAGTAAAACAAAAGCCATGAAACCTCATAGTCAGATTTCTATAAATTGGTCTCTCCAGCCCTGTAAAGACCGAATCTAATTTTAAAGGGTTTTTAATTTACAGAACTTAGCTTTGCTGCAACTAGGAGCATTGTGCTAAAAACCAGATCACCATCCAACCAGTTAACAGAGCACAATTGCTACTCTTCAGTTATTTGATTTTAGAGTGTTTTTTTTAAAATTTATTATAGCATGTATTATTTATCCTTGTTTTCTTAATGTTTGTGTTTGGGTTCATGTTTTTGAAAGAGGATTCAGCAAAGGGATGTGCATACAGCAGCTGCTGGATAATATGAGATTTAAATATCTTCAAACATTTATTCTTAAGAGGTAGAAAAGAGGGGTCTCTTTCATGAGTTTGGGTCTTAACTTTTGGCATACTGGGTCAAGAGAAGAGGTAAGGGTTGGAGGTGAGAATGTTTGGGGTGCATCCAGGGAAAGACAAATTAGATTCTTAGACATAAAGCTTTCAAATATAGAAGCATTCAATGAAGACATTTTTTATATGTGAAGATTCCCAAAGTCAGTTAACCTGTGCATACAAATAGAAACCCCTGTTGGGAGCATGGTCTTCAGTTTTAGAGGTGGAAAAGATGAATATCCCATCCCTAGTAAGGTTCAAGTCACATCACTATTTATACTGATTGCTTCTACAGATTGGTGGACAGAAGAATGGGGTTGATTGGCACAGGACAACTTGCTTCAAGCCATCCTCCAAACAGTCTCCAGGATTCATTTTTCCGAAGAGTGCGTCACATGCCCTACCCAGAAACCTCAAATGGTTTTCCATGACTTGCAGAATTTGGTCAGAACTCTGAAGCCTGACCTTGGAGGCCCCTCCCAAATCTACCCAACCTCTCTTTCCAGGGGCATCTTCCTGCCACTCCACTCTATGCTTTAGCTGCACCAGGAGACTTGTGGTCCCCAAGCCCCACAAGCCCGTTGATGTGCCAGGTCAGGTAATTCTTCCCACCCAGAAAAGCCCAGCACATCCTTCTAAAGCAGTTGAGCAACCTCCTGCTTTGGAGGGGGCTCCCTGATCTCTTCTTTATTTCCTGTCCCCAGTCTGATTGGTGGTGTAGCCAGGTGTGTGTAAGCTCCTCCTCTGGACTGTGAACCATTTGAGAACAAGGAGAAATACAACTTCATTTTTTAAAGTCCCTCCCATACCTGGTACAGGTCCCTGGGTGCAGTAGACACTCAAAAGGACCTGGCATTACATTGACTCTAAATAAGACGCCTCCCACCTTCACATTATGCTTGGTGGTCAATATTCTGTAACTTAGATTGGTTATGAGTTAAAAGCAAAACAACAACAAAAAACAACAGCTACCATGTTCAAGGAACTACACTTGGAGTAGAAAAATAGTGAGAGAAGCTTATGTCTTGGATCATCTCAAGGAATTTTTCAGCCATCTCTTCTTTCCTTTCTGTCTCATTCCAACATGATGAAAGCACGTCCACATCCTTGCCAGGGCCTGGCGAGTCACTCTTCAACTTTTACCTGCACTGGAACTGGACAGGGAAAGTGGTGGGCCTGAGAACATGGCATGATTGGCCCACTCTTCTCTCACCCCGGCATCCGCTCATCAATGCAGACCTGATCCGTGAAGATTCAGTTTTTAAATAATGTTGTAAATGTTTCTCTACAAAAAAAAAAAAAAAAAAAGCAAAGCACTTCTTTCCTTGAAGTGATTAGGCATTTTTTTAAAAAAAGAAAAAAAAAGGAAAGAACAAATGTGTTATATTATTTTATGGGATTTTTAAATTCTCAAGATGATTAAAAAACAACACACTTATCTCTCATGTCTAAGCCTAAGGTATGGTTTATAAAGCAGTCCATCCAACTCTATATTGGATCTCTTGTTAGAGTCCTTGCACGGATGACTCCTGGCTTATTACCATCCTTCTTTGAATGCCAACAAATTGGTACATCGTAGATGACTTTTCACTGTTTCTGTTGGTAACATAATAAATTCCACTGGGTTCTGTTTGCCAGGCCATCAATAAGTGTTTTAAATAGCCATGGATGAAAGATTTGCCTACCCATTTTCTTTCCCACAAATGATAAGCTAAATTGTTTATCATATTTTTTGTACCTAGGTATCTATTTGATGGGTTGTGCTTTTTCCTCCAAATCTGGGTTCATAGAAATTGAAAAAAAATTTTTTCCCCCACTCTCAGAGAATACTGTGAGTGTTCTCACAGGTCTCTGACATAGCTCATACCTATGACCAGGTTGGAGTTACTGTGCATTGCAGTCTACTTTTTCATATCAACCCGAGAGCATATAGTCCAGTAGACAGAACTAAACAGATTTGCACAATCACAGCAAAAGCACTAGAACCTGCATCTTCTGATAGAACATGTGTAAGTAATTAAGACAAAAAATAATTGCACTTTTGAGAAGGTGGACTCACCAAGCAGTTGTTGAACTATAAAAATGCATTAAGTGTAGTCAGTTTCTTTTTTTTTTAATTATTCAGGAATGTTGTTTATGTTATCATGAAAAAAAGAGGTGAGAAAATATATTCGGCAATTTTTGGTTTTCCCCCATTTGAGCAGATGGCGATTTGTAGTTCAAAATTTGTAACTCAAATTATTTCACATTTTTATTAATCAGTACAATATGTTTTTAAAACAACAAACTGCACTTAGAAATATCAGTGTAAGTTCCCCAATTTGCCTAGTTCCATCAGAGAGCAGTTTAAGAATTAGAGATTTTATTAGCAATATTGGGAAGCAGAGCATTCTAGCTCAGTATTTTGATTGTTATTATTTTTATTCCAGTGTTTATTCAAAGTACCTCATGTGAGGGAGGGGGCAGTTGAAAATAGTATAGGAAATTGCAGTGGGGAGCTGTAAAAAGCTTGGGGAGAATCTGTTTCAAGATGTTTGCTTTTTGGTAGAACAAAAAGTGCATTTTGTTAGAGACAAATATTTTTTGTGATAAAAAACATTTTATGTGAAATGTAGATTGGACTTTTAATATAAAAAAGAAATGTTAAGCCATTCTATTTTAGGAAGGTTTGGCGTCTTAGAATGAAAGCTGTTAGAACTGCATATATTGGAATGTTCTCACAACTGTTGTCATCCTGTGTTCCTCTGCAAACCTGTTAAATTACATGAGTGTAGAAATAAGGGAGCTTTTTTATTATTATTAATTGACACTCATTTTTAGCTGGCATGTACTGGCAGGTCTTTCTAGACAAACCTCAGGCCGTACAAGGCAGAGCTTCAATCTGAAAGTTTGGGGAGTATTCTAAAGCTCTGTAATATGGAAGCTAGGAAGTGTAATATTAAAGTGATAAACATCTTATATTCAGTGTAATTCACAGTTTCTTTCATTCTTTTTACTATCTATAGATCTAAATCAAAACAAATTCCATAAAAGAGGGGGTTATTTTCAAGCACATTTTCCTTCAGAGAACTCTTGAATATTTTATCATATCTATTTCTATACATATGCTATACATTTCTAGATCCCTGTTGAACAAAATCCAAGGTGATGATAAAAAAAAAAAAACAACTATGACATTAGAATTCCTAGGAGATATAAAGTTAGCCCTTGTAAATGAAACGAACTTTGTTTTTGGCAATTAAAGAATTCACAGGGATATTAAGTCAGAGAACATTATGTTTGAACTATTAAATTGTTTTTATCCAGGAGGTTATTAAAAATGTATTTCAAATCACCAGAGTGGCAGGAAAAAATAAAAAATAATCACTTAAATAGGGTTACATTTTCCTATGCTCTTGTGAAGAAGCATTGGATTATGTGATTTCCAAGCAGAATTTTGCAGGCACCAAATATTCACTTTAGGACATGTGAGGTTCACCCCCCCACCGCCACTGCAATAAACTGTGAATGGGTGGGCACTTCGACTGTCACCTGGTAACAGGCATCTATGGATTTTCTGGGTGTCCCTCGAATTGTGCAGAACCCCGGGATTTAGACAAGTTCTTCACAAGGTCAAACAAAAAACCAGACCCGGATCACAGTGCCGCCCAGGATCAAAAGGGGCAGGAAGTATATATAAGCTTATGGTGTGAGGTGGGAATCACTGGTGTCTGAACAGCCTCTTCGTCCTCAAATGGTTAATTCCCCCAGGCTGTCATATTGCATAAACAGATCCTCCTTTAATAAAATTAATTAGGTTCTGAGCTTTATAGGGTGATGCCCACTGACCCTTTACATGCCTATTGTTCCCAGATCCAAGCGAAAGAAAAAAGAGAGGCTGCCCAGTCGACAAGAGAGAGAGACCCAAGTTGAAAGATTAGAAATCTCAAGAAGGAGCAGAGAGAGGGGATGGAGGAAGCTAGGTGATGTTTGCGTCTGCATGGAACTTAAAAGCAAAACCAAAAAACCCAGCCGCGCGGTGATCGGGTTTTGTTAATTTCGCTTTTTTGCACGCGCCACGAAATTCAGGCTGCGTGGGGCTCCTGAGAAACATCCAGAGTCTTTGTAGATTTCAGGGACGCGCGGCTTTAGTTTTAAAAAAGAAGAAGAAGACCCGAGGCAAAGGAGCAGGTTTAGGGGGAGGATCTGCAAAAGAAAAGCAGGACCCCTGGCAAACCCGTTTAGATGCCCACTACATCCCTCCCTTTTCTCTGGCTATCCACCCAGCGCTGTCCCGGGCATTTCCTAGCACGAGTTGCTTCTAATATTCTTTTAAGTTTGCTAAGCGAACTCCTCGAGGGTGGCAGCGGGAGCTGGGATGGGGAGAGGTGAAATGTGGACCGCGGTCGTTTTCTTTTTTCTTCATCAAAAGGGGCTTGAGTTCCTCGGTCCTAAGGATTAAGTGAGCGCATCTCCGCGCCTCTGGTCGGAGGAAATCCGAGGCACGACAGCAAACGCTGCCCGATTTTGTAAGAAAAAAAATTTAAAGGGAAAGAAAAGAAAAGAATCCCTCTCGACCGGATGTTTCCAATTACAGGGGAGTCAGGGAACAGAAATGGGGGTGGCGTTTGACGAGGATGGGGCCAGATTTGGAGAGGGTGGGGGCTGGAGGTGGGAAGAGGCGCAGCAGGGTAAAAGGCAAGAAATAAGGCTTCTGTAAGGAGAAGAGGAAAATAGGAAAATGAAGCAGAACTAGAAAAATGACAAAGTGTTGAGTGCTGATTTATTGCAGAAGCCTCTGGTCATTTCCATATATTGAAATGCGCCCAAGCGGCCAGTCAGTCAATTTCTTTTGAGCTGCTGCTGCCGCTGCCCACGGGCTGCCCACGTGACTCCCCCTCAGTCAGCCTCTTTACCACCCAGCCCCAGAAACAGATAGAAGAGGAAAGAAAGAGTGTGAGGCAGAGAAAGCGTCTGTGTACTTTAGTGGGTGATTTGGAGAAGGAGACATTAGTGTGGGTCTTTGGGAAAGAAGGAATGTGGCCTGGGGAGGGGGAGGTAGGTTTCAGGCTCCATTCAAGTGTTACATCCAGTTACTCTCTCTGGCACCTTTCCATCTCCCTCTCCTCTCTGTCTCTTTTTCCCCACTCTCCTCTTTTCCTCTCTCTCGCTCCTCCCCTAAGCAGTTAAGAAAGGGGACAGAATACAGAGATATAAAAGTCTGTCTACCTACAAATATATAATGGGGATGGTGTGGAGATGTAGGAGATTCAAGTCAGATTTTATTTTGGTTTTATTTTGGTGTCCATTGCTTTGGTAGATTTTTCTTAAAGAAAGGCACACACACACACACACACACACACACACACAAATCCTAGATAAAAGCCAGTGAGTTGTTAAAAATGAATTTGCAGCATTAGAGCTGTTAGCATCATTCAGCAAGCAGCAAGCTTGATAATTTCCAGGTGTTGGGGAAAGCCGTTGTCCGGGAGCTCTTACAGAGCTTATAAATCCCTGTTGGGAGAGAGAAAAAAATCTTTGGAGGTGAATGAAATATCAAATCACAAGACTCCTATGTAGATTTATGATTGCATAAGAAGCTTGATCATTTCCATATACTGAAATGTGCTGTCCTCCTGAGCCTGCCCAGCCCTTCCAGGAGACGAGGCGCTCCGTTCTGCCTTGATCAATGTTGACTATGAAGCAAGAAAGGGGGGGTTGGTGGTGGAAAGCAGGCTGGCACCAGATGGAGCGGGGTCTCGGGAAAGGTCAAGGTTAGCCCAGGCTGCTATTGAGCCGGTAGCAGCCTCACAGATAGATCTCTGCCTCGAAGGCACCCACTGGGGCTTCTCAAAATCAAATCTAATAGAAAAGGCAGTCACAGAATGAAATCGCTTCATCTGAATGCTAAAATTGTTATTAGGCTACATTAGAGAGATATCAGGCACGTGGTTACCAAAAAAGGGAGCATGCCTAGCAGTTTGTGTCTGAAAGAAAAGCTATGAATATGTTGATAACATCAGTAATGGGCAAGTAGAGGAGATGGATATCTCTTTTTTTGGTCTAAAAGCCAGATTAACATATTAAATGAACATGTTTTTCTCTTTTTAGCAGGTCTACCTTATATTTTGACATGCTTGGAATTCTTCTTTGGTAGGGGGAGTGAAAAAAAATCACTCAGTCCAGAAATAGGTGATCTTTATTGATCGAGAAGTTTGACTCACTTGAGGAATTTTGTTAGCATCTTTCACCAGGTATGTGCCTCTGGAAATTCATCCCTCAGGCGTTACATTGGGGGGTTGACATTGCCTTGGAAATCAGCCTTTCTGGCTCTGGACCACTGGAAATCCATCAGAGGCCTTGCCTTCTTCCCTCTTCTCCCCCCTCCTCTTTTTCTTTTTGCATTCTTTTTAGACACAGAAGTGTTTTTGGAATAAATTTCATCCCACAGGCAAATGCCAGCCTAGGAGAGTGCCTGGGACCAGACATACGTACATTGCCTGTTAGGGTAGTCACACTAGCATTTTTCAGGCAGTCTCCCCCCCAATTATCATAATGAAACCCACATTAGCTGTTTTTAACCTACAGCACAGCCATATCTTAAAGAAGGATTTAGTCTTGTAAAATAAATGCGGGCTACACTAGATTAAACATGATGACTGCACTCCAAGGGTTAATAAATTTAGAATTAACAGATCATTTCAGCTTGATACAGCTACTATAGATGATTTAATATGCAGCCTAAGCAGGTTGACAGTCAGCTCACAGATGCAGATAAGATCAAACAGTCTCTTGATTCAATAGATTGAATGATTGTGCTGAGTGTCTAGAAGGTGAGTGACAGAACATATATGGCAGGGGTTCCGAACGGAGCTTCAGTTCCAAACTGCTGTTTTGTGCACTGGTTTTCTTTTTCTACCAGTTCACCTTCTGTGGCAAGAAAATCCAAAGTGGTGGTGGGGGTTAAAAATTCTCTCCATTGCATAGAGTAGCGGGAGCTTAAGTTCTGAGTAAGGAAAAGATGGATACCTTTAATATCAAGATCTATTTCTAATTAGTTCTCCCTGGTAACTAATACCCACCGTTCCCCTTTCCTCTCCTCACGGCTCGTAGGTCAGGGCCTTACAGACAGGATGCAAGGTTCCTGGATGATGCAGGTAAAGGCAGCCTACTGAAATTATATAGGTAATTTCCTTGCTCTTCTGCTTTGCTCTAACTGTGAAGATCTGAATATGGAGATGAGATGTGAAGAGGAGTTGAAATTCAAACTCTAGTATGTAGTCACTGTGAGGTGTTCATGCTAGGAGAGAGCTTATATTTCTATAACTGAGGTTAAAAACTGGCAAAACTAGGGGGCTTGGGGAAGACTGGGGAGGGTCCAGCAGAAAAAGTTAAGAGTAGGTGTGTCATCAGGCCTTGCTTTTGGCACCCTAACTAGAGTTTCTAATACCTAACTTAGCTAGTTTTTAAAAAAAGATTTAATTTCCTTTATCTATTCAGACTCTAGTAGTATTTAAACAGGAAGACAAAAACAATTTTAATAGAAGTGTATGTGATCTGATATGATAGACAAGTTTATAACAGTTTTTATGATTTGATCAAGAACAAGGGCTTCTCCTAAACCCATTAGATTCTGTCATGTGAATATATATTCAGGCAATTTAAAAATGCATATTATGCATTCACTAGACCGGCACAGTCTGAATTGTATCATGTTATTCTGTCCTATTACCCCCCTCCCCAAGTCTGAATATGGAAATCTGTAATAGAGTGACTTTAGAGCCGCAGCAGTTTTCCAGTGTTTGTAACTTGGTGGTTTCATTTATTTATTTTATTTCATTTTCTTTTTTAATATCAAAATGTCCAGTCCACACCATGAACTAATGGCCCACAAAATTTTCCTTCATTAAATAAAGTCATTTAAAACTGAGTAATAGCCCTACATGCTGTTAACACTTTAACTTTTCCCTTCCTGCTCTAATGTCCTAGTGGGTAACTTGATATGCTTCTAACTCAGATTTTATTATTGTTGGGTAACCTCTAAGAAAGTCTTAGAAAATTCAACTCTTATAAATTGCTATTCTGGGTCTTGATATGCTGTGTTTTGTTTTTTTGAGAAATAAAATTTATGTAACCTGCATATTTAAAGGTTTTGAGCTAAAAGCAGATTGTCCCAATTTTAGGCTGAGTAAAGTGTTTCAAGTGAAATCTGTGATGGGCGGGAGGATCTTTGAACCGGGTGTGGCTGTTCCTGGGGCAGAAGTAGTGGGCATTTATTTCGCATATTAACCAGATTTAAATGCTTCCGAATTTTACTCTCCCTTTCTTGGACAACCTGTGATTGCAGCAGGGGGCACTCCAACATACGAATTACTTGGAAGTAGGAAGCTCAGGCTCTTCTGTTTCCCCATCTACTTGGAGGCATAACCACTGAAAACAGTTATCTCTCAGAAATTTGCATATTTATGGTGCCTCCTGCAGGTTCCTGTGATTGCTTTACAGTCAGGAAAGGTAACAGAAAAATATATATCCTCCTTTAAAACGTGAAAAAGGATCATATAGGAACAGTGACTCTAATAGGAGACTAATCCTTGCAAAGCCGGTAGCATGAAATTTGTTTCTGGAGTATCTTTGTTTTGGTGTTGTTTTAGGATTTGAAGGGAATATTTTGGAAGTTGTAGCACTAAGTCTCTGATCCCTTGAAGATAGATATAGGAAAATACTTCACATTTTGAGAGAAAAAAAAATTAGCCTAGACTTACTTATTTATTGAGTGAATACCTCTAAAGAATAGAAAATTCCTTACAGACATGGAAAAGCCACCCAATGGATCACTTAAAAGCCTAGTTCCATGGCACATATATTTTTTTAGTCCTAGTCATAAGCAATGAACAATTGTGCAGTGTAGCTTTGGATATAAAAGTTAATTAGGTCTCAGAAGAGAATAGTTTCATTTTTATTGGCTCTGAGTTCCAAGGATACCTTTGATACACCTTTCCTCTCAGCCCCTTTTGACCTTCTTTGTGGAAACGGTATAGGGCCTAGACACGCAGGCTTGTTTGGTTCTGGATGCCAGATTTTTGTTACTCTGCTCACTCTCTTGAATTCTACCAGAGGAAGCATCATCATTGAAATTACACCCAGAAAAAATCTAATCTTATCTCCACTTCAGGACCAAGGTGTAGTTAATGTGATATTTTTCAAGGGTTTTAGTTCAGGGAGAGAATTCATATACTCTGGCAACTGGCAGCACCTGAATGCAGAAATGGAGGTAGTGGGGTGGGCTGAAGCTTTAATTCTAAGTGGTCCAGTTTCCTTGTGTCTTCATTAGAACCTCATCCTTATTTTATCACAGGTCTATCGTACTTCATTTCCTTCCTTCCTAAAAGGCCAGTGTACAGGGCTCATAGAACTGACATCAGCAATCATCAGCAAACATCCTGAGCGATGGTGGAATTCTGCAATACACAGCCTTTTCTGTATCCCATCCTTTCTATGGAAATGCCTATCAAAATCAAGGGGGTGAAAATAATTTTTCCTGCAATTAGACTTTACATAATAAAGACACAGGGTAGTAAAAATAATATGTGCTATCAATAATACATGGTGACATAAATGCCCAAACTGTGAGCAGAAGGATTCTCTTATCACACATTAGTCACCACAGCAGTATATGCGCTTATGCACTACCTTTCAGGGTAACATTAGGCGATATATCTGTTTGTTATTCTGGCTAGGGAGATTCTCATTAAAATAATTACTGCCATCATCTGATTATTTCAGTGCAAGTTTATTCACAACGTTTAGGCCTTTGGTTTCATGCTAGAAAACATATATACTTCAGGATTAATGTTTATTTCCTTGCTGCTGGTCAGTCCCTTGTCCCTAAAAGAAAATGAAGAAAAGATGCTACCTGAAATCAGGGGCTCTTTTGCTCCTTTCAACTCCCATAACGAGAAGCTTCTTCCTTCTAGAATGTTTAAAAATTGATAGTAATGAATCACAACTTCTTAGCATTGTCAGAGATATATTAATTTTCAACTGTTCTACAAAAACCAGATATTATGTTGATCTTACTGAGGGTAACATATCTGAAAACACAGGCCTGGGGTGAGCTTTTAGCATTAATTTTGAGAGATCCAAACCCTTAAATGTGAAGATCAGTGAAAATATAACAATGTAGCTTGGAATTCTAAAGACGTTACTAAAACTAAAGTCTTATCAATTGAAAAAGAAAACAAACAAGTTCCATTTTGGTTTGAGGTTGCTTTTCAGTTTGATTTATTTATGCTAAAGTAAAAGAAAAAAAAAAAGAGAGTTGCAAGTTCCCATTAAGGGGAGTTTACTTCCTGTAAAACATATATTTTAAAATGAGCCTACTTTAAATGTTTTAGAATCTTTAAATCAACACACACAAAACATCTATAATCTTAGCAAAACCCCTTTATGTGCTTAATATTCAAATAATTAACATATTTGCCTTACCCCCCTCATATGTTTACTTTCAGAAACTTAATTTACTTTGAAAATCTACTAATCTTGTGTTTTCTCCTACTGATTAAGCTCAGAGTTCAAGATTCGATCTTTTGAGAAGAGAGGGTCGGGATTCTCATTCTATCATATCTGCTATTTCCCTTGTTTCCCGAGCAAGGCCACAGAAATCACCATGTACAGATGGGTGGGAAAGTGGGTGCCATTATAAGGCTCTGTGGGACTTGCTTCTTTCAAATGAGAACCAGCTAGAATAGGCCTTGATATTTAAAGAAAGTAGTATCTGGAGAATCAGTCTCCAGAATTAATCTCTCAGAGTTATTCTGTGTTGCAATGTACTTGGAATTTGGCTGTTTGCATATTTTATTGCATTTCAAAATCTGAGAATTGAGAACAATAAAAAGAACATTTTACCTATGGTAGAAAGGATTTTGAAGTTCCCAGGAATCTAAGTGGTCTACTTCATCTTTTATTCATGTACAAAATATTTCCTAAGGTCCTACTCTGTGCTGAGGGGTAAAAAGATGAAAAGGACAGAGGCTCCTATAAGTATGTGACAACCCAGGACTTGTCAGGTGATAGCTTTTATGGCATAAGTTATTATATGAAATATATACAGACAGACATGCAATTGTTTCCTCCTGACACAAATGGGCTTGCTGTTTATTCTGTGTAGGTTAGATAGCAGTGCAAATGGCCCATACTTCCTAACTATTTAAAAAGTGAAATAATATAATTTTGCACTATATGCATATGTAATATATTATGGATCAGACATGAATACTTGTATCTTTTTCACCTGCTGAAACAACAGAAAATGCATTTGGGCAATTCATTCCTTGATTTAGCATGAGTTCAATGCCTACTATGTGTTAGGGAAGTGAAACAATGTTGTTTAAAAAAATGATACATTCACTAATGGTGTTAGAAATAGTCTCTGAAATTGCCTACAAAACAAATGTAATACAGAAAGCTTATTTCTTGAATAATTAAGCTATTTATCATAAAAGCTGAAAACGATAGATTATCATAGATATATTCATGACCAAACCTCATTATTTACCATTTTTTATTTCTGAGAAACCAAGTTCTTTCTCCAACCAGTGTCAGAAGTAACCAGAGCTGTGTCCACTCAAACGAGTCCTTGCTAAAGGCTTAGAATTCTTCAAATCAGCAATGTGAAACCAGGGCTACCCAAAGCAAGGGAAATAGTATGTATCCATATGGCTTTGGCACGTGTGACTTGTGAACTTTATATGATGTGCTTGTGCTTGTGTGTGCGTATCTAGTGCCTTCAAAATGAAAGCCATCCAAGAGCAGAAACCACATCTCATGTCTGTTCAGGGCCGTGCTCCATAAAGAAAGAAAGAATAACAGTGCTTAGGACCAGATTCTTCATTTTATAGGAATCTAGAGGCTTAGATAACTGACCTTGTACAGGAGATTTTTTTTTTTTAAGAAAAAATGAAAACAGGCAAATTGTGTACAACCAGGAATGGGAGACCAAAGAGATTTATCTTCACCAAGCTGACAAAAATGATGAAATAGGCTTTTTCTACCACAAAAGTTTCCTTTGCTGAATTTGGCAGGAAAAAATAAAATACGGATGATTAACTACTGGCGGGGAAAAAAAGATGTCTTAATTTCTGGAAAAGGGGCCAGAAGAGCCAGAGCTCTTCAGTAATCCCTGGGACCGATTGGTACACATCTGGAATGGTTGTGGGACTAGGCAGGCGTTTCTGGGGTTTATAAGAAACTGACAGAAAAGGAACTTGAGCCTGGTAACATGTTTTGATGACTGCTTCTCTTTTAGCTAATTTGAGCAAAGACCAACTAAAGCTATTGTGAAATTAGAATGATCAAGGCCCTGTGGCCCTTGATGGCCTGATTTGGTGGTCTGATTTCAGTCAGAGAGAACAGAGAAAAGGAACTGCTCTTCTTCTGGAAGTGAAAAGGTTTCTAAATGCAGATATGGTGGCTGCAGTTCTTGGTGGCTCTTTCTCTGTATGAAGCTGGTGAACTTAGGGCTTGCCCAAAAAACCCACCCAGGGCCACATCTTGGTGTGCAGGGGAGGGGAACAGAGCGGCATGCATCTGAAAACTTCCTCTGAACTCATCTCCCACCTCGTCTTTGTGCAATGGCTTTCCTGATGGAGCAAGAGTTGGAGAAGCAACTCTTAAAAAGTTCGAGCTTTTTAGCTACATCTTTCATCCTGTTTCTACTGCCCTCTGATGGACACGTTAACTAGGGAACCACTCCCACCTTCATCTCCAACCGCTTCCATCTCTACCACTATGACCTCATCACCACCATTACCATCATCATGGTCGCCAACACCATCTTTGTTTTCCTTAGAATTAGCATCAACCGCATCATCACTAACAAACATTACATGTTATGGTGATGGTATACCAAGTTAACAGAACATATTTCAAACTTCTGGTCCATTAGATAATTCAAGGTAAATTCTTCATCAATCTGTCAAGAACCAAAGTCAAGGAGAAACATTTATGGTGTTCGTGTAGAGTCCACTGCTGACTATACAGTGCTGGTTGTTGCTTTCTGAACAAGCCAAATGATATCAGGAAAGCTACAAAATTTTGAAATAAGATGGCAGTTCCTCTATTGTTTTTACTACATAGATGAGACAAAAACATTTCAGATACTTTATTTCTTCTCTTCAGTCAATTTATACTTTTTCATCAGAATACCATGTGTACCTCTGTGTATGTGTATGAGGTTGCATTCCTTGACATAGTGTTGGTTTTTTTAGTTCGTATGTGTGTGTGTTTCTGTGTGTGTGTGTCCATGTTGTGTGTATGTACTCCACGGTAATAAGATAGTAAAAAATTATAATAATGGCAAACGGTACTTGTCCAAATAAAGGACTAACTGCCTATAAAATTTCCTTTTAGACAGTGAAGTCATAGCTAAAAGTTGGCAAGAAGACCATCTGAAACCAGTAAAAATCATTTCTGTGATGTTGTATAAGGAACAGAGGGAAGAAGGGAAGGTGGGAGGGAGGGGGAAAGGTGGGGGGAGTGAGTGAGAGAGAGAGAATATTTTCAAAAGCTCTTCTTCTTCCGCTGAGTTATTCTTTTATAAAACAACTTCACATCTGGACTGATAGGTTGAATTCCACCCAGTGCCATTTAAATAGCCCAAGTTATAAACCTCTTAAACTTGGGGTTTATAATAGAAACACTGACAGACCCTTAACTATAGTGCCTCTATAGTAATGAAAGCACAACTATTTCATTATAGCAGTGTCTGGCAGGGCTGCTATAATTAAGAGTCTGTCAGCGTTTCCATTATAAACCCAAATTTTAAGAGGTTTTTAACTCACATTGTTTTAAATCACATTGGGCTGAAACTTGCTGTTCAAAATGTCAGACCAGATGTGTGTGTGTGTGCTGTTTTGCTTTTCCTTCTATTTACCCACTTGGGCAAAAAAAAAAAAAAAAAAAAAGAGAGAGAGAGAGAGAGAGAGTAGGAGAATAGATGAAGCTTGTTTTAAGACTGGGTGTGAAAAACATGTATTGAAAAAATTATTCCTCTGTTAAAAGCAAAAGATTTATTGAAGGATGGGTGGGCACACAGAAAATGAAGTTTAAGGTATTTTTCATTTTTGGTTTTTCTGATTGTATTGTTTTCTTTTAGAAGTGCTCTCATTTGGGAAACCAGATTTGAACACATCCCAAAAGTAACATTAAAACAATGAATTTTCTGATAGTAGGTTCTTTTGCTGCTGTTGTTGATTAGTTGTATGTTCGACTCTTTGTGACCCCATGGACTGCAGCACTGGGTTCTTGACACTGGTTTATTTGGAAGATATTTGATTATGTAGACTGTTGGAGGTGATGAAAATATCTTGCTTTGTATTCTTGAAAGATTCAGTTGTTCAGCTGTTCTGATCTTTGGGATAATCCTTCTAAGCTCACCATCCTTGGTGGGAGTCACTTTTAGGCTAAAATGTACTCTTACAAAAGAGTTATCTGATCAAAGCCTTGCTGGTTCTGGGGGAAACTAGTAGAATTTGAATGGTTATGTTGGTTTCATTTATGTGGTGATAGGATTTATTCACTTATTCACTCAAAAACCATTCATTGAGAAGCTGCTGTGTGCTAAGTATTGTATTTGGACATTTGGACATTTCTAATGTGGTCCACTGGACTGGCTTCACTGCCAGGCATCTATGTGTCTTTGATGTCAATGTTAGGAAGTTAAATTGGATATTTCAGTGTTCCAGCCAGAACACCTTGCTGTCTTCATAGGAGCCTCTTAACGTGGTGAGACTTACCATCAGCCCCAACAGCAACCCAGTGTAGAGGTAAGTGTAGGCTTATTTAGAGCAGATCCAGCTTTTTACTTCCTACTTTGCTCCCTTCCTTCTTTCCTTCCCTCTTTCTTTTCCTGGGGTGGTTGGGGGGGGATGGGGGGACAGCCATCCAGGAATGTCTGCCAGTCAGCTAAATGCTTTCATCCCATTTTTACTGCCCCCTGATAGAGGAGTTAACTAGGGAAAACAACCCCCACCCTCATCTCCAACCCCTACCATCTCTACCATCTCAGCTAAATGTCCAGGGAGCCTCTGGAGAAATGCCATACTGTTTCCCCAAGAGCCTCCCTGGGAAGTCTGTCCCTTTGCAGGTGTAGACACTGCCCTCCAGGGGCCTCCTTAAGTCCCAGACTCTGAATCATACTGGGAGCAGAGGAGGAAGAAATGTTATAGTGGGTGGGGGCTGAGGGAGGCTTGGAAGAAGAGGTAACCATGGCCCTCATGCTCATCTTTCAGTTTGTGGTGCCCACACAAAGCCCACCCCCTTCCTCAAGCACAACCTCCTTTTCTTTTAAACATTAATTTTACCTTTGTCTTAACACCTTAGCACTCCCACTCTTAGAACCCCAAAACCTATGCCAAGTGATGAATCCAAACCTAAGTTTTATTTTTTATCGAGATGACTGTCCTTTCTCTATTTTCTGAACTTCCATTAGGGAGAAAAACAACAACAACAACCAGAAGTAAAAAGCAAGGTGGGAGTGATTATATTTATCACTCATTCATTTATCTTTAAGTCTGTAAAGGTGCTCCCTGCTAAAGGCAGACAGTGACTATTTTATTTTAATCTTGTAGTTTCTATTGAGACAGACCTTTTAACCCTTAGTTCTCCAGCTCAACCTGAGTCCCCCACACTAGGCGATCCTCCGCACGAGGGCTGGGACCGTATTAAGCCTGCCTCTTGGAGCTGTTTGTTGACCACATTCACGTTCAGAGCCCTGGAGCTAAAAGCACTTTACACCATAAAATAAAAGCACTGTCTTTTTTTCTAAAAGGTTACGTCTGGAGGCCACGCGGCTCATACTTCATACCGAAAACTACTGAAAGGACTATGAAATCCTCTATGATTTACACTCTCTCACTGCATTAGGGTATAGATCTACTCGACTCTAAAAATACGGTGGGCTTCTAACCGACGTGAATATATGTGCATTATTTCAGAAAGTCTGTTAGAAAACTTGTCAACACATTATAAAGCATAAACCAGGACTTGGCTATTAAGTACGGAGATCAGAGGCAGAATATATACTGCAGGAAGTCCTGGGGAGTCTCCTCCGCGGGCAAGATAGAGAGGGGGAGGAGGAGAGGGGAGGGGTCGCCTGTTGGCCTGGAGTTTACACGCAGTTTTGTCACCGAAGGTTTGGGAAAGAGCCCACCGAGCGTAATTAGCCCTTCCGTGGAATCAGCAAAGGTTCTACAGCTCCACATGAAGTTAACTGAAACGCCAGAAAATAATTTTAACATTGTCATAATTTATTACTTTCTAAAAGCTACTTTTGGAAAGTAAATATACTGACTGTGTATCCAAGTGTGAGGGTTTAAAGTGACCTTTCACCCCTCTACAAACCCACCTGCATCATTAATCAATACTTACGTAATATTTTCAAAGCTCTTACAACAACACGTTTTTATTTCTTTAAACACACAGACACACCTTCCCCCTCCCCCACTTTTGGGCGCTTTAGCGAGCATCCAGCAGCAATGAGGGAGGGGGCGTCACTCGTAGAGGCAAGCAGGAGGGACCGGAGTGGGGGTCCGCGACCAGGAGGGAATCGAATGCCAATACTGAACCCTGGTTTTCTGGACTGGGTGAAATCAGGCTGGGGGAGGGGCGGGAGTGGAGAGTAGTTCCTATTTCACTCAGGGCATTTTATGATGGTGAAATTAAATATATGTTAATGGTGGAAACGTCGCTACTTACCTCTCCATGGGCACCTAGGGAAGGCAGCTGCAAAATTGGGTTTTAAAGGTATGTTTTAAGATGTGGTTTCGGAAGGAACCCCCTGGAATCTGAAACAAGTGCAATAACATAGCAGACCTACTTGTAACTAAGTGCTTAATTTCCTATGATTTTTTTAAAAAGAAAATCAATAAAATGTTGCCAGTTATTTATTGGAAATAACCACAGATAGCGGCCCTGATAGGGTGCCGGTTTTAGAGAGCACACAATTGTGTAATGAATTGTAATTCAGAAGACTGTTAAATGTGAACCACAGAACCTTTCAGAGGTAATAAAGTCATTACTTTTTACACTACAGCCAACCCTGAAAAGCTTTATACACACCATTATATATAAATCATACATATATATTTCCACAACACACATTCGCTCATTTATATACCTTCTCTATATATGGACTTTTATGGGTGGATGGGAAAAATATTTAAATTTGGAAAGCTCGGTTCCGGAAAGAATCGGACTCATTATTGTTACCTGAAGGGGCTTTTATTTATTTTTTTATTTTTCAAAGGCCTCCCAGTTGTACTTTTTTCTTCTCTCTCCTCACCTTCCCTCCAACCATTCTCCTCCACGTCCGGCTCCCCCCACCCCCTCCCCTGCAATGATATTCTTTTGGTCGCTCTACGGCTAGCTGAACAAGATTTAAAAAAAAAAGAAAAAAGACAGTAGTGGAAAAGAGATGCTGATCTGCTCTGAAGAACTCGTGAAAAGGGGGAAATGGTATAACGCACACGCTACAGAGCTTTACTGCAAGTGAATCTTCCTGCTTCTTAAACAGGATTTGAGTCCCCCCCCAACCCCCACCAAACTGGAGGGGAACAATAACAGCAAACCACATTTACACAAACTCGGTCCAGCCCACATTTCTCCCACTGTTGAGCATCAAAACCTCCTTTTCATCCTTAGAGGGGCCCGAAGCTTCGCCGAGCAAGGCAAACCAGTTATTTTCTGATGGGTTTGAAACTTTACTAAGACAACACAGGAATAAACAGCCGCTGGCCGGCGCGGCTGGGAGATGGGTGCGCGCCTGCGAGCCGGGGGCCCTCGCTTAAGACAATAAAGCACCCCGCCCAGGAGGTGCATTTACGAAAGCGACGTCCCTCAGACCAAGGAGGGAGAAGAGAAGACACGAGGGTTCGTGGAGCCACTTGGAGGAGAGGGGAAAGAAGGCTCCTCGCTCTGCAGACCCACACTTGTACACGTCCACCTGCAGCTCGCAGTCTCGCGGGCCGCGGCCACCCGTACCCCCCCTGCACCCTCCGCGCCTCCCTTGGACCTGAGTCCATTTTCTTCTCCCCCCTGCCCTTCCGGATTTGGAATCGCAGCGCGGTCTCTCGGCGGCGGCGTCGGCTGAGGCTACAGGGTGGCGCAGGCAGGCGGGGAGACTGGGAGGCGGGAGACGCCGGGGGACTTTGCAGGCACGTTTCTGAATAAACTTTCCAATCGCAGGGGGTGCTGTTGCTGTACATTTTACGTAAAACTGAAAGTATCCCACGCCAGAGTGAAGCCCGCTTTTTGACAGCAGCAGCGCGCGCGCGCGCGCGTGTGTATGTGCATTAAAGAGACAGGGGTTTATTTCCAACAGGTCTTCCCTAATTTCCCGGGAACGTCTGCAGAAAGGCCAGACCTGGGCTGCGGGCTCCGGCGGGTGCAGCTCCGCCCGGGGCCCCCCGGGAGCGTGGCGGTGACCCGGGGCGGTCACCCCACCACTGTGGCCTCCCCGCTGCTCCCGCGAGCCAGTCGCTCTTTCTTCATTCCCCATTTTCTTTCCCTGGGTAACTGCACTGGACTAGTTGTGCTCTGCCCGTAAGAAACATTTTCTTGCCGTTCCTCGGTGCTTTAGCAGTAGCTCTGGAGTGGGAGGGGGTGTGTCTTTTCTTGGGACCCAGCTTAGGGACCTCCCGCGGCGCCGGGAGCCCGTTCCCAGGGACTGGCACTCCTCGACTGCCCGGGCTTTGTCCTCTGGCCGGCGGCGGCCCCGTGAGGTGGACGCCTCTGCGCCTCCTTCGCCCTGGGTCCGGGCACTCCACTCCCGGGGCCGGAACGTGCCCCGAGTCCGGCTCCCTGTTCTTTCTTCCTCCTCGACCGTTGAGAGCCTGACTCCTTACTCCCAGTGGCATTCACACCCGATCGTTTGTCTGGACGTTCAGATCTCCGGCCCCCCGGCTCGGCCTGGGGGGCGCCCTCCCCGCCAGCCGGCCCGGGGCCTGCATCTCCTCTCTCGCCCTTGCCCTCTCTCTCTCTCTCGGACCGCCCGGGCTCCCGGAGGCCCCCGCGCTGCCTTTCCGGACCCGCAAGCCTCCAAACTTGAGCTGGACTCTGCTTGGCCGGGCGCTCCTTCCCGCCTCCCCTCGCCCGCGGCGTAGCTGTAACTTGGAGGCTCAGCTCCCAACTTCGGGTGATTTTTCTTGGCTATCCTCTCCTCGAGCAAAGTTTCCCGAGAGCAGCCGCGGGCTCTGGGCTTTCGGCCCCCGGCGTCCGCACACGAGGCGCGAGCTCCGCGGCGGCGGCGAAGGGAAGTGGGTGTGCGCACGCAGGAGGGTGTCCGGGAGCAACTCTACCTGGCTTCCCTCCGCCCGCGCTTCCCCGGCCCCTGCAGCCTCCAGACACTCTTTTTTTTTTTTTTAATTTAAAATAATCTTTCATTTTAGGGTCCGCGTGCCGGGGTTGGGGGGAGCAGGGCGCACGTCTGGCTCTTCCCCTCCCCCGCCGCCCCTTCCCTCTCTCCCCGCCAAGCCGCTGCCTCTGCACTCGCTGCGGCCACTGGTGAGCCCGAGGCCCCAGCGCCCCCTCCCCTCCGCCCGCCCCTCCCACGGGGGCCGCGTCTGGCGTCTGCGGAGCCCCCCGCCCGGCACCTCCCCCGCCCCGCACTGGCCATTGGCTTGTCCTGGTCTCTTTTTCATGTCCAGCCCCTGATGTGTGTCCATTGGTGTGAGCTTCCCCTTCCCTCCTCCCCTTCTCTCCTGCTCGCCCTGCCCATGTTTTGTGTGTCTCTGTCCATCCAGACTCCTGACGTTCAAGTTCGCAGGGACGTCACGTCCGCACTTGAACTTGCAGCTCAGGGGGGCTTTTGCCATTTTTTTCATCTCTCTCTCTCTCTCTCCCCCTCTATCTCTCCTCTCTCTCTCTCTCTCTCTTTTTTTTTTTTGGTTAAAAAAAAAAAAGCCATGACGGCTCTCCCACAATTCATCTTCCCTGCGCCATCTTTGTATTATTTCTAATTTATTTTGGATGTCAAAAGGCACTGATGAAGATATTTTCTCTGGAGTCTCCTTCTTTCTAACCCGGCTCTCCCGATGTGAACCGAGCCGTCGTCCGCCCGCCGCCGCCGCCGCCGCCTCCCGCCCGCCCCGCAGCCCACCATGTCTCGCCGCAAGCAAGGCAAACCCCAGCACTTAAGCAAACGGGAATTCTCGCGTAAGTAACCCAATAATAGTAATAATAATTATTAATAATCACGAGAGCGCGCAGGACGAGAAGCAAGAGAAAGGGGGAGAGAGGGGTGTGTGCATGCATTAAAAAAAATTTTTTTTTCACGAGAAAAACCTCCGAGAGTCGGGATAAAAGAGATTAAAGCGGGGGGGGGGGGGAACCAACCTCATCCCATCCCGAATCGTAGCCGTATGTACACTTTTGGGATAGCACGAACCTTTTAATTTTATTTAATTTTACAAAAATTTGACTCCTCCTCTTTCCTGCTTTCCTCTGCTTTATTTCGCTTTTCAGAAAGGAATGCAATGATTTCGCCTCCAATTTTGCAAAATAATGAACAATGCTGTGGATGCTAACAACTCTCGTGCAAACCTAAGGGAGGGAACTGGAGGGGAAAGGGGGTTACTTCCACTTACCGTAGGAAGAAAAACGGGGGGTGGGGAGCCCAAGTTAAAAAAAAAAAACGATTCCCAGGGAGAAAAGAGGTGAGACTGGCCCTTGGACACCAGCGCGCTCACGGTCAAGTGTGCACTGGGAAGAAAGTAGTCATCTCCACAATAGTGAGAAAGTGGGATTGTGGGAGGGGGGACCCCGGCGCTCTTGAGTCCGCCGAGTCTGGAGAGGGGCCGCGGTGCCCGGGAGAGCTTGGGCGACCGGGAAGGACCGGAGCCGCGGCCGGCGCTGCAGCCTTTTGTTCCGGCCCGAGGTGGGTGTTTGCCCCGCTGCCTTTTGTGCCGGCTCCTCGCGCTTGCCCTCCCGCGCCGCCGCCGCCGCCGCCGCCGCCGCCGCCGCCGAAGGGCAGGAGCGAGGGCCGGGGGCCAGTCGAAGAGGGAGGGAGGGCGCTGTGGGTGCTGCCGCCCGGGTTCCCGCTGCCCGCCCCTCCCGGCCGAACCTCAGTGGCGGCGAAAATAGGTTAAAATAAAATAAAATACATAAAATAAAACATGGCAACATTTTTTTTTTTTTGCCCCCAGACAGACGCCAAGCGCTCCGCCAGCGGTTTGCAGCAACGCTCTCCTCTTTGACTCCCCCACCGCGCCCCCCCTACAAATATCTCACAATCTCTAATAGAGGGGAAAAATACAATTACCCCCTTCACCAAAACCTCTTTAGTTGCAAACTTAGAGCGCCGGCGGCACAGAGAGGGAGCGAGGAACTCCCTCCTCTTACTATTTTTTGGAAGATTTTCAAAAAAAGTGGAAGTGGATTTTGATTGGGAAAAATCTCGTGTCTGAATGTTTACAAGCACCGCGTGTGCGGGAACCTCCTGCCAACAAACAGACAGAGGACCGAGCGCGGCGCGGCAGGCCGGGAGCGGGCGGCGGCTGCGGCCGGGCCTCGCCGGGGCCTCGCCCGGCCTCACCGCGCCCCCGCCCCGCCCGGGATCGCCCACCCGGCGCCCGTCGCCAGCCCGCTGGCCCAGCGGCAAGCGGTGCAGCGACTCAGCGCCAGCGGGTCCAGGGTCCTCTCTGGCCCCCTAATACAATGCCCAGACCTCCTCTTGGCCAACCCTACTGCGAAATCGGCTGGGGAGAAACTCATCTTTGCAAAGCATTTTTATTTTGCAAAGCATCCCTAAAAGCGAGTCCTGTCCGTCCCCTACCCGCGACGCCTCTTGCCCCCAGCTCAGGGCGGCGGGGAGATCACCACGTGCCTTCCCTGCCCCCCTCCCACAGGGACAAGCCTATAGCCCCCAGCTCCGGAGCTCGGCCACGCAAGGTGGGGGTGGGGGGCGGGGGGTGGGGGTAGACGGTAGGGAAGTAGTTGGTTCGAGTATGGTTTTGGGGGGTGTTTGACCCCGGGACTCCGAGCATCCCTCCCTTGAGTTCTTGCTGTCTACCTCGGGCCTGGCTGGATCTGGGGGCCCTTCTGAGTCTGTATAAGGGAGGTGGGGTGGTTAAGTGGGTGGCTGCCTCCTGGCTAACAGAATGCGCCTGGAAAGGCAGGCAGTGGGCGCTAAGGAAAGTTTGGCTGCAAAGGAAAGAAAGGCGTGAGAGGGCCCACTTCCCTCCCCCACCTCATTCATGACCCGTATTTTAATTTTTGCTGCAATTTTAAAGGACCACCCCATATCCAGTTCTGTATTTTTTAAAGGTGTGTGTGTCGGGGGGGGGGTGGTGCGCGTAGGGAATTGAATTTTTCACTGGGTCCTGGAACTTGTCACACACTTCGAAAGCTCCCCCGCCCGGGCACGTTGCGGGCCCTCCCTCTCCCCACCCCCGCGCATCCCTCCCTCACCGCTTTCCCCCGCCCCCACTCCCCCGGCCGCGCCGGATGCGGAGCAGACGCGGCGCGCGGCGGTGTGAAGTTACAGCCCGGCCAGGTACCGGCGGGAAGGAAGGGCAATGTTCGCAGCACTCGGGAAAGCCGGGCCCTTCTTCGGAAGGATGCACTGGGGGCTCAAAGGACGGACTGTGGCGTGCAGTCCAGGCTGCTCCCCCGTCCCCCACTCTCCCGGGGCCCATCCCGAGACTCCAGGCTGGGTGGGTTATCCCCTTGGAATCCCCGAGTCTCAGAGCGGGTTTTGGGTTAAGGGGCCAGTTTAAAGTGGGTGCGGTGGTCGCTCCTTTCTAATTTTCTGGGTGCGCAGAGGGGGCGGGAGCCATTCTAGTCTTCAGGACCCCCTTTCCCTCCCCCCTGCCCCCATCCCCCGTTTCTAGGGCTGAATGAGCCGTTCGGTCGCTAGGAGGCAGAACAAGATCAAGAAAGCTCAGCGAACTTGAACCTGTACCAGGGCCTCCTCCCCCACCCCCCTCTGCATTTCTCGACCCGGAGGGAAGAGCTTTGCGAGGGTGGGGGTGGGGGAAACGGACGGTTAGGCAGAATTCCCTTCCTCTCCCCCCCACCCCATCACCCCTTCTGTCTTTGTTCTTCGTTTTGACTTTAAAAATGCTTCTGGCCAGGGCTGCGGAGAAGCGCCCGGGCGCGTGGCCGACTCCCCAGTGCACCGGGAGTGGAGCCGGGTGCAGTTTTCGTTCTTTCGGGCAGGCGTTTTTGGTTGGGAGGAAAGGGGAGTGCGCGCTCTCCGGCTTTGGGGCAAGGCCGAAGGCGGGATCCGGCAAGTTTGCACTTAGTCTCCAGGTTCACTTCTCCCACCCCCTCATCCCCGTGCAAAGCGCGGACCGAGGCGGCCGCGGCAGGCTAGCCGGGCGCCTCTGCAGCCCGACCCCCCCCCCCCCCCACCCACCCCAGCTCCCCCGCCTCCTGCAGCTCTCGCCTCCGAGCCCGAAATCACAACAATAGTAATAGTTATCATCATAATGATGCGGGCAAACGGCGTCATTAATAATGAATAACCGCAGCCGCCGCCGCCGCGCTGTGCACACCGGTGCCGAGGATTGCGGGAGAAAGGCATTTTCAGAGATCCCTCAAAGTAAAAAGTGTGAGCCTGTGGACACATGAATTTCAGGACCCGCGCCTGAGGTGTGTGCGGTGATCCCGAGACAGCGCCAGGGTAACCTGCCGAGTTTTCCAAGCCTCACTTCCCGTATCTCCACCTGGTGGGCCTGGGGAACCGTCGTCACCCCGCGGCCGGGCAGGACGGGCGTGGAGGCAGCAGTCGGGGCCCGGGGCTGCCCGCCGCCTCCTGCCCCCAGCCCCGGACTCCCGGCTCCGGGCCCCGCGGCCGCCGCTGCACGTGTTCGCAGCGAGCGCGACCGGAGCCTGCGGACAGCACGCTACTCGCTTTGTGCCTGAGTCCCGGCGCCCAACTTCACTTTCCGCGCAGCCTACCCACGCCGAGCCCCCTGCCCCGGGCCTGTCGCCCCTGCCTTCGCTTTTTTTTTTTTTTTCTGCTTTTTCTCTCCGCATTTCAGTCTCGGTGTGCTTCCTTACCCTGTTAAGACAATCAAAGGGAAGGACTTGGAAAGCAAACTTGAAGGCAGAGCGCCTTTCCCCCTCCCCCTCGCCAGCAGCCCTTGTTTCCCTTGCTCCTTCCCTACATTTCTTATAAGGCTTTTTTTTTTTTTTTTTTTAATTTATTCCCTTGCAACTGCTGAGAGAGGAAAGAGATCTCAGTTCAGCGGCTGGGGCATTTAGACGTTTCAGTCAGTCTTGCTGTTTGAACGCAGAAGCGTTTTATTTTGTATTTCTTTTCCCCCTTGTAGAGAATTCGCGGCTAATTATTATGATTATTTGCCCACTCCCTTCCACTTTAATCCTGGACTCCCTGCTTTGTAGCCAGCGCTTAGGCCGGAGCTTAGAAAGGCCGGGTTTGTGGGGGTGAAGGAGGATGGAATTGAATTGAGGGAGGGGGTAAAATGGCTGAGGTTAGGAATGTTTTTAGGGAAAGGGGAATTTGCATTAAAATACAGAGAAATTATCAGAGCCCAGAAAGGAAATGTTGATTGCCAGTGAGAAAAGATGTCAATGCAAATCAGTAGATTACACCAAGAGAATTGTATTTTCATATTTTCTTTGTGCCCCACTTCGTCTGATTTTTAATAATGTAGCAGCAACGTTAAGAACACATTTTGGTATTTCTCTGAACATCACCAGCCAAATGTTTAGCAGAGAGCCTGATGTTAAAGGTATTTCATACATTAGGATATAATTCTTGTTAATTAGCAATAATTTACGTTAAGAGCATAGAAAATGTTGAGGTTATAGGTTTTATATCTGTACATTTGATCATCTTGTTATTTTCAAGAACTTTGCCTCCTATAAAATTAATTAGGTGAAATGTGGAGGTGTAATCAGCAACCTCTGAATTACCACTTCATTTCCTGGTTTTGATTGTAAATCAGTTCAGTCACTACATTTAGAAGACTTTAACCAAGTCTGTTTTGTACCGCGTTACCTTTAACTGTTTGATACCTAGGAGAATATCTTCTTTTGCTCCCAAATAATATTTCCATTTCCAGAAATGTGTCAGGGCTTGGGGATAAAGAACAAATCCTAATGATGGAGTTTAAAAAAAGATGTGTTTTTTTTTTTTTTTTTTTGCCAAGGTTCTAGGTACTACTAACTTTTGAAAAATGAGGTATTTCTCCTCAGTCTTTCTTCAATCTGTAAACCTCTGAACTTGTAGTTAATGCTGAACAACAACCAAAAAAGCCACATTTGTTAATGTGTACTTAAAATCCTTAATTCAAATAGGAGGAATCTTGGCGAATAACTTCCTTATTCAGTTCCTCCCTTGTCACAATGAAAGCAAGCAGGGGAAAGATGGCATAGACAGGAGTAGTGCAAAAGCACTTCTGTTTGTCTCCTTTTATTTGGAAAGTATGCATGTGTATCTATCTTTCGGCCAGTATGTTGGGCAAAGAAATGTAAGTGCTTACTTTTCTGTCTCTATTAGTAGGAATATAACCTTCATATTCCTGTGGTGACCTTATGTTAAATTAGGAGGAGTACCAGAGGCTAGAAATTATGACATGTCCTAGTTGAGCACAGGTGCAGCTAGACAGGGCTCTCTCAATATTATTTCACCCAGCACATCTGGGAGTTACTCCAGATCTTCCCCCTCAGTATTCAGCCTGGGTAGGGTTGAAATAAATTTAACCTGAGTTCACTGGATTTTTGCACTTTATCAAAATCTGTTCCAATATTCTACACTCAAATTAAAATCTATTTTTTGATTCTCTGTGGCTTTAAGTTCATTAAATGTGAAATTGGCAGCTTGCTAAAGAAGGTCAGACTGATTAACTGTTTAAGACTTGTACATTTTCTGCTTCAGTTTTATTAACTGGCAGCATCCTGAATGTATTCTGTGTTTTGTAAATTTTTTTTGTTTTTGGTGATGGAGTAAGTAAGCATAAGGTTTCAGGAGCAGAGGCTTACTCTCATTTCCCCTTTGGAAGTTTAAAAAATGATAGAAGCTGTTCAAATACATGCTTGAGTGTTTTGGTGCAAAGTTTGTTTGTTTGTTTGTTTGTTAATTTAAAGAAACAGGAATGAAAGACATATCTACCTTGTTGTACCATCCACTGGTGATCATGTGTACAGAAATAGTCCCATAATGAAGCATTTTGGAGCTCATTCAGAAAATTAGTCAACTTTGACAACATTAGACAAAGTATTTCAAGTCTTAAGAAAGGACTTCTCAGCCTTAATCTGAAATGTGGCGTTTGCTTGACCATTCTGATTTTTATGTGATGGGGGCCACCAAGTGCAAACATGTTTAGAATATTTTAGGCATTCCTTTCTTCAGAATGAAAAAATGACTAATTGGCTTATTTTCTTAAGTACTCAAAAGTATCCCATTTAGCTAATGTGTCTGAGAAGAATTGCCAGTGAATTTGGTATTTGTTTGATTTTGTGGCACAGCTGAGAGTGAGATCAGAAAGGTTTTTGGCACTGTGGGTTATACTGCGTTATGATTATTATTTAGATCCGTTTCACAGGTGAATGCAGTCTTTTTCTTATTATGGCAGTGTAAATATGGCACGTTTTCTGTGTGATGTAGTAGCTTTCTAATTTATGAAGCCGTGTCTCTGTATATTTTGAGTGTATATGTTCACACACAAAGAAGGTGTGTGTGTGTGTTTTATTCACCTCTCCTTTTATTCTTGGGCACAATAGACAACTTACTGTATAGGAAAAAAGAAACAAATTTGGTTTCAATCCATGTTTTTACCAGTTCTTTGGGGGTGGTTATTATTTAAGCTTATGTTATGTTTCTGTGCTAACTATTTATTTAAATAACAGTCACATTCTTTCTAAACTCACAAACTGGACACTGTTGTGTGTGTGTGTGTTACGTATATATGTGTGTGTAGTTTTCCATGGAAGTGTGCAAGTCAGGCAGTTTTCTTTAACTATATGATGGTTTGCCTCTATGATAAATTTGCTTTCTTGTTGTCAGTTTCCACACCCGTGTATGTTTCAGGCGCTCACAATGTTTTTCTGAGAATTAAATGGGGGAGCCTAGAAACCCTTTACATAATGTGCTGGGGTGGGATGGGGTTGAGAACGTATTTCCCCCTTTCCTCTCCTTTCTGGCCCTCTAATAATTGTGCTTTTGTTTCTTCAACCACAGCCGAGCCACTTGAAGCCATTCTTACAGATGATGAACCGGACCACGGACCTTTGGGAGCCCCAGAAGGGGACCACGACCTCCTCACGTGTGGGCAGTGCCAGATGAACTTCCCGTTGGGGGACATTCTCATTTTTATCGAGCACAAACGGAAACAATGCAATGGCAGCCTCTGCTTAGAAAAAGCTGTGGATAAGCCACCTTCCCCTTCACCAATCGAGATGAAAAAAGCATCCAATCCCGTGGAGGTTGGCATCCAGGTCACGCCAGAGGATGACGATTGTTTATCAACGTCATCTAGAGGAATTTGCCCCAAACAGGAACACATAGCAGGTAAATGAGAAGCAAGGAGAAAAGCTGTTTGCATGTTTTCTTTTCATTCCCAGAGGCACTGTAGCCATGCACTAAGGAGTGGTGAAGTGCTTTCTGTGTTTCTCCATGTGACTGTCCATGACAGCCCTGTAACATTAAAGTAATCATTCCTATGGCTTATGTCCAGAACACACAAAAATAAATATTTTCCACTTCACTTGAGTCAGATGTAGGCAGGATAGGTTATACACACACACACCTGATACCCTCTCTCTGAATCTACTGATTCTGAATTTCTTTCCTCTTCTCTCCCTTCTCATTTTGAAGTGTCGAACCTTATGACACCTAGCCCAGTTTCCAAGACCCATTTCCAACCCTGGTGATAAGTCAGAGGCAGAGGGGCTGTATGGGCATTTGTAGTTCGGCCAGTGACATGTTTGGGTCAGAATACCTGATCAGGCCTCCCTAGCGGTGCAGTTTGTTTTCGAGGCTTCCGTGACGCTGGGTGGGCTGGAGGGGCATTTTGGAGGGACTGGAAAGAGTTAACTGAGCTTCGGGGCTAGCCTTGGATCCATATTGGCTGTCAGCCCGTATGGGGCTGTAATTAAACACAGCCCCGTGGTGGGATGACACCGTGACCTTGACTTTAAGATGCCATTTTCGACTGGCCAGGCCAGAGTAGAGAGGGCAGTTGCTGAAGCGCACAGACATGCTTACTCGAAAAGTTTAAGGGCATGTTGGAAATTTCAAAAGGTTGGTTTGACAGGAACGGCTGCTCCTTGCAGCCTGCCTCCTCAGCTAAATGATAAATGCTTCTTTGTGCTCTCTCTTGTCTCTGATGTGGTTTTGACAGATGTATCTTGATTTTGTTTGTGGTTTACACAACCACATGTCACCCTTACAAATGTCCAGTCCAGACTTCATTGTTTCTGCTGTAACACAATGTTAAAATTCTCTTGGAAAAATACATATACACATTCAACAGCCCTGCTTCCTCTGGTTAATTTTAGCAGAAAGGTAGCTAGAGGTATGGGTTTCTCAGCAGCGCAGGGGAAAGGAATTAACCACTAACAGAGGGACTTAAATCCCTACTCTGAATGATAATCAACAACACTATATAGTGACCCTTAAAACATTAAAAAAAATGAAACAACAGTGATTTAATGTACAAGATGAAGTGAATGTGGATTCTGTAGTGACAAAACCGGCATGTCCGAATCACTTTCCTCTATTTCCCTTGCCCCTGCCCGCCAAAGGCAGAAGGTTTGTTTAGATTTAGGAAGGGTGGTACATAGAATCAGTTGATGCCCTGGAACTTGTCCCTCCGACTGAGTTTGACCAGAGAGTTGAACTGTAGTGGGTCAGTGGTCCAGAGGGGATTAAATGTTGTATCATTTCTCCTCCCCCCTCTGGAATTTGCTCATTAAAATCAAATGTGGCATTTTCTTTCTTTTTTAATGCTTCCTGCAATAGCACTCAGGTACTTTACCTTTAGTAAAACGAGAAAGCTGCTGCTAGGGAAGCTGCGTTTACAAACTGTTTTCTTGAATCCATCCCATGTAGCTTATATGCCATGCAGGTTACAATTTTATCTGTCCCCCCAGCCCCCCAGTAGGATATGGTGGTGACCATTTCCATGTGCTGTCTTGTGACTGGAAGGAAAATGAACAGAAGTGTAAGGCATGATTAATGAAGCTAGAGCAAGCGGAAGGAGATTTGGTCTTCAGAGATCCAAAGCCTTTCTAAATCTCCAAATATGGAGTAACACTTGCGTGATGTAACATCGTATTTACATATCGAGCCGCTCGTTTAAAAAGACAAAACACAGTGTCTGTCAAGCAAGAATTAAAACCACACTTCTTACTGAGGTCCCAAGTAGGTTATTCAGTCTCCGATTAACCAGCTTGAAAATTCTGTGCCTCTGTACTTACAGGAGAAATCTAAAAGCTGGTGGGGGGAGGCCCTATAGTGAAGGCTTTTCACTGTCACAGTTGTAAATCTACGTAGGGAAAGAAGAGATTTTCCTGAACTCTCTGGTGGTCATAAAGATTTTTTTTTTTAAGGAGTAGTATTGTAAGAGAGCTCAAAGAAGGACCCCTTCCACACAAAAAAGCACATTTAAGATATGTTTTATAGGGCTAATGCTAAGCAATTCCGCTGAGATGAAAAGCTACCTAAGCTAGCTAAGATATTCAATGGGTGCACCAGTGCTGCAACCCAGGTGAGGTAAACCTTTCATGCACAAATAATTACAAAGTCTTGATTCCTTTCATTGTGTTTAATCACCTGTTCCCACCCTGGAATTGGCTGAACATAAATAGCATGGTCACATCTCAAAGCGAGATGTCAGTAACTAGAATCACGACTTCTCATAATTCACGGTAATGAATTAAGAGTTTCCTATGGTGAAATTAACATTCTGCCATTGCACGTAAATTAAGATGCCCTGGTTCTCAGGTGCCTCTGCAGTGAAGTTCTGGAAGACGGCTGTGTACTCGCAGCCCATTTCTCTCAAGCACATCTTCACCGTTCCAAGTGTGCTTTTCTTTTTATGGTGAGGAAGGAAACAATAAGAGTAATCATTCAGTAGATATTTGAATTGGGTCACACACAAAAAAGAGAAGCAATGCTCTGCATTAGGAAAGAGATATATTGATGAATCTCTAGAAGAATATGTTTGGCAACTGTATAAAAGGTAGTTATTTAAATGTGCTGTGTAGGAAAGGCTTTATTAAAGTGGTATAAGTTGGATATGAGCTTACTGAGTGCTCTGTGCTGTCTTATAGGCAGGAAGCTGGAATCAAACAGCGACAGATCTTCTTCCTGAGATAAATAAAGCTTAGAATTTGGGCTTTCACACAGGAGGTTGAGTGGAGTTCTTTAAATCTTCAGTAAGATGCCATGCGTTTTGGCTGTACATAGGCCTCTCAAAGCCTAGTATTTTTTAGTGAGGATAATTTTTACCAGGTTGAATGCACACGTATATGTTGCTCAGGTTTTTTTTTTTTTTCATTTTATTCAAATATTCAAAATATTGTGGGATTATGATCTGCTGAGACCCCTGAAGCAGTGTTATTTTAACTGGAAACCAGCAGGTTGTATTGTGCAGGGCCCAGATCATCAGTGTGTGTGTCAAATATCCACTATTGGATATCAGCAGTCTTTGACTGGCAGTCAGGGCTTTTAATTGGGGTTTTTTTTTGTTTCCTAGTTTCATGTTTTATGAGGGGGGCAAGTATTCATTGAAGATTAGTGACTGTGGAACTGCTGTTCACTTATAGAAAAGGCCAAAAAATATTATCCCACAATGTCAGCTTTGAGGTTTTGGCTTATTGCACATAGAAATCTTTAAATTAGGGTTGAGCTGTCATAAAGTTAGCTTTTTGAGAGAGTGGCAGAAAATATGATGAGTCCTGTGAACTGTCAAGCAGTCTGTTGCTATCTAACATTTTTTCTCTTTAAAATCAAGAGCATAGGCATTGATATCAGGGTATTGAAAAATTGTTTGCCTAGACAATACACCTCATACCTAGATAATAATATGTAAGGCAGAAGCCCTGTGGAAGGAAAAGTACCGATTCAATCCAGAAATATATAAACATGTTACTTAAAGGTAAATCAAGTTTACCATATTCATGCTTTTCAGAATTTAAAAACTCAATTTGCCTTTTCTTTTTGTACCCATTTGAATTCTTTCCTATCTCAGACTGAACTGGAGGATGTACTTTATGATATAATTGTAAATAAGACTATATAGTATCCTATTTTAACCTATTTTTTATTTCTCTTTATTTGTGTGATTCTGAATAAAAATCACTGACTTCTGAAGTGAATTTTTAGTGTGGCAGTTACAAAAAATGACAAGCAAACAAAAAAAAATCCCCAGTATACTGGTGAACATTTTATTTAACCTTCACACCTAGAGAATAAAGAATATTGTTTTTTAATAAATACCTAGAATTTTCATTGGGAGCCCATTTTGCGAGGCCATTACCCAAAGGCTCATGTTCATGAGACTGGGAGTCCTATATACAAGATGTATTTGTAAATAAGACAGAGAAAGGTTGTGAACTGGCAGCTTGGATGTTTTGTCAAAGTACAATGTCAGAGAAACTCTTTCTAAGACAAATTGTAAATAGAACTGTCACAGCGATTGCATGATTGAGCCGCAGAAGTGTCTTACAATTGTTGGCATTGTCAGAGGACTTTTGAAAGCTTAATTAAACACAGTGGCCCGCATGGCTGCTAAATTTACTTGGGCAAGCCAAAAAGAAAAAAAAATCTAGAATGTGGAAGATCCCAAAGATCCCGAAGTTCTTGTGACGTTACCCTTTTGGTGACACAGAAAAGATGCATTGTGCGCTTTCCTAGTTGTCTTTTATAAATACTAGTTTTGAGAACAGGGCCACGTGATATGAAGATCGTCCTGTGTGTGATGTGGAGATTGTATTAGTTTTTCTGTCTCCTGCTGTTACAGACAGTTAATGTAAAAATGGCCTTTTATTGGAAACACAAATATGTATTCACTTCAAGAACAGGAGCAGGGGGGAAGTTTCCCTCCCATTCTCTGTGTTTATTCTATGAAGGCTTAAAAAAAACCAGTGCTGTAATTTCTCAAATCACCCCATTCCTAGTTTTGTTGCAAGTTGTGCCTTTTACTTTTAAAGGATCTGAAATCTGTTTTGCACACCTTCCTCCTGGTGAGTGTAGCATTTAATTGTGGAGCTGCCCATGCGTTGGAAAATGCAACTGGGTATAGACACGTGTAGGCAGAATTAGAACAGCAAACCTTAAGCTCAGGGAAGAGGTGAGTTGGATGCATATTAATGGCACATTGTAGAATCCTGGAAAATCATTATTTTCACACTGCTGTTTCAGTTTGGCTAATGTGGGGGACTGAATTGAAATATGTAACAGATGTGCAAAACCTAAGGAGGTATTTCTCAGAATTTTGTGATTTCTTAGCGAAAGTGTTTCAAAAAGAATAGGTGAGTGGTGGCCTTGCACACTAGTCAGTGAGAAAGGAAGACAGTTTTGGCTTTCGTTTGGGAGAAAATGTGAAATTTAACTGAAGTAGCACAGTTAGGGCGATGCACCAAGATTGCGTCACTCGTTGTTAATTTAATCTACTCTGGTTGGTCTGTTCACACCCTTTATTGCACAAAGAAATCATTTGACAAAATTTACCCCAAGCCCAAGTCTGTTTTTGCATACAGTAGTACCAGCTTTGTGCAATAAAAGGCACTTAGCATCAAATCGGACCCAGCCTGGCACCTTGCCACTTTTTTAGCAAGAGATTTAATCACCAAGGATCTTTAGTACCTTTCTGCTTGTTCAGATTTCATTTGGGTCATGGTTATGTCAGCAGTGTTGTTATTACACGGATTTTTAAAAAAATTTAAACTTAGGGTCCATTTTTAACACTGTCTCAAATCAAGCAGGTTTTAATTTTATGTGTCAATTTGGAAGACATTAATAATTTCATAAAATGTATTCAGACTATATAATTTAATGGATAATGACTAGTATTTTTATTTGTAATACCAATGGGAAATTGGCCATTGTCTCTCTCCCTTCTCTGGTCTCTCCTCCTACCCAGGTAAATAAGTCCTCAAAATGCTTCTCCCCTTTTCTTCCAGGGGATAGAGCTCTGGCCAATATCAGTAAATTTACCTTTGTAATTTGTCATGTAGGTTTTACAAAAATGACCTAATTAATTTGAGCATGGACCACATCACTGCTACTAGAGTCATTTTGTGTCACTAACTTAATTTCTAGGAAATGTAACCTGACGAATAAGAATGCTTTAGCTCTCCACATGTGCTCCTAGGAACCAAAGGCAGATATAAAATAATAATAATAAAAAAATGCCAGCATTATGAAAGCCAGTATGCTTGATGCCAAATTCAATTTGAAGCCAGTAAACATCAGACTAGATTTCTAATCAGTTTTAGAATGTAACGTATTCCATATTGGGTTCACTGGAATTTGTCTCTCTGCTTTTTACTGGCCAGCTGCACTCCTTATGCATTTTTAAAACATTTCAGCAATGGCTTTTGCTGTTCTTAGCAGGGTTAGTAACTTAGGGTCTATTTCTGAGCTCATTCGTCATTCTGTGATGGCATCGAGTTAGGCTGGCAAGGGAAGGATTTGAGGCTTGGGGGGTGGTGAGGTCACTTCTGACCCCAGCAGGGAATAGGTGAGCTTCATTTGCCTTTACAATAGGCGCACAGCTACTGCACCTTGGAAGATCTCTCAGGTGCCGCTCATATGGGCGCATGTAAATGCCCTGTCAGTTGCGGAGCCGGAATATTAATGCTTCTTCCACCAGCGCACCATAATAAAGCTGTACACAGCAAGCTTAATATGCAGCCAGTCTGGGGAATTGTGTAAACTTAGATAGCCCAGTGTGAAAGACAGCGATGTAAAAATGCTGGCTCTGCCACAGTTTCCATTCTTGTTCTCCTTTGATCTAGAGCAAAATGAAAACATCATCCTTGCCTCCTCTTGGAGTTGTCTCCCCGACTCTGCCACCTCCCAGTCCCCCACCCGAATTTCTTTGCATGTGCTGGTATGGAGAAAAGCGACATAATTTGTTTCATATGGTTAATTACAGGCGTTTGAATATTTAAAATTTTAAATAGCCACAGTTCCAGCTTTTCCTGTTAAAAGTATGTGATTTGAACAAAGGGAGTACAGTGTAAATATTTGTGGTGATTTGCAACACCCCTCTTTCCCCATTAAACACACGCACACATACGCACACATGCACACGTGCTCATACATTCAGTTGAAATCTAGCTCTGACTTAAAGGACTTCTGTACTTTCGTTTTTACTTTTTTTTTTTAAACCAACTCTCAACTGGAACTCCATTAAAATATTTTGCCATTATTTTTAAGTCCACTCTTGCTTGAGGTTTTAAAGAGGATTTTTATAATGTGTTCATTTAACAGAATCAACAGCTGTCAGAGCCAGTTGTGGGAAATCCACAAAATGTACAAAGAAAAATACACATGTTTCCTGAAACAAAACACTTGGAAAAATAAGCTGCCAAGAACTGGAGAATGAGGAGTTTGCACACAGGGCACCAGTGTTTCACCTCTCCATTCACCCTGGAGACTGATGTGAGCCTGTCTGATGCAATGCCGCTGGAAGGCTTACCTGCACAGGTTACCACTCTGAGCTAGAGCCCCGCTAGGGGCTAGGCCAGGCCACAGCTCGCTTGCTCTCTGCCTTCCTTTTTTCTTTTTGATTTCTTTAGATAGATAAAAGACCAAGTTTTTGGAGCTCTAGACAACAAATCATAGCCACTAAAGTTGAGATGATCAGGTTTAAACTTCCTGTAAAAGAGGCGAGAAGATGCTGTGCACACTTTTCCACTTTTCCAGATAGGGTTGGCAGCGTGTTCCTCAGAATTGAATCGTCCCACCAGGGAATTCCCAGTGGGGACCTGGAGCAGGCCTATTGATGAAGGGGATACCTGGGGACCTGTGGTCACACACAGTGAGTTTCTGTTTGTATCTTCCCTGTTGTTAGCATGGGCAATGAACAGTTACACCTACAATTTGATCTCAGTTTTAGATAGAGGTGAGTCCATCGGTTTAAAAACTCCCATTAAAATGAAGAGTGGAATTATTATGAAACCTGCAGAAGTGCTTTCAGAAAGAACATAGGTGCTGTGGTGTTCCCCCCCCCTTTCTCTGCTTTCTAGTTTATTTTGGAATTTTCTTTAAAAAAAATGGGGAAACCTCCTGCTAAGCATCGGGGCATTTACATTTATATTCATCAGTTGTTCATTTTCTTGATATGTAATGATGCATAAAGAAGTACAGAAAAAAAATCACATCTGTCAATTTTTAGGAAAATGAAGTGTAGCTTGGATTCCTGCCTTAGCTGCAGCATGAGGCACTATGTGCCATATCTGCTTTTTAGGTTTTAAATATGGAGTTTCTCTTTGGGTCACAAAAAATATCTGAAGCATTTCCTTCTACTGACTCAGGGGATAACCATGATGTCATGATTATTTACGCTTAGGGGCAACTTGCAATAAGCCATTTACTGCCCATTTTGCCCCCACCCCTATCTTTGAGTTCATAGTTAAAGCAATGCCTTAACAGTATTAAATTTTAAATCTCATGAGTTTTTCTCTCCTACTCTATCCCATCCTAAGATTTTAAAAAATTATTCTTTTACATTTAAAAGTGAACATTGGCTACTGAAGTATGATTTAAAGGCTGAGAAAAATTTTAATAATAAATCTTAACCTTCTCATGTTATGTTTTTGTTATGTTAAGGAGAAAAAAATCAATAAGGAAAAATTTAATTCTGATAAAGATACTCTTGGATCTTTGAAAACAACTGCTGTCCTTTTAACTAAAACATTTGAGCAGCTTCAAAGACTATGTATTTCTTCTGATCTTGGAGCTGTGTGACTGGTAGCAAGAAAGAAAAAAAAATCTTATTCTACATACAAGTGGATTGCTTAACAAGTCTGCACAGACACGTACTTGTTTGTACAATAGAGATAAAAATTCCTGTATAAAAATAATTCAGCTGCTGACAGCAGGCATTGTTGTTGGACCTGTCTTTTGTGCTTGTCCCAGCTCCAGGCCCCTCCCCCACTATCTGCTTGGGGCAGCTTGCTGCCTGCAGACTCCTGACCAGAAGTTAATTGCTATATATTAAATATATAGGTATTGTATCTAAAGAGGAATATCTCAGGCCTTCCTATATGCATTCCACTCTGCTTTCTGATGGGATTGTGGCACTGCCAGCAGGGGGGTGGCGGGCAAACACTCTAATAAGGAAAATGACTTGAAGGCAGTTAGGGGAAATTTGGCCTTCAACTCCCATTTGCTCTGCAGTGTAGCATCGGTTTCTAAACTTTTGTTTTTAATCTAATTCTGATTTACTCTGTCACATCCCATATCAACCCTCATTGAACTCTACTCATGTAGAGTAACATTAGTGTCAAACAGAATTGGTCAGGACTGCGGACCTGTGGTTCATACAGATGGTTGTGAATGCAGGTCCCGTGAAGCTCTGCCTCCTATTCTTTCTAATAAACGTTAAAATGTGGCATGTTTCTGAGCAGGGCCCTGGATTAGAGAGTCGAGGAAATCGGAGATAGTGCCTGAGGTTTCTCCCTTCTCTCTCCACTTCTTTTCCCACTTCCTTGACATACCTACATTCCAGGTAAGATCAACTTCAGGAAAGCATCTGAGGCTGGGGGTCGGGGATGGGGAGGGGGAGAAGGGTGGCAGAGAGAAACCACTGGAATATTTTCAATAGGGGTTCAAAGACAATCACCAAGGCAGAGGGCCCTTTGGGTCTAGCTTTGGAGCAGTAAGCACAGGCACGTGGTCCTTTCAAAGCTGTTATTCCCAGTCTTACTTGTCTACCAGCTGAGGGAGGATTCAGAGGCTTCTGTGCTTTTCACCTGGATGGAGGGAGTGTTTGGGATGGCAGTGGGGGAGGCCTGCAGTGGGAATTCTGTCACTAGAATTTCTTTAATGTCATGAGGTTAGTTAAAGTAGGAGTCAACATTCAAGGTGTGAGTTAGAGTCTTCTCCACACTGGTAACTGGGAAGCTTAAAAGTCCAAATTCCCAAACGATGCTCTCTAATAACTGGGGTGGGGTGGTGGTGGGTGGACACCCTAACTTTCTGAATGTTAGCCGATGTCGGCCTGACCTGTTCTTCTTGGATTAAATGCTGCCAGTGTGGGATGTGGGGGAACCCCCAGGAAGATAAATACCCAACGACAAGATTTTCACTCCTCAGAAGTAAACCAGATCACGCTCCTCTCTGCCTTTACCCTCTCCTTCCTTGCTCTTTTCCCTTTGGAAGCAGAAACTTCTAAAATGAATGCCACTCCAAGCCGATGAAAAAGCTGTTTTTATACCATAGTGGATGTTTACACAGGAGACTCAACTTGAGGGGAAAAAGGCTTTTTGGGAGGGTGGTGGGACTCCTGTTAATCTGTTTTGTTGGAGGACTGTGCAGTATTGCCTATGAGCAACTCTGGGCTGTTTTTGATAAATTACCATGTTTAGAGATAGGTTTGGCTCTTAAGGGCTTAGTTTTATGAACAAAGTCCGTAACGATGTTTGCAGCCTCCGTTTGTCTCTTAGCCCCTTGGCTTCACTTCTAGCTCAATGTTTAGTTTAAGCTCAGTCTGGAAGATATAACAATTTTGCATTAAAAAAATGAGGAAATCATAGGAAGAAAAACCCTTTGCTTTTTGGATGAATCTTACTGATAATTTGCTAAAGCTCATTTGAATTTTAAGCACTTCTTTAATCTTCAAAGGCTAAATTGCTTTATGAATATGCATGGTGTGGGCAGACTTCAGTTCATTACCTAGTTGTAAATTCTAATGACCATTAGGTCCTTCCAGTAATTGCGAATTGTTTTGCATTTTTGATTGGCCTATTAACATGTACATTCGGTGCACATCAGGCTGGCCTGTCAGCCTGCTGAAGGAGAAAAAAAAGGTGAAAATTGTTTATAGCACCAAGATTCTTAGATTTTCAATCTTGCAAAATTGATGATGTAAAAAAATTAAAGCCGTGTTTTTTCTTCTCAAGATTGAAAGTTCACCAAGAGATTTGACATATTTAATTTACATGATGACTTTGCACTCCTTCATTAATGCAATTTGCATATGAAGCTGTTGTTAATCACTTTTGATCATGTTTTGTGTATTAGCTGCCTCAGTGGCTCTCCTCCTCAGATGCCCCAGTAGAAAGGAGCAAAATGATGCATCTTCTTGCCAAGTTTCCTTTAGTGAATTGAGGAATTAGAAGTCTAACCTTGAGTAATTACATATGTTTTTATCCATTTTCTTTTAACGTTAAGTACAGTTTGTGGAAGTGTTGGCTGGAAGTTTTTCTTATTTGGGGAGAAGAATAAAATTTAAGTGTATAATGAAGGCATATCCAGATATGCACAGAAATATGTATGGCTTATCCCTCTTCCCCCCTGAAAGTTGTTGGGCAGTTTCACTGTTAGCAGTTTGATGGCAGAGAGACTGTTTCAGTGTATTAAGACATCAGGTGCCTTTGGAAGAGAGACGCCTACTAACGACAGACCTTTGTAACAATGCTTTGGGTCTCTGCTTTGAAAAGGTGACTTGCCCTTCCATGTCTTGGGTCTGAGTTTGACTAACTTATCTTTTAGTTCAAGTAAGTTTTGCTGGGGCCTTCTGCTCTCAGCTGTTCTGCCTGTGTCCTCCCCTAGTCACTGAAGTAAATTGTGGTCTCTGGGCTACCGGGTGCCTCTCTCAAGGTACATAAGTGCTCTGGTTGTGAAAACAAGGTGCTAACGAACGGTTTCCGATTTTTGAGAGCCTGTGATTTTGGTGTTTGCCTTTGCTGTTGAATAGCTTGTGCTGTATTATTGATGTTTGTCTTTGGTTTAGGAGTTTATCACTGGTTAACAAGCAGAATCAGAACATTGAAACTGATATTCTGATTAAAAGGAATGTTTAATGAAAGAAAATAAATTGTGATGGAGAATGAACAGTGTGTAAGAAACGTAACTACAATTTTAACCTCTGAGGGACCCTAGCACTGCCCTACCGTGACTTCCATCCATACCATGCTAAAAGCATGCTTCAGTTCAAAGTTGTTAATATTCAGCTGGGAAACAGTATCCAGAACACAAATAAATTATTAAGTGCATGAACTTTTTAGGCAGTAAGATGAACTGATGGGGTCCATCTGTGAGATCCAGGGGCTTTTTATTTGTGTGTGTCGAGCGATTCTGCCCTCTCCGACTTCACAGCCTTTGGTCTCCGGCCAACTGCATGCATAATTGATTCCACACGCACTATCATTTTCTTGATGTAATTGCTTTACTAAGATATGATGAAATCTAATGGATAACTTGCTATTTGAAAATAGGCAAAAAAATGTTCATATTTTTTATTGAGGGGAGGATAGTAGACAAGGCGGGGGTTATTCAGATGACCCAGTATTTAAGAACACAAGACACAAATCAAAAAGGGCAAAACTAACTTAGGCAGGCTGCTTCATTCTCGTTGGTTGTGGGTAGGAAGGTCTTTGTGACATATGGAAGCCAGTGTGTAAATCTCTCTCTTTCTATCTCATATCACCCCCACCCCCTTCATTCCTCCTCTCTCTGTCTCTCCCCAAAACTTTACAAGAAAGGGATCCTAACAAGGTAGAAAGTAAACAATTTAGTCATCACAAGCCTTATTATTCAGTCTATCCAGGAGTTTTGCCATGTCGGTTTATTTAACTTCCAGGAATGTAAACACTGACACAGCCCTAGAAGCAACAAGAAAGATTACAGTATTAGAGTTAAAAACCCTGAACATGGAGTAGCCGTGCTTTATACTCAGCTATAATAACACTTTACATCGAAATGTAATGGTGAGTCAAAACGGACTGGAAACTTCTGCTTATATGGAGTACAAATTTCATTCTAATAGATTGGCATCATCTAGTGTATCCAGAGTAGATTGTTATATAATGGAGCAACTGTATAAATGTCAAGTACACAAATAATTCTACAGGAAGTAAATGAAAAGCATTAGAATTTCTTAAATCACCATTAAATTTTGTTGGTGGGGCAGTCTCATTAGCTGCCTCAAAATCATGCATGGCTTTGCATACATCTTTTAAAATTGTATTTTCAGGGAATTTGTGGACATTGAAACATTTTAATCCAAACCAGTTCATGCTTTAAACCTACCTTTAAAAAAGTGTACTGGTTTTCAAAGTCCTTAAAGGGAGTAGAGAGGTAGAAAGCATGTAAAGCAAATCCATCTCACTGTGGCAAACTGTTTTTCAAGTAAAGTCACAATAATGAACAACACATGATCTGAAATTTGATCAGCAAACATACACTTATGCCAAGGAATTTTCTTTCTTTTTTCCTTTCTTTTTTTTTTTTTTTTTTTTTTGCCACTCACATACCAAGGGTCTGTAAATCAGTAAACCAGGCAGAGAGTAACTATTGTAAGGGGGTGACCAAATCATAGTATGCAGAATGGCACAATGAAGCTGTCTTTTGGAAGAAATATTAACATCATCACCACTAACAACAACAACAAAACACTCCTTTTGCAAAACTGGAAATGACAGAACAGTTTTAAAAGGAAAAAAAAAAAAAACCCACCCTACCTTCTGATGCTCAAAACTTCAAACTATTAATAGACCACCAATGAGATAGACTGTCTTTGTGCCTTGAAATTCAAAATGAGGGAAATAATTAGCAGAGGAACAAAATTCTCAAAATTTGAAGAACTTCTGTGATTACTGGGGGTACAGTGAAAAGAAAATGCAAATTTTTTCCCAATCTTAATTAGATTCGATTGTGTGGTGGGTGTGTTGGATTGGGGAGAAAGGGAGGGGGGCAGGGAGTGCTGGGGTGAGCGAGGGGCTGTGGGATGTGGAGATGGGTTAGCCGGGGCCTGGTGGTATGGCAGGAAGGCTGCTTCCAGCGCTGATGCAGTCAAGGGTGCTCATGGGGCCTGAATTCTGAGCCTTTTACCTAGCTGGGCTTCTTTCTCTCTGGGTCTAGAGGATTGTGTTTGTCCTTCCACGGGAGGAGTGGGCACTAAAATAACAGCCCAGGCTGCCTTAGGAAGGGGAAGCAGCCTGTGGGTAACTTTCCCTGACCACATGGGAAAGCTGTGAAAGATGTTATGTGCATTGTGCACCGTGGCCATCAATCAGCCTCTCGAGATGGTGTCTGCACAAAACCCCCAGCACTAGGGCGCTGCTGTACCACCCTGCGCCCCCGCCCCCACCCTGTCCTGAAACATGCTCTGCAGAGTTCAGTGGTGGTTGGTTGGCCAGAGTCCTGCCCAAGTATGTGCAGCAAGTTTCACTGGCTGGATTTCCCCTTGTGTGAAATAATAAAAGCTCTGGCCAAGGCTTATGAATCTATTTTTGTTTCATTAATATTATTTATTATGTCTTTTATTAATATTTTTAGGAGGGACTATGCTCTCATTTGACCATTTGTAGTTATAATTAATACATTCCGTACTGGTTGTAAAAAGTGTACTTGCATTTAATTGCGAGTCAGGATAAATGAATGGATATGATTTAAAACAAAATTTACTCAAAATGTTCTTTCAGGGAGCAAAAGAGGGGGCAGTCCCTGGGTTTCATTTATTTTCTGGGTGAGTGTCTGTGGTGAGAGGGTCGAAAGGATTGTGTGGATCTAAGGGGGTGTGTGTGTGTGTGTGTGTCCAAGGGATGAGGGAGCCACAGGGGGACAAGGAGAACCTGGGCAGGAGGAGGAGCAGCCAGAGGCTCCGTTCTTTTAATTTCTGAGGTTACTGGGAGGGGCTTTAAGCAAAGTGGTCAAGTCCATCTGCTCCGGAGAAGGTGGTAAAGAAAAGAGGTTAGTGGCAAGAGGGACGGAGCACAAAGGGAAAATTGTACATTGGGAGCCTTGCTCTCCAGGCTGTGGTGTAGCCAGACTGGTTTAGCAGACAGAATGATAGATTGTTTTGTCAAGGGTCCCAGGGTGTGCCCTGAACTTGAAGCACTTTGTTTATCTTGAATAGAAAGGGAAAAGCGCAGACATAATCGATGTCTAGTTTTTAGGAGCTCGAAAGAGGTAGAACAGAGAAGAGTCTGGGAGGTGGGGGAGGTGTACGCCGCGGTTGCGGCTGTCCATTAACAGATGAACTTGGCCGAGGGCCAAGCTTTAGATGAGAGCGTGTCAGGGCCCCAGTGCAGCCAAGCCTTTTCAGTGGTGGGTTTTTTTTTTTTTTCTTCTTCTTTCTTTTCTTTCCTACTTTCTTTTTTAAAAAATACCTGCCGACTGTACATCAAATGTTCCCAGGTCTTTGGCTAAAGGCAAGAAAAAAATACACAACTCAATTTTTTTCCCCTTCTGAACCAGTTGAGGCCAGTCTTTTGGCTACATACACAGTTCCTATCATCTTTCCTGGCTTGCCGTTGGGAAAAAAAAAGGAATTGTGATAACGCCAGTAACCCGAGGGCTGGGGATTGGAAGAGTTGGTGTGTTTAGAAGACCAGCGTGTGTGAGAGTGTGTGCGTGGAGCCAGGGCGGGACATAGCAGGCGGGCCTGCATGTGCAGGTGGGAATCAGGTTGTTTTTTTTTTTTTTTTTTTTAATGGCTGAAGTTAATCTCTTCGTTGAAAAGGACCTGTGAGCTAATCTCTTGGTGGCCGAGCAAGAGCATACACAGGCGAGGCCCAGGAGTGGCCAGGGGTTGGGGGAAAAGTGCCCTGTTGGAAGCACGGCATTTCCTGAGCCAGGCTGATGGCAATCCCATGTGTCTGGGCTTGTTTTGTTCTCGATTATCTTATCTTCTTTGGTCTGTTTCTGTGTTTTTTAGTTTACTGTGACATTATGTATTCACTTATGAGTGTTGGCAAGCAAGAGTCATCAGCCCAATAACTTCCTGACATTTTTGGCTCTTTTAATGTGCAGTCTTTGCCCTCTTGCCACAAGTGGCGAGGTAATTGAATTTCCCTGTTACTCACTGGCAGGAAGCATGTTCTGGCTCCCACCAGAGGGGCTGCTGAGGCTAACGCCGAGCCCAGAGAATTCCACGTAGGGGAGCCTGGGGTTTCCAAGTGGTCTGGAGGTCTGCAGTTCCACAATGAAAAATATATTTTTTTCCCATCATGGACTAGAAAAGGCACTATCATGAACATCCAGGTAAAATATGATAAAATCATGTTTACTTCCCCAGGCAGAAGCCTCAAAAGGGAGGTGAATTTTCTCCCATATTCATCCAGGAGCTAATAGAAACTGGGAAAATTTGGAGGCCTCTGTGCTCATCCTATAGATCATGCCCCAAACTCAGCCAAGCCCTTAGATGCTGTCTTCTCTCTCTCTGAGGTTATCTTGTACCCTGCATGGTAAAAAAATGAGGAAGACCTGAAAGAGGGTAAATAAACTCTTAAAAATATGTACATCTCCTTTTTTTTTTTTTTTTTCTTTTCAGCCTGTGTGAGTACATGGAATAAAATGGCAAAAAGGTGCTGCCATTTCTGGTGTGTGGTGATTTCTTCATCCCTCCAAGTTTCACTTTCCTCATCTGCAGCATGATGGGTGGGGGGTTTCACAGGAGCCACCTTATGGGCTGTTGTGAGCATTCTGTGTGGATGTTTGCTTGTTTCCTCAAGTAAACACTTGAGGAAAGCCAGTTACTATTATGATTATGACTCATGGCTTAGAACTGTTTTCTCCTTTAAGGACTGGGATCATTCTCCTTGAAAGACTGGGATCTCCATGTCATTTCTCCTGGTGTGGGGTGACCGGGTTGGGATGAGAGAACAGAACAGGGAGCCTCTTTCTGCCTCAGGGTGGGCTCCTGAGCCTGTGGGTGTAGAGAGCTCAGGAACTCTCACTGACCTGATGTGGTGGAGCTGTTGGTGAGGGGCTTCTCTCCATCTCAGCTCCCTTAGCGCTTGGCTTCTCTCCACGCAGTCACATGCTGCCTCACCAGGAGAATGCGCCTGGTGTGCGACATAGCTGCTGTGGGTTCAGAGTCCTGCTTCACCACGGACTGGATGGGAGGGTTTGGGTGGACCCTTGAACCTCTGTGAAATGGAGACCACCCAAAGAACCTCCCTTCCAGAGTCGATGCAAGGAGTAAATAAGAGAAAGCATAAATACACAGGATGGACACCAGGAGCTGCCAACACCATACTGAGGCTCCAACACATGGTTACTTCTCCCCACAACAACACCAGAAGGGAAGTCCTATCAGCCCCACTTAGTGGAGGAGGAAATTGAGGCTCCCCAAGGGTTAAAGAACTTGCCCCCCCTAAGGGTTCACAGTTATTAAGGATTCTGTCTTTTGGCGTCTAGTCATGAGCGCCTGCCACCCCCTCACAAGGTCTTCAGTGGTGCTGGGGCACCAACTGGGTGGGAAGCTCTTGGGCTGGATAGTTGGTCCTCCTGTGGGTTTTGTGGTTGAGTTTTTCAGTCTTCTGGGAAGGAGAGGAATGTTCCCATCCAGTCCCTGGGCGGCTGTCCTGGGCGTCTTGGAGCTGTTGGAAAGAGCAGCAATGTAAGGAATTCTGCTTTGCAAGTAGTCACTTCTCTGTCTGTCCAGAGTGAGCCAGAAGTGGGGCAGGGGTCCTGAGAAGGTGAGGGAGGGGGTTTTACTACATGTCTGTGACTTGGTTCGGAGACAGCAGAAGGGTGACCAAGGAACCCAGCTAGGGCCTTTAAGGAAGGGCTGGTGGAGTTAGCCTGGCAGCAGTTCTGTTCTGTCGTCTCTGTGACATTCCCTTCACTTGCCACACTTTTAAAAGGTCTGGAGAATCGGAACCACGTTGTAGGGAAAGGTGAGGGAAAGAGCGTAGTGCATGAGTAAGTAAGTGTGTGTGTGTGTTTGTGTGTGTGTGTGTATAGGGGGTCCCGAAGGGTAATAATCTGCTTCAAGGAGGTTTTCATTTCTGGCCAAACAAGCGCTGTGGTAAGGCGAGTCTGGAAAGCATGCGAGGAGACTGAGGGAAGTTTTGAATGGAAACTACAGTCAACAACTCCATATGACCCACATGTGGCTTTCCCCGAGGCTGGTTTTCAGTTGCATGGTGGCCTCCCCCAGTCACTCTGCAGGCTGCGCTGACACCATTAATATTTGCTGAAGCAAGACCTGAGGTTCGTTGCAGAGGGATTACATAATGTATTCCAAAACCAAATGGCAGGGTTTTCCTTTCATTACCCAACCTTTCAGATTGGCTGGGCCCCTGTAGACCACCATTTATTTAACTTTAGAGTCTTTGGATAGTATCAGGAAGTGCCTACTATATGCAGAGGTCCCTTGGGGAAGCTGAAGGATTGGCCTGGGCACCCACAAGTGTCAACTCGGAGCTCTGCTCACTTGGTAACCCTTCTCTTTGAACCCAGGGAGGTTGTTTCAATAGATCCTCCACCAAGGGGTTGTCATTGGTGTGGATGCAGGTATGAGTTGGGAGGTTGGGATGGAAGTGATTGCTGAGAATACGTGTGGGTAGAGAACTGCAAACCTTCCGTTTCAGTTCTTCATCTGCCCTGGAACTGGATCTGTATTTCCTTCTTTTCTCCTCAGCTCTTCCTCTGTCTCCCTACATCTCTCCATGTCTTGGGTTCAGGATGGAACACCCCAGAAGAGAAGCTCTGAGTTTTGTTTCCTGGGACCCCTAGGTAGAAAAGCAGAAATGATACATAGAAAGGAAGACTATTGCTTTATAGCCTCTTCACCTCCCCCCCACCCAATTTTCTCTCCATTCTCTTGAAAATCAGGCCAGCTCTCTGATGCTGGCCTTTTGTTTCTTTTTCTTTTTTTGGTTCTGCTTTCGTTAAGGTAAGCACGAATTTAATGTCCCAAGAGGCAGGCCGGTGACCCTTCAGGCCAAGTGCCTGGATGTGGCAATGCTATAATAAATATTGAATGGTGAGAGCAATGGAAATTTAACAAAGCCATAACTGAGGAGACCGCAGAGGGGCAGCGGACTGGTTAAGAGGCTGTTGGATGAGCTGGGTAGTATTTCTGCTTCAACCTGATTGAAATGTCGACTAAAAATCAATGCTGTTGACTAGTGATAATTTACAGCGTTCCCTGTGCTAAGTAGTTCCCCGCTTAAGAATGCGTTGGCTGGGCAGAGATTAGTGCAGGGAGTTGTGTGTGTCACAATGAATCAGACGTATTATAGGTCAGCCCTTTATTTGTTTCATCATGACTTTTACACAGTTGTCATGTAATTTATGGCTGCTTTCACGTTGTCAAACATTTTCATTGCATCTTCTTCCTTAACACACTCCTGACACAGACGTGCTGTCTTGGAAGGCTTGGTATTATTTCCTAATCTGAGAGGAGGCCTATAAACCATCAAATTACACTATCTTTGGGCTAATCTAAATGCACTGCAGATTAAAATCAGAGCTCATTTGTCCCTGATGCAAATTATTAAGTTCTAATTATAAATATCCATTTAATTACCCCATACATTTTTATTTTGTGGCCCCTTTTGAGCACTGCTGTCTGCAATGGGGGGAAGACGCATAGGAGACAATCTGCGGTAATTAATGTACACGCCCCGAATGGTAAAGGATAAACATATGCTGCTTTGTTTGTCTCATTTATTGATTGATTAGATGTATAGAGATTTTGGCGTCGGCACAATTCAAAGTTGAAATCCTTTTAAAAGTGAAAACTATTTAAAAATCTTCAGGGGGAGGAAAAGCGCAATATAGCCAATCCAGAGCTTTCTGTTAGAACACATCATCCTAAAATAACAGGATTTTAACCAGATTCTAAGTCTGATCCAATCTAGATTTTGCGAAAGTTAAGAGTGAGAGAAACCATACACATTTTGCACCCAGAATGTGAAATCATTGTTACAGAAAAACTGTAATCTTTAAAAAAAAAAAAAGATATCCCGGTTTCCAGGGATATCTATTCACTACTAAAAGTCTATAGTATCTGCCTGTAAGAGGAAGACAGTTCATTTGAGAGCATTATGGTGAATTATTTTTGATTCTGAAACAATAAAGTACAAAAAAAGACAGATAAAGTAAAAATTTGTAAAGGTATATAACTAGACATTTACTTTTCCATGAAGACAATGGAAAAATTACTGAGACTGGTTTGGGGTGAGGATTGAGGTCTTTGGGGATTTTTTGACTTTTAATGATAGTGGAAAGATACAGGTCTAAGAACTAGTATATGCCTGGGTTCTGACCTTGAGCTAGGTGACCATGGGTTCCTTTCATCTCTTGGCGTTTTAGTTTCTTCATCTGTCAAATGGGTGGTCTGGGCAGGATGAGTTCTCTAGCCCCCATCATATACAGCATGTTCCGAATGCCGTAGGCAGAGTCCCAACTTCCGCTCCTTCCTGCTCTCTGTAGAATATAGTTGCTGAATGAGGCTAATCTGCAGAGAGGCCAGACTATTTTCTTGCTTTGCCTCAAAGATGGAAGTAACATTGGAGATGGAAGGCTTGAGCTCATGAGCTCTCAGCAAAAAGCTTAAGAGCAACTTTTCAATTGCTGGAAGCAGAATGGAATTATGGTATAATGGAATGGTAATAGTTCACAGAAGTTTCCAGCCTTATAAGATTTCTCCATCTTTTAATTGTAGCAAGCTGTTTTTTTTTCTTTGATACACTCTAAAAATGTGTATTTTCTCCAGCTTTGCTTTTTTGGGCAACTGTAGTTATGTCAAAATAGAAATACACTTGACAAAGAAATCAGTTGAATTCAAACAACCAGGTATTTTAAATTCAATTAACTGACTGAATTCAGTGATATTTTCCTTCTTCCTCCCCCCAAAGCTGGTTTTTCTGCATGGACATAGCCTACATATGCTGAGTTCTTGGAGTTACAAATTCTTGCTTGTTAAAGGCATCCGATGCAACATGTTTAGAAGAACTGTCCCTCTGTTAGTGTTGAAGACAGCATAAATTGAGGGGAAAATGTTCTTTTTTTATTCGTCATGTAGGTAAAAGCATATGGCCGCTTCTGGGACATGTGATCTTTGCAATCCATTTTCTAAACTTAGTGATTACCATTGACTTTTAGCACGGATATTTCCGTTTTCCATGCTGTCCAGCAAATACCATTGATAGGTGGCTATAAATTAGATATAAAATGATGTTTTTCAGAAGCGTGCTGAAAGACAACATTCAGAGTTAGCCTTTGCAGAATGATTATCTGAAACTTTCTTTTATTATCCCATGTGATAAGAATAAGGGGGAAATGAACCAGTTGTGAAATACGTGGTTTTTTTTTTGTTGTTGTTGTTGTCGTTGGATATAGACATTCAAGATGTATAGCTTCAAATAAAAAAGTAATTTATTTAAATTACTGCCTCTTTAATTTATAATGTTTGGGGGATTTCTTATTAGGAATGCTCTATTAGGGCACTGATAATTAGCTATTTCAGATTTTGCGTGCTCTTCTGTCTCTGGCAAAAAAAAAAAGTTGGAAAAAAAAGAAAACTAACAGGAGAAAGTTTAGCTCTAACTTAAGCTAAACAGAGATAACAGACAGACAGAATGAATGGCAGCCACCTAGAGGCACTTTTTCCCTGTCGGTTATTACCTGAAGAGAAAGAACGATAACATTCATGCCAAAGAGATAGGCGACAAAATATGTATTCAGATATGGAGTTTAGGATTTCATAGCCCGATAGTCACTCTCTCCCGCCTCCAATTGTATTGTGTAAATGTATCAGCTGCTGTATTGTTAATGTCTGATAGGATGCTGCTGCTAGGACAGTCTTCGCTCACTAATGGGGTCAGCTGTGTCACCGTGTGATATATGGATTATGTTTACCATGGCATATTTTGTTTGCAAGCTGGGCTGTGAGATGGGAGCAGATGACAAATGAAGATACCCTACAGTTTTCACACTAGTTCCTGTGGTCTTGAGTCTCCAAGACAATCACGACACCACTGACAACGGAGAAGTATTTGGGGGGCGTAACTGACTTCAAAGTTTGAGATCTCTGCCTGCAGTTTAAGATGGGATAGTCCATTATGTGAATATCTTTACTTAAAGATCTTATTTGACTTTAGAGTTTGTTGCTAAAACCTTGGTAAATTCATGAACCTTTGGGTTAGTTAAATAACTTTCCAGTGGCTTTCCGTGTCTGGACGATTCATTTGCTTGGGCTCCTGTGTGTGTTTTTATGATTTCTAAATTTATTTCTCAAGTTTCATTGGCAATGAATGATTTTTCTTGCTGGAGTCTTGTGTGGTACACCTGTAAAAGACTTGTGATCTCTTTAAAAAAAAAATTCCCCAATAGAGTAACACTAATATATACATGCATACTACATGAATATACATATGTACGTTTTACATATATAAAGGCAGAGTGTATGTACAGTGTGTATATATGTGTGTTCATATAACGTGCATATATGTATACATATATAGACACACATATTTTACATAAGTGGAGAGAAAGATTGAGAAAGTAGGAAGCTCTCTAGATTTACCATGATTCCATTAAGTTAGTATAAATTAAAAAAAAAAAATCTTTATGTGAATACTTTTCACCAGATTCTGACTTAGGCAAATACCATCTTAATGCTATTTGCCTTTGAGGGTCTGTTATTCACATAGTCCTGGATTGAAGGGTGTTTTTAGGGATTCGAGTCTCAAGCTGAAATCCCATATGGCCACTTGTACCTTTTGCCTTCACTGCGTCAAGAAGGCCAGGCTTTCTCTCGTTCCGTGGCTTTAACACTTGTTGCCTGCAAGTCCCTTTTTCAGAGTTCTGCCAGGAGTATATTTCTCATGACCCGCCTCTGCATCTGGTTAAATGGACTTCAGTAATCTGTGCACAGTTACTTCTTACTTATTTTATATCCTGAAAGATATTAAGTCCAACAAGCTTTTACCCACTGAGTCTACAGAGAAAACGGCCAGGCAATTTTTGTTTCAATCTCCTTGTCTCTCTGGAGCAGTAGTTCCAGAGGCTGATCAATAGGTTTTATTGTAGACCTCACTGTCTCTAAAAGCACTGTGACCTTATCCTGTCTAAAAATAGTATTTGCTCTTGCCTGCAGAACCTTGACCTGTGAAAACCCATTTGGAACATAACTGACACATCTAGTCAGCTGTATATCCAAGACATGCTCTGTGAATGAATTCTGTACAGAACCTTCCAGGAGAACACTTTCATCAAAGAAAAATAAATACCAGTTCTGAACACTGGGAGTTCACTTGCCTGCCCACTGCGGTGATGGGCCACCTGATGGGGAGTCAGGAGGACTCAGGGGCTGGGCGGTGTTGAGAGGGGTGAAGACCCTCATGGAGGACTTTTGGAGGATGCATTTGGCCCCAAGAGGGTAGGGGACCGTGCAGGGCAGGAGTTTGGGCTGAAGTGAAAGGTAGCTTTAAACAAAGTCTGAAACCTTTTCCAGAGGGTGTGATTCTCCCCAGGCTGTCCTTGGCAGCCTCAGTCTCAAACCTTGGTGATAGGGATTCTCTGAAGCATAACCTAGATGGAAAGAAGTGTTGATATTTTGGAGTCTAAAGTAACTTCCCTATTTAATGATAAGAAATTACTTTTGCTTTATTTATTTTTTGGTGTGATAATGGTTTTGTGGTTTTTTTTAAAAAGAATCTTTATCTTTTAAAAATGCATACTGAAGTGTTTACTGATGAAACGATAGGATGTGTGGAGTCAATGTAAATAATCAGTGGGCAGGGTTGGCAATAGATAAAACAAGCTTGGCTCTGTGTTGCTAGTGGTTGAATTTTCATCATGTGTACTGGCGAGCTGATTTATACCATTCTCTCTACTTTGGTGTAAATTGCAACTTTCCTGAAAATAAAGGTGCTGCTTGAGAGCAAAATGGCCTTATTCTGTGGGTGTTGTTTCTTCACCGAGGGTTTGGCTCAGAGGCAGTGAAGAGGCAGATGTCCTGCTGCGAAGAAATGACCTGTGAGCCCAAGTGTTGGAAGTTCGCTGTTACGGGGTCATCTTAGTGTCTGCAGTGTGCACCATGCTCCATCCTTCTGGAACAAAAGAGAGCCCATGATTTTTTTGGTTCGCAATAAAGAGTTGGAGGTGGAGCTCACCTGAGTTTCAGCATGGGGGCCTCTTTTCATCCTGGAATGTTGGAAGAAGCAGGTGGGCGGCGCCTGCTTCCCTGGTTACATTGAGGAAGACAAGGCTCTTGGGCCTTCTTGTGGCCACTGGAGCCCTGGCTTGGAGAGAAAGATGGTCCCTCTAAGAAGCGGCTGACCACACTGTAAGGAAGAAGGGGACAAAACACAGTTGAGGGAAGACTGGGACCCAGCCCCTGACAGGTGGCAAGCAGAGTGCCATGATTGCACCATCGTAAAGGGGCGTCGCGTTCTCTTGTTTAGCTACAGCTGGGACTCTCACCTTAAAAGGGAGGTCACCGGTGGTTAGGCACAGCCCATCACATGTGAGCCAGGGTGGGCCCGCTCCCGGCCCTCTCTGCTGCCTGGAAGCTGAGCTCAGCCCCTCTGAGCCGTTCTTAGGCACGGGTCCCTCTGGTTTTACAAAATGTCTGCTCCTGCTTGCTTCTTGCGGAAGCTATTATTAGCAAGTGTCACTCAGTTATCTTGAGAGTGGCGCTTTTAGCTGCCATCTAAGTGCTTGACACTTGGGTTTACAGCAGATTAAATTAAATTTTAGACTGGTTTGGCTTCACTGGTAGTAGACGATAGGAGCAGTTGTTGTAGAAATGTAACCTGGCACCCTCCAAGACTGGGTGTGTGTGCATGTGTGTGCATGCATGTGCTCATTGTGTGTGTGCTCAGAGGCGCACCTTTGGGAGTTCTGAGTGTGCAGGTGACTCTTGGGTGAAGAGGGACTTCCTAGGCCAGTGTTGAGCCAATGGAGAAGGTCCCATTGTTTGGGGGCCTGACTGCAGGGCTACACCTCCTTCCCGCCCCCATTTCATTCCTTCTTCAAAATGTGTTCAGATAAATAGTTTTTCCAACTTGATTTGGTTGTGCTTGGTTGGCAAAGGAAGTACACGAAGCTGGAATAATCTTTCTGCTGTTTGCACATCCATGTCAGTGTTGTCTTGCAAAAGACGGGGCTATGCTTGCAGGAAGACACTAGTGGAAATAAGCAGAAGAAGGGTATGGATGATTTCTGGCTTATGGCAGCGTGGGGACCAAGTTGATCTGATGGGTGTTGTGGGCAGAATATCTGGTTCCCCCCTGTCCTGCTTTGTATCTCAGGTTCCTGTAGATCCAGCAGGCAGACCCACAGGAGGGTGGGAGGAAGGTTTTTGCTCTCTTAGACTCAGCTGTCTTCTTCTTGGTGTTGTGCCTGGTGTGCTCGTGCCAGTGAATCTGTGCCTTGTATTGTTGAATCAGAGCAAAGCAGTGCACATCAACATCACTTTCTAAAAATGCTTCTGAAAACTCTGTGGGGATAATCTCTCTTTCATATAGGCAGATTGCAAATGTGTACATTATTCTGCAGAAGGGCAATGTTCTTTACTTTTATCATCTAGGTTTTAAAAATTCCATGGCACTTGATTTCAGTTCCTCAGACTCCAGAATTTATACTCACTGATTAGTGATACATTATGCAAATAATTCAGTTTACATATCCAAATACTGTTTTGCATCATTCACACCTCATGTCTTGAAAAAAAAAAGTGAAATGTTTCCTCAAAATAAACAAAACCTGCAGAAGAGTTTATTGTGAGGATGAAAATTAAAGAGGCGCCCATTTGCTTGGGAACTTTTGAGGAAAAATTTCATACTCTTGCATCAATAATTTTACAAGTTTTTTCCTTTTGGCTTTTGCCCATAGGCCATGCCATTCAAGGTATAGATGTTATCTTTAGCTTTCTGAATTTTTCAATTTTTGGAAAAAAAGAAGCCATAACACTGAAAGTCACTCAGTCATGTCCGACTCTTTGCGACCCCATGGACTATACAGTCCATAGAATTCTCCAGGCCAGAATACTGGAATGGGTAGCTGGTCCCTTCTCCAGGGGATCTTCCCAACCCAGGGATCAAACCCAGGTCTCTCACATTGTAGCAGATTCTTTACCAGCTGAGCCACCAGAGAAGCCCATATCAGATGCACATTGGTGAGTAAACACTTCAGCCATATGCGGAAATTCAAGCTGAGTTATTTGAAGGAGATACAATAATTGCTTATCAGTGACATGAATTTTCTACCAGAGAGGGGAGAGTAAGCAGATGCAAACTTTTATGCCCTGTGTCAAGAAGAGTTACATAAGCGTGGCCGCAAAGTCCTAAGTTATATGTTGGCAAATGGCAGTACCCTTTGAAAGTGTCTTTTAGGGACTTCCCTGGCAGTGCAGTAGTTAAGACTCCACCTTCCAATGCAGGGGGTGCAGGTTCGATCCCTGCTTGGAGAGCTCAGATCCCGCATGCCTCGGGGCTAAAAATCCAAAACAGAACAGAAGCAGTATTGTAACAAATTCAATAAAGACTTTAAAAATGGTCCATATTAAAAAAAAATTCTTTAAATAAAAAAGTGTCTTTTAGCGTCCAGGGGTTTTTTATTGTCATTGGAGTTATTCAGGAGAACACAGGATGTGACCTGGAGACCTTGTCTGAATAAGCACGTTCCCATGCCCACGTGAATGTCTAAACCAGTGGCTTTGACCTCACGTGTTGGGACAGAATTGGCCTCAGACTTCTGCTCAGGATTCCAGCGGTTGCAACCTCACCGTCTGGAGTGGTTCACTGACTGCTGCTCCGAAGCATGTCAGGTTTTGGGAGGAATTTCCCAGAGAAGGAAGGAAGGAAGGAAGGGAAGAAGGCAAGGGGGGACCTTGTTTTCTTTTTGTGTGTGAGTGCTGTCCTCCTTCTTGGACGATGCTCCACACCCATCCCTCCTAACAGGTTATAGGCACGTTTTTGGCACCATGTAAAGTTAAGTGTTCCAACATGTTTTTAATCTTTAACTTTCACATCATTAGGAGTCTGATGTACTGGCTTTCGGCTGCCTGGAGATAGTTTAGGGCACAGCCCCTGACAGCTGTAATGTTTTGTGTTTTATGTCTCTTAATATGGAGGTTATAGCATCCAAAAGGCTGAAAAATGCCTTAAAGATGTTGATACCGATATTCTGAACATGCCTGGACCTTTCTTGCCCCACTTTCACACCTGCTTTTTTTGGTAACGTGTATTTAGAAGGGTGCTTGGTGTTACTTGAGAGACAAGAAGCTTCTTGGCTTGGCATGACCTCCCAGAGTGTCAAGTCTGGGAAATCCCACTGCTCTTCATCTTCTTTCTCGGGTTGGGAGATGTCTACCATAACTCTCATTTTGCTGTGGATTGTGGGGAAACACACGTACTGGGTGCTGTGGCTTCAGGTCTCAAATTGAAACACAGAAGGTCAGCCAGAAGCAGCCCTGTGAACTGTGGCCTTGAAGGACTTGTGCCTTGATTTTTACCAAGAAGCGGGTTGTTGGAGTCTGTTTAGTTTGGAGCCTGAACAGTAATTGCTGGGTCCCCAGGATGCCCTGTGGCGCTCTTTCCTAAGTCTGGATGTGGATGGACTTTTATTTTTTTGCATACATATCTATGGTCTTTATTAAAACCTTTTTTGGAGCATAGTTGCTTTGCTATGCTGTGTCAGTCTCTACTGTACAGCAAAGTGAATCAGCTCTGTTGTCGTTGTTGTTTAGTTGCTGAGTTGTCGCTGACTCTTTGTGACCCCATGGACTGTAGCCCGCCAGGTTCCTCTGTCCATAAGATTTCCCAGACAAGAATTCTGGAGTGGGCTGTCATTTCCTCCTGCAGGGCATCTTCCCCAATCCAGGGATCGAACCTTTGTCTCCTACTTAGTAGGAGGATTCTTTACCACTGAGCCGCCTGGGAAGCCCTGATTCAGCTATACGTATACGTACTAGATGGACTTTTAAAGGAACTCCATGATCATGAGCAGCCTCTTACTATTTCCTTGGTATTCTCGGATGGGCTTAGTGTTGTTTCTCCCTGCTCTGGTGTGTGGTGATGCTCAGATGGTGTGCGATGCTTCTCACCTTGTCCCCCAGGTCCATACGTGTGAGAAACTGACATTCTCACATGTGATGCCCTCCCAGGCTGGGCCCCACTTGAGCAAGCGTATTGAAATTCTGGTGAGTTGGAATGTCATTTTACAGACATAATCTTGAGTCGATGCTAACGCAGACACTTACAGAGTAAATAAATTTTATTAGCACTGTGTGCTGTGCTTAGTTGCTTAATCATGTCCGACTTTTTGGGACCCCATGGACTGTAGCCTGCCAGGCTCCTTTGTCCATGGGATTCTCCAGGCAAGAATACCGGAGGGGTTGCCATGCCCTCCTCCAGGGCATCTTCCCAAACCAGGGATTGAATCCCACATTTTTGGCAGATTCTTTACTGTTTGAGCCACTAGGGAAGTCCAAGCGTACTGGAGTTTGTAGCCTATACCTTCTCCTGGAGATCTTCCCAACCCAAGAATCAAACCAGGGTCTCCTGCGTTGCAGGGGGATTCTTTACCAACTGAGCTACCAGGGAAGCCCTTATTAGCACTAAGCTGTAGCTATTCTTTGGACTCACTTCACTACGGGCTATGGCATAGCCATGCGGAACTGAAAGTCAGGTCCATGCCATCTTCACTTCCGGTGCCTTATGCAGTGGGGGAACAGGTGCTGGTGTAGGGAGCTAGACAAGGTGAAGTCAAGCCTAGCCTTGTTGGAGAGAGTCTGTAAAGAAAACCCGGCCCTGATTTTGTCTTTTTAAATTAAGATAGCTAGATCTCAGTAATTGTTAAAGATTCTTCTCTTTCCCTCAAATTGACTTTTTAGGGCAAGGCTCTTGTTCCTCTTTAACCAGAGTATCTGAAGAATCACAGTACAAGTCTTTGGGCCTGGACATTTTCCTCTGTACAAGGGGGAGGTAAATATTTGCTGAGCATCTTCCATGTCGATGTTGAGTTATGAAGTCCTGTTGTTTCCTGTATCATTTTATAGATGAGGCAGGTTGAGGCTGAGAGGGAAGCCAAGTTCCTCAGGCTACTCACCAGGCAGTGACAGAGTTGACAGAGCCCAGGGCCTCACACTTTCATGCCTGGCTTCATCTTTAACCCTCTGTCCCAAGTCTCCTGGCCCAGAAGGACTCAGCGTGGTCCTGATGGCTTCTTCTCACAGACCTGTGCTGCTCCTAATGCCTTGCGTGATGGCTGCAGTGGTTTTCAGAACTGGAGCTTTGCCGGGGAGGATCCTGGAGCTCTCTGGGTGACGCTAACCTGTGGATCCCATAGTGGCGCCAAACAACAAACGCCCAACCGTCCAGGCCATTACAGGGGGTGGTCATGTTGCTGTGCCTCGTTCCTTCCCACGTCTTCTGCCCTGTTTTGTCTCCTGATAGGATTTCCATGCTGTGAACAGTTCTGAAGTTTGCACCACGAGCATGTGGAATGGCCTGGTGTTTTTATGCAGATCATTGGACAGATGGGGTGGATGGAGTTGGGGTGGCGGTGCCCCTTACAGTGCAGATGGACCTTGAGGATTGGCTGGCCCAACCTCTTCCTCCTCTGGGGTTCTGTTTTTAAAGGCATCTCCCATTAGCTGGAGGTAACTTTAGTTTACCTTAAATCCTTTATGCTTCAGCTTAAACTCATTTATTCTTCATTCCGGAGAAGGCAATGGCACCCCACTCCAGTCCTCTTGCCTGGAAAATCCCATGGACGGAGGAGTCTGGTAGGATGCAGTCCATGGGGTTACTAAGAGTTGGACACAACTGAGCGGCTTCACTTTCACTTTTCACTTTCATGCATTGGAGAGGGAAATGGCAACCCACTCCAGTGTTCTTGCCTGGAGAATCCCAGGGACGGGGGAGCCTGGTGGGCTGCCATTTATGGGGTTGCACAGAGTCGAACACGACTGAAGCGACTTAGCAGCAGCATTCTTCATTCCAGAGAAGACAGAGTATCTTATCGCCAGCTCTGGGCTGAAACCCCTGATATCTTAGAATTCTCTGTTCTGTTCCCTGCCATGGCTTTTTCCTGTGTTATCTCTAATCCCTAAACTTGAACTCATAGATCTATTCTTTTTCAACCCATTTCTGATTTTTGTACCTCTGTTAAGATCTTCCTGATCTCCCAGCTCTTTTACTCAAACATTAGTCTAATTACTGCTGAGTATGATGACAAGATACCTTAGTGTTTTCCATACTGCTTACTGCTACATCTGCACTTGGGTATCTTTGCTTGTTTTTTTTTTTTTTAAAGAAAGCAGTGCTTCATTGATGACTCATACTCAGCTTGATGTCCACTAGGAACCCTAGACCTTCACCCATCTTTCAGTGAAGTCGCTCAGTCATGTCCAACTCTGCGACCCCATGGACAGGCTCCTCCATGGAATTTTCCAGGCAAGAGTACTGGAGTGGGTTGCCATTTCCTTCTCCAGAGGATCTTCCCAACCCAGGGATTGAACCTGGGTCTCCCACATTGTGGGCACTTGCTTTATCATCTGAGCCACCAGGGAAGCCTAGCCATCTTTGAGTTCAGTTAATCTTTCACTCCCAACTATATTGATGCCACGCCTCTGTCTTCCCAGACCTTCTTCTCTGTCCTTGTCCACCCTGAACTTAGTTCTCCCCTCCTGTCCCAAGTTTCCTGGCCACATCTCTGCTTCACCAGGTGACGGAGAGTTATGATGCTGCCTCCGAAGGTGCCTCCTTCCTCTTGGCTCCTCTCCCAGTGACAAGTTCATGGAGGCTGAGAAACACAGTGAGTGGCCTTTCTCGCCTCGATTACAGCTGGGGAGAGGGCTGTTCATAACTTTCCGCTGACATCTGGAGAACGTAGGTTTTGGAGGAGCAGAGCCCAGACTCCCTGCAAGCCAGCAGAGCCAAGTCTTTTTTGAGTTTCCAGCACAATCCGTGTTATAATAGGAGTTGGTCATTGTGTTTAACAGTGAAGCAAAGCCCAAGTGCATGTCACAAGCACATCTCTTCTTTGTGCCGGGGTGAGCAGAGGTGACCCTCCCTGAGTGTGTAGGATGATACAAAGAGCATTACAGACATGGGAAAGCATTTCAGAGCACCCAAATGTGGCATGAGTAATCACAGGCATAGAGCCCACAAGACTGTGTTTTCAGCCCCTGCCTCCCCTTTTTGTACTCCAGTTCAGTCAGTTAAGACAGAAATGAAGTGGTAAGAAGAGGGGCTGCCCGCTCTTCAGACTCCAAGGTGTTTGTAGCCCAGGACCCCTGCATGGGCGTGGGTCCAGCAGAGCCCAGAGAGCATCCCCTGCTGGAATCTTTCTCAGACTGACTTGCTCACTTCCCGTTCAGCCCAGCCCAGAGGTGGCTCAGTAATCCCCACGGGGTGACCTCACAGTGGGCTAAGTGGCCTGGGAACTTATGCATCCAGACTCAAGTTGGGAGCAGAAATGGGGCAGCTGGGACGTTGGGTGATCAGGAGTCAGTTGGAAAGCCCTGTGTCCACGCCAGACCCCTCTGTGCACTGCCACACTCTCCTCGCCTGAAAGCACCCGGTGACATGTCAAGGCAGAAGGATGTAGCCTGCCCCCTACATCTGTGCACTGAAGGCTGGCTTCCGGATTGCCTTCCCTTGGGCTGCATCTCCAAGGCCCTTTCTGCAGGTAGCTAAGGGTGTCTGGGTGCAGAGCTGGCACCGCCCTGGCTGGTGCTGTCCTTGGAGAGAGTGTGGCTTTGGGATCAGGGAGTAGGTGTCCATGTATCCACATGACTTTGTGCGAGGGGTTGGTGTCTTCTCCTCAAACTACAATATAAGCTTTTTGAGAGCGGGGGTCGTTTTTATTTTCTGTGTTTTCAGCCCCACATCATTATGGTATTTAATTTGTACTCTGACTGATGGGAAATGGAAAGGCCAGGCTTTGAATCCATTCCTCGGCTTCCAGAAGTGGAAAGGTGCTGAGCGAGGCTGGGCAATTTTATCTGTCCTGTGTTGCCTGGGGAGAAGATGGAAAAGCCTGGGATTGGGCTGGAGGGCGGCATCTTCACGTCCTTCACTCTGTGCTCGCCTTTTCTCTTGGCCAGGCAATGAGGTCTGTCCTTGTAGTTCCTGCCCCTTGTCACATGACAGTGGGTGCAGGGAGGCTCCTTGGGGCTGGGCAAACGCGGAGAGGGCAGCTAGGGAGTCTCTGAGGGTATGGGAAGCTGGGAACTGTATCCTGCAAACAGGAGCATGCCAGGAGCAGGGCTGTGTTCACAGGGCCTGAGTCCTGCTCTTCCTTCTTGCAGTGCTGGCTCACACAGAGTCGGCTTTGAGGGTGATCCTGTCTTTTTGTTGTTGTTTTTGGTGTGTGTGTATGCAAGAACTTTGATGTTTGAGTTGGGAAATCCTCCCTTCATGTCACCCTGTTCAGTGTGTTGGAAAGAGTCATCTAGACCAGCTGGATTTATGTGCACAGCTCTGATTTCTTTCATAAGGAAAAGGAAGCTCAGTTGAATTCTACATGCAGGAGGCTTGTTCTCCAGGTCCCAGGACTGTCCAGAAGTGGGCTGCTCAGCAGGAACGACCAGGCAGGACTGCTGTCCTGCCAGGAGCCAGGGCGAGCCACAGCCTTCTAGTTGAGCTGTGGTCTCTCTCAGGTTACCTCTTGGTGGGACCCGCGCCTACCTGCACCCCTGGAGGTGGCCCAGCATCTTCCTCCTGGAGAGCCGTCAGTGCGCTGCTGGCTGGAAGGGTATTAGTGGCACAGGACCCCATTGCAGGTGTTGACTCAGCTGTGCTCTGCCCCAGAGCTGGGTCTTGCTACTGTTTTCTGATACTGGAGTGATGGGGGTGTTGGTTGTGCTGGGCGACTTCTTCCCCTCCTGGCCAGGGATGGGTTGATTCTGCTGTGGGCGAGAATGGGCAGCCAGTCTTTGGAGGGTGAGGGAATTCAGAGAGAAAGGGCAGGACAGGGAAGCTTCTGGCAGCATGTAAAAATGTGCTCCAACAAGAGGGAAGAAGTAGGAATTCTTGTTAGAGGTTGATCCAGCCCCCAGGCCTCCAGAGCTGCTCCCAGGGGATGTTGGCTTCGAGGCCTTGGGCAGTGGCTTGGGCTCTGGAGAAGCCATAGGGGTGGGGAGGCATGGAAGCATCTGTCTCACCATCCGGCGGTGACCACCGCTGAGGAGTGGGCCTCCAGGGGCAGGGATTTCATCTAGTGCCCCTGCTGGGACCAAATTCCTGGTCCCCTTCTTCTCCCACATTCCCCTGCCTGGGAGTGGGGTTGACTGCATGGATTGGACACTGGGGCAAGATCGGGGTGTGCCTGAAACCTGCTTAGCGCGTGAGCCCCTTACTCTGATTCTCCTCCCAGGCACGGGCCTTTTAGAGAGTAGTGCTGGATGAGAAAGAGTCATTCAGCACCCTTCAGAGACTCTGTGTGGGTTTTGGTGGGGGGGGTTGGGTTAGCCCTCAAAACTCTCCCTCAGGTGTCTCTGTTCCGTGGGCCATCCTTTCTCTGCCTCTCTCAGGGGTAGCCAGGGATGCTGGTGTGGTCAGATGTGACTGTTGCCCTCACTGGGTGTTGGTTTTGGGGTGAGACTCGTTTCTGCAAGGGCTCCTGGGCGAAACTCCTTTCTCCTAGTGTCACCGAGTGGCTGCCATGTGGGTGGGCAGCGTGATCAAGTGTATTCCTTCACTGTGGATGTACATTGCAGTAAAACCTGCCTGTTCTCCTACCCCTCATTAAAGGTGACTCATAGTTGAGAAACTGAAAGAAAATAAACTGACTTCACAAGACAGTGAGCGTCTCCAGGCTCCCAACCAACTTTAAGTAACCTAGGGATGCTCCAGTGTCTACCCCAATGCAGCCTCCTCAATGAGATGACCAACGTGAAGTTATTGGAGGCTTTCATTTCCGCAGGATCAAAGAGTTAGAATTGAGAGATGCCATCGAATCTCATTTTTTAAAATTCAGCATGTGTTTATTGAGCACTTACTCTAATGCCCTGCACTGTATTGGATGCTAGAGATGCAGAGGTGAGCGAGGCTAGGCAAGTACCTGCTCCTGAGGCTTTCTTATTTAGGAGATGGGTGTGTGTATGTGTGTGTGTGTCGGGGGGCGGGTGCAAATCCTTTGTACCTGAGAGCCAGACATGCAGCTAGAAAATGAAAAGCACCCAGGCCAAGAAAGCTGAAGCGATTTGCCCAGGCCACCCAGCTACCTAGCCTTAACCTCATGCAAATAGTTTTTTCTGAGTCTCAAACTCATGCTTTTCCTAACATGTCAGGCCACTGCCTTAAGCACCTCAACAGGAGTTACAACGTGGGGTCTATGAATTCTGAATTACTCCCCTTTAAAGCATCCCAGGTAAGCAGACTTCCTCTTCTGACAGCTCTTCAGGGAAGCTGCCCACAAAGCTCCCTTTGCAACTCCCAAAGCCAGTGCTTCTTATCCTTCCAAGTTGTTTTGGATCAAGTTGCCAGCCCAGATGGCTGCACACTTAGTCCTTTTGGAGTCGCTGAGATACTGTGTTTCTTGGGAAGAGTTCCTGTATCTTTGGCCCCATTAGCACGAAGTATGGTTCTTATGCCTTTGAACGCTTATTCCATTACTGGAAGGACAACTTGGTGATTTGGGTGTAGCAGATGAAGCACCTCACATTCTCATTTATTTGTTTGTTCGGAAAGAAAAAATAAATTCCCACTTGCTTTACCATCCGTTTTCTTCTTGGAGACAGAGTATACAAAGCTTAGAGGAGAATTAGCGCTGCCCCCCGCCCCCCAACCCCATGTCTTACATTACAAGCTTCGTCTATGCCTACTGCATTTACAACTTATTATAGCTTTTCTATGGCTTGGAAAATCCCTTGACTGAGTGATGACTGTTTTCATGAAATGGTGCAACATGTAAAGCAATGGTTGTCATTAATAGTGCAGTTATGTAGAGTCTAGATCTTTAAGCCTTCAGTTTCAAATCAGATTAGCACTCTGTTAACTTAAAATAGCCCCCAAAAAGAAGAAAGAAAGGGAAAAAAAAAAGAACTGTTGGAAATCAGAGGGAAATATTAGCATTATGAAACATGTTAACAAGTGGCCATTAGCACTTTATGTCTGCATGAATAGCATCTTTAAGTGTTTTATTGGTAACAGAATAGAGTGGAGTTACAGAGAATGGCATTACTTTTCAAATTGGCAAGTTCTTTAAATTCAGACTTCTTGTTATTGCCTACTGGGGAGCATTTATTCACCTGTCAAAATGTGCGCTGGGGTGGGAAAAGGTACTTTAGCTTTTCTGGCTGATCCCAGGCTCTCAGGTGTGAGGAATTTGTCCCTTCACTGTGGCCTCCTCTACTCTCTCCCCACCAAGAGGAGGGAGCGCCTGAAAACACAGATGGAGAACCAGTAACACTGTGCAGGAAGCTGGCTCCTCTGGGCTTTGTGCCTGACCCAGGGCCCCTGCCCAGCACTGGTGGGCGTGCCTGTGTCTCAGTGTGCCTAGATGGGTGGCTGGCTACAGGAAGTGTTTAGGGACTTCAAGAAGTGGGGAGCTCCTTCTAGGCTGGCACCTCCCCAGGCTCATAGCTTCCTCTCCTTCTAGTGGGTCCTCATAAGCCTTAGGGAAAAGACTAATTTGGTCTTGACCTGCTCGCTTGAGAGCCGCCCTCCCCATTTCTGTTTTCTGCAAGCCAGCTGACCCACTCTGTTTACACTCTAGGGCAAGATGCTGTTCCTCCTGGCCTTTAGGGCCTTTGGAGGGGGTGAAGAATAGCATTTGGCTCAAACTCAAATTCCAAAGCCCATGTTTGCCCAGTTATAGGCTGCCTGGTGGTTTTATAGATCTAGGGTTGAGAGGCCTCTTGGCAGGTTGGAATTCTGGAGTTTCACTCATTCAATTTTCAGTAATTTTTTAAACACTTGCAATGTACCAGGATCTGTTCCTGGTGTTGGGCATATAGTGATGATCAAAGCATTCAAATATTCTGGCTCTTGTGGCTTGCATTCTTGTTGGGGAGACTCAAGATAAATGAATATAGGTGAGTTATAGAATTTGTCGGACTTCCCAGGTGGCTTGGCAGTAAAGACTTTGCCTGCCAGTGCAGGGGATACAAGAGATGCGGGTTTGATCCCTGAGTCGGGAAGATCCCCTGGAGTGGGAAATGGCAACCCACTCCAGTATTCTTGCCTGGAAAATTCCATGGACAGAGGAGCTTGGCAGGCTACAACCTTTTGGGTCACAGAGAGTTGGACTCAGCACACAGAGCATGTCAGAAGGTGGCCAGACTACTTTGGAGAGAAAATAGGGACCGTGTGGTGGGCATGCTCTTAGCAGGTTGCTTAGGGACTACTCAGAGAAGCAAAAGCTCCCAACAAGTGAGGCAAGCACCATGTGGGTTTCTGGGGGAAGAGGACTCCAAGCTGAGTGAAGACCTGTGCGTAGTCTATCTGACTGTGGAGGAGGAGGGGCCCGGTGGCCAGACTGAGAGGAGACAAGGAGGTGGGTGGGAGCTGGAGCCTGAGGGGACACCACCAGCCCCTGCCTGTGGGCCACTGTTTTGACTCCACGGAAGATGGAAGCCACTGGAAGAGCAGCATCATGTGGTTTAGTTTCCACAAGGTCACTTTGGCTGCTTTTTAAGATTTCTTTGTGGGGAAGGTGGAAGTGTTTGTCACTCAGTTACGTATGACTCTTTGTGACCCCACGGACCATAGCCCATCACACTCTTCTGTCCATGGGATTCTCCAGGCAAGAATACTAGAGTGGGTTGCTGTTCCCTTCTCCAGGGGATCTTCCCAACCCAGGGATCGAACCCTGATCTCTCACATTGCAGGCAGATTCTTTACTGTCTGAGCCACCAGGGGAGGTGAGGCTTAATCAGTCAGGAGACTGTCACCAAAATCCAGGCAAGATGATGGCAGCTGGGATAAGGGTGCTGGAGGTATGAGAAGGAATAGGATTCTGGACATATTTTGAGGGTAAAACCAATGGGATTTGCTGACAGATTGGACGTGGATGAGAGGAGTTAAGGTGGACCCTGAGAGGTTTGGTTTGGTGGATGTTTTCGGGGCTGGGGAACGCGTTGGGGGTGCTTGGGAGGATGGGGTGCTCAGTCCAAGCTGTGGGCGGACCTCCTCCCCCTCTTCCTCTTCCTGCCCCTCCCTTCCTCCCCTCCCCTCTGTCCTCCACTAGCTCAGGGCGGTGGGTGGGGGTCTGACTTCCCCTGCTTAGGAAGGATTGGGAGGGAAGGGAGAGGGGCCTTTGTGGCACAGTGGTTAGGAGAGCTCGGGCAGACTGCTTGCAGCCAAGACGACTCACATCAAACTCTTAACTGTAGTTTTTTAGGGAAGGTGTTTTTCTGAACGTTCTACTCCCCAGTTTCCTTCTCTATTTTTCTTTAGCGACCAGAGACGACTTCTGACTCAGAAATGTGTGCTTTGTTTCTTGCATTTCTTTCCCGGAGCTTGTTTGCTCAGAGTTCAGGTAAACCATTCAGGGCTGCTGAAGAACCATGGGATTTGGAAATGGGTATATAAGCTCTGGCCCCGGACACCACCCTTTCCAGATGCTTGAGGTTTTTTAGGAATCCACTGCAGGGTCCTGTATCTCCAAAGACTGCTTTTCCGAAGATGTCTGTGTGGCTCCGCTGTGCTCAGATCTGCTGGTCAGCCTGGGGTTTGGAATTTGTTATGGACACCCCTGTCCTCCTTTCCCCTGGTCCTCCTCCTCCTCCCTTTTCCCCATTCCTGGAAAGAAGTTGGCTGGCAGATAGAGTGTTTTTCCTTGAAAGGAGAGTGGAGAGCCCTCTAATGGAAAACTAAAATAATTCTTGGACTCCTCAGAACACCCAAGCTGGCCAAAGCTGAGACAAAGTAAATTATTGGGGGGTAATTTGCGAGGACCTGAATCAAACAAATTGTTTTCTTACCCTGGCCTCCACTTGAATCCTTAGTCCAGAACTGGTGATTTTAGTGGTCTGATGAGAAATGAGAGCCAGCATTTCTGTCTGAGTCACCTTTATTTTGAGGGTATCTTTGAGGTTTTAAGGCTCAAAGGTGAGCAGCTTTTGTCAGCAACAGGTTACTTATCTTAGGAGGGGCTCCTTGCTCTCAAATCTCATGAAAGATCTTAAATGACAGCGTGTAGAGCCTGAGTTTGGGCTCCTCAGGTGGCACTAGTGGTAAAGAATCCACCTCCCAATGAAGGTGACATAAGAGATGCAGGTTCGATCCCTGGGTTGGGAAGATTTCCTGGAGGATCGGATGGCAACGCACTCCAGTATTCCTACCTGGAAAATTCCATGGATAGACGAGCCTGGTGGGCTACAGTCCACAGGGTTGCAAAGAGTCAGACATGACTGAAGTGACTTAGCATGCACACCCAGAGCCCGAGTTTAACACCCTGCAAGCCAGACCTTAGTTTTCCATCTCCCTTATGGTGCTGGCTTTGCCATATGCAGAACAAATTATTCTGGAATTGTAGGTGACCCAAGGGAGAGCTCATAGAAGAGTCCAGGCTGCCAGCTTAAAGCTCCGCTGTCGAAGAGATTCTCAGAGACATCCTGGGGCCTCCAGCCACTCCCATGGTCCCAGACAGAGGAGCCTCGTCCTGAACCTTCTCATAGCCGTGCCCCTCTTGGATCAGGTGCCCAAGTGGAAGTTCCTGAGACTGTTTCTGTCCTTGCCCATCAATCCTATCCTTTCCATCCTGGAGGAAAGCAAAGTCCACTTCAGAAAGGGAAGAGGCCAACACAGTGGCACACAGGCTGTTCCATACCTGTCACTGCATTCCTTTAGAAATGTGTCTTGAGACGTGTGTCTCCCAGCAGCTGACAGCCTCCTCATTTTTGTAAACATAGTGCACAGTACCTGGGCTGCGTGTGGCCCCTTTCGCCATTGCAGGGAGAGTGGCCTGGGTAGAATTCTGTGTCTCCAACAAGCTTTTCTCTTTCACGTCAAGCCCTCTCTGCCACGCTCTCAGGCAAGTGTGGCCGAGTTTGCGTTTCCTCCTGTTCTTTATTTATGTAATTTTTTTGGTAGTTGTATCGGGGAGAAGATAGAGAACCCTGGGGCAGTCAGCCTGGTAGTTTGGCTCTTTGAGATGAATAACTACTTAGCTGTTGCTCAACTACTTTTGTTTGTGAAATAAAGCAGTAAGCACCATGACAGGAGAGAATTTCAGGTTTATTGTGATTTCTTTTTTGTGTTTGCGTCTGTCCGGTTCCATTAGGGCATTACCCTGTAACCCCCTAGGAACCAACACGGAAGACCATATGATTTTAAAGCTTTAGAAATCTGCGTGTGTAATATGTCTTTTGTGAATTTTTTTTTTGTTGTTGTTCTTTTGCTTTAGAAACTGTAATAATAATCCTTAGTAATTATCCCGTAGTATGCTGTCCTTTGTTACAGGAGCACCGGATTAGTGTGAAAACGTGTCCTGTATACAGTTTCAACAGCTTGATTTTGCTTCTTCCTACACCCCCCGCCCCGTTTCTGTCTTGTGCTATTTGGAAGACAGTTTCCACATTTCTGCCATATGTCTTAGAAAAGCTTGGGACTTACAGGCAGTAGCAGACTTAGGACAGAGAGCTTAGTTCAGGTGGGGAGGCGGCCCTGTGCAACAGAGACAATTATGCAGACAGCGAGCTGTTGAAACAGCTGCTTTTGGAAATAGTGCTTCCCCCTCGCCTGCCCTCTTTTCTTGAGAGACTCCAAAACATCTGAAAATGCAAACGCACTTCACCAGGTTTTAACTTTTCTGGCTTGAACAGAAGTAGCTTCAGATCAACATGAGCACAGCAGTCTTTGTACGTTTTGTATACATTTTCCCAGCTTTTCAATTTTATTCTTTTTTATTTTCCCTGCCCCTCTCTCTCCTCCTTTTCTTTCTTCCTTCCTTCCTTCCTTTTCTTCTTTTTCCTTGTTTGGCTTTCTGTTGAAGCTGGAAGACTATTTAATCCTTGGCCTCCTGTCTGTTGAGATATTATGTTTTTTTAATAGTGCTTGTTTATGACTAAGGTCAAAGACAGTATTTCAGAACAAAAATTAGAGTTAGTTCATAATTGAGTACATATGTATGTAACTGTTTATTTTTATAGTTTGCTAATTTATTTTTAAACAGCTCAGTTATGCCAACATGTTTATAGCTCTGTTCATCACAGGCCTTACCAGTCAGGGTGTTAAAAGGCACATGCTTTTCAATAGTGTGGATCCTAAGTTAAGTTAGATAACGCCATCAGGTAGTAATTTAATTACATTAATCAAAGGTTTAGGTGGAAAGATAGTTTTGCAGAAGCTAGAATGAAATAACATTTAAGTACACATGTATAAATCACAGCGTTACAGACAATTGTTTAAAGTGGCCGATAGGAAACTGGATATATACCAGAAGCTTAGAAGGAAACCTGAGGGGGCCTTCTCCTGAGTGGTAGACACTGCTTCCGAAATCAGGAGGCTGCCGGGCCTGGCCATGTCCTTCATGAGCTGTTCATTGTGAGTCCTCTGAGCAGAGACACACAAAGGCACTTGGGTCATTTTATACAGCCAGGGCTTTCCTGGGAGGCAGCTGGCCAGCCCAGGCCTACTCTCTGAGCCTGAAAAGGCGAGACACACTCTCGTGAGGTCTTTGTCACCTTGGATGGCCGAGGTTTGGCACGCTTGGGTCTCTTTCCCTGGCGCTCCAAGCCAGCCCTGTCCAGAATCCAAGGAGGGCTGCCTCGGGGTTCCAAAGATTTTACAGCCTAGGACAGAAGCTGCTGCCAGAGCCCTGGGGCATGAGATGTGGCGGGTTTGCCCACAGCTTTTGCCAGTGAAGGTGACTTTCTCTGCCACACAGGGACTTAAATGAGGGCCCAGAGCACCAGCCCCTGGCCAGCCAGCTTCCACGCCCTTGGACAAAATGGGAACATTTGGCTAACAGGACAGGCTCTTGGAGCCCAGGTGCTCTTTTCCACCTCCCTGTGATGGAGTGTGTGCACATGCTCAGTCGCTTCAGTCGTGTCTGACTCTGCGACGCTATGGACTGTAGCCTGCCAGGCTCCTCTGTCCATGGATTCTCCAGGCAAGAATACTGGAGTGGATTGCCATGCCCTTCTCCAGGGGATCTTGCCGACCCAGGGATCAAACCTGGGTCTTGACATTGCAGGCGGATTCTTTACTCCCTGAGACACCTGGGAAGCCCATGGTGGAGTGTGGTGGATGTCAATGAGTGCTAGCGAAAGGGGACTTTCAGGTGTGCTGACGATAGCTCTTCTGCCTTCTGCCTTCTGACACCATCTGGCTTCACCTGGGCTATGGAGCCTGGTGTGGTGTCCCGTGCGTAGCCTGTCTCACCCTACCTGGGTTATTCACCAAGTGTCCCTGGGACTCCTGGCTGTTGGTTTTCTGGATGCACATTCTTCTGCCCATTGTTGATGTAGAGACACTCTCGCCCTCTCTCAGGTAGATTTGCTCCTGGGCATATCTGTAATTGCCTTGTTCCTGGTTGGGGGTCAACCACGAATGACTTGGTCTGAAATGAGAGGCCTCAATGGAGGATTACCATCCTCATCACAAAGCAGCTACCTTGTGTAGGTGGGGTAGGCGGAGAGGTCCTGATTTCACCACATTCTTGCCTTGGTGGCCCTAAGGTCTTCGTCCCTTGAAGAAGAGCTGAGGGAGCTGGAAGGAAGGGTGAGAGGTGTGTCTTCATGCTGGTTGAGACAGGAAGGGAAAGGCGGGTGGGTTTGGCCCCCAAAGGCAGGACAGGAAGGCTCTCATTCCCATGGCGGATGCAGTGTTTGTCCAGCTGAGAGCTGCCCTACTCGGCTGACTACCTGATGAGTGATTTCCCCCAAGTTGACAGCTGCTCCAACACATTTCACTACAAGTCCTGACAAAACAGGGTGTTCTTGTGGGGCTGCTGTTGCTGCAGCAGGCATTTGGAAGAATCTGGAAGGATAGGGCTGCATAGGATGACCTTGAAGCAATCTCCCAGTGTCTTGTTCCTCCCTTTCTTGCCAACCCTCCAGCTTTCTGGGTTTATGAGAAATTGGGCCCATCCCTTTCAAATACCCACTGTGCTCTTAATAATGGGACTAGACATAAAATCACGGTATGTATTTACGGTTCTAGAATAAGCCCTTGGGTGAGCATCAGCATATGTGAGTCTTCCCTCGTGAGTAACCTTGTGAAGAGGCAGGGAAGGTGGTATCTAAGCCGGAGAGGTTAAAGGGTTCGTCTGGTCTCACACAGCTTCAGGGTCAACTTAGGATCTAGACTGAGGCCTCCGCAGTCCCTTCTCCCATGCACAGTCCGCCCACAGAGCAGACAGCAGGACCTGGAGCGCTTTGGGGCAGGGAAGCTGTGAGGAGGCAGGTGACAGGGGTTAGTCTGCTCTTGGAGAGTTGCAGGGACCGAAATGTACCTGACATTCTGCTTTTCTATATAATTTCAAGAATTTATTGCCATGGTCCGAAAGCACCAGAGGCAATGTTAACTAGGAGGAGCTTCTCAGTAAATACTTTAGGTGTGTTTTCCTGGGGAGCAGTGGCACCTGATTCTGGGGCTTAGCCTCGACCTGCTGCAAGGCTGAGCCAAGGCTCTGAGGAGGAGGGTGGGGGTTGGGGAGACAAGCGGGGAGTCCCCTTGACTTTGATTTGCCTTTTGCTTCTACTTTTCCTGGGTTCCAGGATGCTGAGCTGCTGTTCCAAGAAGAACATTAGTGTAAGTGTGAAACCCCAGGGGTCGAGGGTGACTCCTTTGTTCTGTCCTACCTCCCTCTCTGGGAGAGTGCGCAGGCAGGGTGGAAGGTTCAGGCATGTGTAATAAGCTGGCATTCAGGTTGGTGGCCTCCTTTACCTTTGCAGTGGGTGGCTGGGCTGGGTGAGCCCCGGGGAGGCTTAGAAAGGGAAGGGTGGACCTGACAGACCTTTGGGAAGACCGTGCAGTTTCTTCATTGCTCCCATGGCTGCGCATGGATGGCCTGGCAGGAGCCGTGCAGTGTGAGCCCTGGGCCCTGGTTCTCTTTGTGTGCAGGCTCAGTGGGCCCCTCTCTTGTTCGGGGGAGTTCTACCAGGCAAGTATGAGTCACAAAGGAGACCAGGATGCTGTGGCACAGAGGTGGTGAAGGCCCAGTGATACTTTCAGAGTTCTCAGAATATGCCTCCCAAAGTGGAGAATGCTTTCGGCAGGCAAGTTTTCGTCTGGTAGGGCCTTGATGCTCACTGTCTTTCATTTCCTCCCTCCCTCCCCCTGCTTCTCTTCCTTCCTTCCTGTTTTGGTTTGGTTGAGCCTTAACACTCAATGTCTTTCATTCCCTTGCTCCTTTCCTTCTTTTTTTCCTTTTTAAAAAAATTGATAAAAGTCAGTTTTCAGAAGGTTTAGATACATGCCAATTACTGTCTAATTTTTAAGTTTACAAAAAAGAATTGAATTCTGACAAAAGAGCCAGAATACTGTCCTTCTCAGTGGGCACTGGGTTTACATCTTGTCTCTCAGCTCTTTGGCGTGGGTTAAATTAGCCCTCACAGGAGGCCACACTCTCCTTTCGGGGCCATCTGGGTATTTGCTGAAGGCTCTCCAGGGCTGGGTGAGAACTGCTGGGTGTGAAAACCACAGCATGGATGTGGGACAGGCCCTGGTGTTGGAGTCTGGACAGCGTTCAGGCCTGAGAGCTGCAGATTCCTTCCCGGAATCTTGGGTAGTAAGTGCATGGAAGTCTAGGGAGTGCATAGGAGGCTCATGCCCTGTGCTGGGGGTAGTGGAGGAGACAGTGGAGAAGAGACTGTGGTGTTGTGCCAAGGGAGCAAGAGCCGCTGTCTCGCAGGGCGAAGTCTGCATCCTGGAACATCTGCCCTGTTGGTAGTGGGTGGCAAGGATGAGGGTGTTATTAAAAACCTCGAGAAATGAGGTTCCTTTGCAGCTACCCCTCTTTTCTCCCTTGGGTCTCCTAGTTGGACCTCAGTCTGTCCTTTACTTTCTTGGAGACAGCAGGGGCTTTAGAATGGGGCCCCTCCCTTCTGGCATTGGGGGGGCCCAGTTTGCAGGAGGTGGCTTCCTCCCCTACTCCCACCCCTAAGGCAGATGCAGTAAGTGGGTCTAGATCTGCTCCCTTCCCCACAGATACCTTCCTGACTGGCTTTGATCCTTATTTAAACACATTCCATGCATATTAAGATGACAGACAACATTGATTTTGCTCCAAGCAAGTAGCCATCCACACCCTAGATGGGCTGTGGGCCCCAAGCAGGTTGATGTTTGGAAGAGAGTAAGGGACAAGTCCCGGATGGATGGGTGTTCCCTCCATCTCACTCACTCCTCCCCCATCTCATTTTACCCACAAGAAACTTTGTTCTCTTAGAGATGAAGTGCCTCCTCCTGGTCACAGTGACAGGATTAGAATTTATGTCTTTAAAAAAAATATATTATTTTTACCATTTGGTCCATACTGTGTAGCATGTGGGATCTTAGTTCCCTGACCAGGGATCAAACCTATGACCCCTGCATTGGCAGCCCAGAGTCTTAACCACTGGACCACCAGGGAAATCTATAGAATTTATGTCTATTGATTACCAGTCAAGTGCTTTTTCTGCTCAACTATATACCATGATCAGAGACAAATTTATTCTCTTTGGTATTGTTTAAATGCACATTTTACTGTTTGAAAGCATGGAATTGGGTGTGAATAATACTTTTTGATATGGGAGGAAGATGAAGAGAGGAAGGCGACTGGGACCATTCGGGGGCAATACCTGGGAGCCGGGAGTTGGGATCACGACAGACAACAGATACGTGTTAGCAAGGACCCACCACGCTACCCTTCTGGGTTTCATGAAGAAGTCATTCTGTCTGTGTAATTTTATTAGGCTGAGACTTTTTCCGACGGTTTATTTTTCCGTTTGCTCACTGCCCATAGAAGTGAGCCAGGGAGGGAAGCCAACACGTTTGCACTATTTACCTTCTCTCTGACTTTGGAACTTAGCAAATCTGCTGTGTGTGGCTTTGTTTTGCCGACTTTTACAAATCAAGACCATAAGCTGTAAAGCACATCAGCTCACTTTGAGGGACCTGATAGCTGATTGTTGCCTTGATAAGTGTCTGTACAAATATTTATATGTTGCTGATAGTCTTGAGTTGCATTGTTGCAACACGCAAAGCTGTTAGGTTTCCAGGACTGCTCCTGGCAAAACTTCTCCATGGAGTGAGGCTTATTTTCGATCTGCTCGTCCTCCCTAAAACCTTGTTAGCCTGTGATTGCACGTAATGCAGCTCAGGTTGTGGAGAAAGAAGCATCATATTAGCCCGTGCCGTCATGCGCTAGTAGAATAACTAGAAGAGGCCATTCTGGAATGCAGGGAGGCTGGCATAACTGCTCAGTGTAGCTTCTTCTGACCCCCCACCTTAAGTATTCACATGAGATGAGCGCACTGCTGTGATTAAGGAAGCAGTGTGGTGCTTCAGAAAGGCCTTCATCTCTTGCCACTCAGGTGAGCACCTGAAAAAGAACCTATAAACCATTTGGAAGCGAGTAATCCTGTTACGAAGGTATCCTTCATTTCCCTGAGGGACCCACAGCTTCCTGAGACATTTCCATGTCTGTTAACAGATCAATAAGGGTTAGAGCTGCTAGACTGTGAGCTCCTTGAAGCCAAGCAATGAGGTTCATTTCATTTTATTCTCCCCACCATTAACAGTTCATGTTTGGAACAAGTGAATGAAATTGGGTGCCATTACATATCAGGTGGAATGAAGGTAGCATTTCTGGAATGAGGATGTAAATAAGTGTAAAATTGGATATTCACTGACACTTTCCCAGGAGCAGGTCTCTGAGCATGAGAGCTGAGAGCTGAGCATATGGTGGTTGCAGGCCTCTGTGGCTGATTTTCTGGACCATGATTGGAACCAAGAGTTGTCTTCTCCCATGTTACAGATGAGGACTCGGAGATTGAGGAGTGCTGTGAGCCCACAGGGCGAGGTGACTGAGTTCTAGCAGGTCCTGAGTTCTTGCTCTGGGCTGAGTGTTTCACAGACACTATTTTAATCAGTTTCCACAGCAACCTCAGCAGACTGGCAATACACCATTGTCATGTACATTTTACTGATGAACAAACTGAGGTTCAGAGAAAGAGCTGCGTTGGGTCACACAGCCAGGAAGTCCTGCAGATGAAGATTCCAGAATCTAATTCAGGGAGCCCGAGTGCCCACTCTGCTGACACACCTGGGCTTGAGTTCACGTGGCCCACTCAGGTCTGGGTTTGCAGTTCCAGGCCCACCAACCTGATACCTGGCCTGCTGGCAGGTGCTGTCTCTAGGGGTGGCCCCCTCCAGCCTGGCCCTGGATGTGGTCCCTGGGGCTTGGGAGAAGTGAAGCGCCGTTAGTACACCTTGTCCTTTCCACTCTTCCCCCGTCTTTCTCAGGGCCTCCCCTTCCTTCCTTGCCGGTGCCACTATCTGCCTGCTCCAGTGTGCGTTCCTGCTGGGAGTTAATGCCCTGGCCAGGCCACCGCTGCACCCGTTGTCCCATAGTCTGGAGGCATGTCTGTCAGCCAGCAGGGGTGTGGTGTGGGGGTGGAGAAGTCAGAGGTGGCTCAGCCTGAGGAAACTGGCCCTGGGAATCTCACCTGTCCCTTCTCTCCTCCCCAGAGTGGCACTGTCAGGATTGCCTCTCTAAACATAGCCCCTCTGTGGCCCCAGGGGCTCCCTCCAGACCTTTTCAGGCCTCTGGGTGATCCATCCTGGCCCTCTGGAAACAGGACTGTGGGAGTCCCAACCCTTAGTGCCCTGGGCAGAGCCTTGACATGCAATCGTTCTGGCAAGCAGCCTTAGGCAGGCCTGGGCAGAGGACTGAAAGGAGGAGAAGGAGCCGGGAGAGCTGCAGCAGACCAGATGAGAGACAAAAGACAGCTCGGGAGCAGGCTGCCGGGCGGTGGGGTGGGTGCACCCGCGGAGGCCCGGGCTGGCCTGCGGGGAGGAGTAAGGCTGGCGCCTTCTCCCTCAGAGTCTCAGTCCTGCTGGAGGCCAGCCAGCTGCTGGAGCTGGGTGTGGGGCAGTAAACACAGGGTCTCGGAGTCTTGAAGGTTATAAGCTGGGAGGCTGAGAGGAGGGAGAAATGAGAATTTGCAGTATCAGATGGCATCGGCCTCTGCACCCCCTCTCTCCAACGCACACGGTGGTCCAGGTGTTGACCCCCAGACCTGTTTCACGGCAGCCTCTCCCCTCAAGGCTGAGTGAGTTTTTTCAGTATGGTCCACACTTTGGTCCTGCATGGTCCCTGGGGCTGAAAGGTAGGTGTAGGGAGATTGGCAGACATTGTCTTGAGAAGTCAGCCCCTCCATGAAGCCAGGTACATCTGAGTTCCTTCAGCCATTGGCCGGGTGGCCTGAAACAAGCCAACCAACCCCACTGAGCCTCAGGCTCCTCGCCTGTAAAATGGAGTGAATTACCTTTCCTGCCCACTGGGAGGAAACGTTCCGCTTGACTCTAGGTCACTCAGAGGTGTTGCAGGATGTGCGTTTTGTCACAGAGGCATGGCTCTGGAAGCACAGGCGTGGTGGTCTTCTGGCTTGTCAGCTCTGTGGGCTGAAAGTGCGGCATGGCCTGCTGGAGGATGCCGTCTGCTGACCTTGCCCAGTATGTGTGGCTGGCCTGAGCCTCCCCAGCCTCACCCGGCTCTGTGGGCAGATGTTGTCCTCCAGCTTGGCGTGGGCCCAAAGATGGGAGAAGATGACCACAGCTCTGGGAGCCTGAGTTCCAGGGGACCTGCCTGGGGTAGTCTCCCATGTGAGTCGCTCCTGTGGCATCCTTCCCTTTCTGTGCGGTGTGCAGAGACAGTTGGGGGAAGGGAAAATGGGAGGAGCCGCTGCCCCTGCTGCCCATCCCGCACCCTGCTTGCTTCCTGTTCTGTTAGAGAAATGCGGTTTCTTCAGGAGTTGGCCAGTCATCTGAGGTTGATCAAGTTTACGGGTGATTCAAATGTGTGTGCAGGGTACATATGGCTTACAACACAAACCCGAGCGATTTCCTTTAGCAGCCAAGTCTCCATGCTTCTCAGAGAATCATCAGCCTGGCAAATGACGGGGCGAATCTGGGCTGACCTTGGACCTGCAGGTGACCTCAGCAGCCCCGCCGGCTTCTGGCTTCCTTTTCCCTCATCAGCCCGCTTCCCTCTTTCCTGACCATACGTGTTGGTGAGTAGATGGGTGGGTCAGCTCACCCCTGCTCACGTCTCTCCAGCACACTAAACCTATTTGCCATTAAAAGTTGGAAAACAAGCCCAGGTGGTGCTAGCGGTAAAGAAGTTGCCTGCCAGTGTAGGAGACATAAGAGGTGTGGGTTTGATCCCTGGGTTGGGAAGATCTCCTGGAGGAGGAAATGGCAACCCACTCCAGTATCCTTGCTTGGAAAATCCCATGGATAGAGAGTAGCCTGGGGGGCTATGGTTCACAGGTTCGCAAAGAGTCAGGCAGGACTGAAGCAACTTAGCACGCATTATCATTTGGAAAATGTGCCCAAGAGCCAGAGGTGGCTACATTATGGAATGTCCCAGACCACTTCTAGGAAGGAAGGTGGGTATGGGGCAGCCCAGTGCTTCAGGGTGCCTCCCTGGTACATGCACAATGCATCGTCACCTCCCACCTCCCAAGTGCACGCCCGGCAACCTTGCGGACACCCGTGTCCAGCCCAGCCTGGGTGTACCTCTTGTGTGCTTGGTTGGCACTGATAGGGGTCACCGGTGGGGAGGAGTTCTCCTTGGAGCACACTGCCACATGTCCTGTGAGCTGTCTTTGAGGCCTTGCCCAGCCTGCAGTGTCCAGGGCCTCTTCTGCCAGAGCCCTGCTGGTTATCACTGTGGGCATTATCTCCACTCACCACCTCTGTGCCCAGGGCTGTGGTGTCCCCTTGAAGAACCCCACACCCATCTCCCAGAGGCCCTTCTTGCTTAGAGTCTGACCCAATCCAGCGGCACCCCCCTCCCCGCCACACAACCTTCCAGGGACTTTGAACTCACCCCAGCCTTGCTTGAAGCAGTGTCCTTCCCCAGAGGACCAGATCTGTCTCTCTAGGGGCCGCCCTGAGGGTCCCTGCCATCTCAGCAGTGCTTGAACCTTGTGTGGGTTCTTGTGGTGGCCCTTGGCTGATGTGGTTTCATTTAGAACCAAGCATAGCACCCTTTGGAGCATTTCTCTACTAGAGCGTTGTCTTCTCACTGGCAAAGAGAGAAATGGGACAAGAGAGGTCACAGAGCCCTCTGGGGGAAACGTGTGCTGAAGATAAGGTGGCAACACAGAGAAAGAAGGAGACTGGTCTAGAAGGCCTTCCAAGAAAGGACAGGTTGTTAAACTGCTCCATCAGCTGTACAGTGCTCTTCAGGGGCAGCTATTGTTATTATCATCAGGGCCATTATCACCACCATGAGAGGATATGGTCATGAGGTAGGTGCTAACTGTAAGTGCTGATTGAGTTTCCAGCTGATTTCCTGATTTTAGAGGCCATGGATGTGTCTACCTGGAACATTCCAATTCAGTTCAGGAGCTGAGGTTTGAGTCTAGACCTCATAGCTCTCCGATAGTTTGCTGACTGGTTTCTAGGTGTTGACTTGAAGACAGCTTATACATCCTTGAATATTTGTCCATATTGTGAAAAATCTGAATTTATCAAACAGAGCAGTAAAAAGGTGATGCTTCATTTTACAAAAGATTTTTCTTTTCAGTTTACCAGAGGATCCTCAGTGGTATTTCTCTTTGATGGAATGTTTGTCTACCTCAGAAAGTGTTTACAGGTCATTAACTACTCCGGTGAAGGACCTCGGTAGAGAAAAGGAAGCCTGCAAGCAAACAGACTCATAGCTCTAGCTTAGAGGGTGGTAGTTAAAGAGAATTAGACTCCTTGGCCGACAGGTGTGTGCTAAGCACTCTGTGTATCCAACCCTGGGAAAGAAGTAGGGAGCATGCTTCCTTCCTTGGAGAACTGGTAGTCTCTTTGGAAACAAGACTTCTCATGAAATAATTGGGAAGACAGTATAGTGAAGACAGAAATTAGGTGCTAAGTTGTGTTCACTCATTTCTTACGATTTATTGATGGAAGAATGAATGGGCTTTGCTTTACCGAAATTCGGTTTATGTACTGCTTTTCAGGAATACTGCAGTGGTGCACAGTGAGGGAGGTCTGAGGAAGGAAGGAGTTGGCTAAGAGCCCTCTTGGGAACACAGAGAGAGCTTATGATGGAATGCAGAGGGCTGGCTGTCCTAGAATTAAATTCTATGTGATCAGAGTTTGCCTCCCAGAAATGGCCCAGGCCCCTGAGAGATACTGGGACGGAGACATCTGTTAGGCAAGAGGGCAGTACAAAAGAGAGAGAGGGACTCATCGTCCGTGTCTTGAATCCTTGTCTCCAACTAGTGGCCAAGTGGAAGATGACGTCACTTTTTCTCTCGCCCTTCGGGCCTGCTGACTGCTGCTCTGAGCCCACTTTGGCCGTGTGTCAGAGCTGACCAGAGGACAAGGATGACTTGTCATCAGATGGTCAGCACCAGGTCTGTCTCTGCTGGGAAATGGTTTCAAAAAGTTTTCAGTTCTGCCTCAGAGAGCTCAGCTCTTGCCCCTTTAGTGACATCTTTGGGATGGTCAGCTCTTACCCTTTCCCAGTCGGTGGCAGCCTGCCCCACCTCACCAGGGAAGGCATTCTGTAAATGGTGGGTTTTTTTTTTTTTTTTTTTCAGCTTCCATTGTATGGGTCCTAGTTTGTTTTTCCAGTTTCCAGGGACCCTTCCTGGTGCTAGAATTCTGGGATTTCGTGAGCAAATCTATGTTCTCCTAACCCATTTCCTCTGTATATGCATATGCATAGCTTTCTTTCATCCCCCCACTTGTTATCCTAAAAGCCTTCATCATAAACTGAATTTTCTCAGGAGAGTGGCCCTGGTCCCCTTCTATTTAGTTTGTGTTCCCCTTTCCTGGCAATCTTTCCAAGATTTATAGATTATGTCTTAGGTGTTTTAAAAAACCATTCTAAGAAGATTGAAAATATCCTTGAAATTTTAGACTCACAGAAACAACAATGCCATTTAGAATCTGGAGTTGCTGTTTGCCCCAAGTTATCTCTGCCCCAGGCTCCCACGGTGGCAGGGGATTGGGTTGGGGAGGAGCAATGAGGTGTCTGTTTCTGAGCAGGAAGGGAGTTTGCCAAACATCTTTTATGTATAGGTACTCCAGACTCTCAAAGCACAGGGACCATAATAATTTCTGCACCTCAACCTGGGATACAAACTGACTGCCTCCACTGGCCAGACTGAACTCATTTCTAAGGGGTTCCACCCTCATTTACTGATGAACCCTGCCTGCCATCTCTGTGTAAGAAAGGAAGATAGGCAGGACTTGGGAGTTATCCAGAGAGATACAGCTGAAGAGATACAGCTGGTCAGTGTCCAGGTGTGCACAAATATGAACAGGTTGCTGATTCTAGTACAGAGTCCCAAGCTGGCCAGGAAGGAGCTGTGGCATCTACTCTTAGCCAAAACCCACCAGGGTCAACACAACTGTGTTGGTCTGGAGCAGGCCAACAGTTGCCTTTATCAAAGGCCCCATGGAAGGGCTTGGCCTCTGATTGGGGTGGGCATGAGGGTGGGGTGGAAGAGGAGTGGCCGATCTCTGGGTCTGTGACTGAGCTCAGGTGGCTCCTTTCAGAAGGCTCTCTTGTCAGTGGAGAATTGGATTTTATTTCTCAGTAAGAATAAAATTGTTTGTATGCCATGGCAGGTGCACTAGGTCATCCCTCCCCAGATTGTAAAGGAGGTGAAGGCTCCCTTGAACGCACTCTCCCCACCTCATCACTGTCTGTTTTCATCTGTCCATCTCTCCAACCATTGGTCATATATGGATGCCTATGAGCACAGTAGCTTGGAAACTGCATTCCCAATTGCCCCCTCCCTCCAACCTTGAATTTCTTGATCTATTCTCCCCCTCTTCTCTATTTCCCTGATCCCAACTTCCTCTTGGGAAAGGAACTGATGACCTCATTTCTGCTGAGGTGTAACAAATACCAGGAGGCATGTGTTTTATTTCACAGTAAAATGTATGCACTTTCTCATTTCTAAGTACTTTACAAATATTAACTCATTTTACTTTCATAACAACTCCTATTAAGCAGATACTATTATTATTCCCATTTTACAGATGAATCAATTTTTAAATTCCAGCTAAAGAAGTAGGAGTGAGCCAGGAGTATTTGTCATCACAGGACCGGTCTGTATCTCCCCCGGTCTGGCTTTGCCAACTGGAGATTAGGTAGTTGGAATGTATACTCTTCTCCCTTCGATATTTTATCCCAGCCAGCTCTGGGCCATTTCTGCCCTCCTCTCCCTGTACTCCCATCTCTGCAAAAATGACACAGGATTTTTAAGACATTAGAGAATTAGAGATCATTTTCTCCAACTTCCTTGTTTACCGTGGGGCAGCTGAACGCCTCAGAGGTGATGAGACCCACCAGACCAGATGGTGGCAATGCATGGACGAGAAGCCAGGGCTCCCTGCCTCCTATCTTCCAGCCTCCCATCTTCGCAGTCCTGAACCACTGCCAGCACCTTCTTCCCCCCGCCTCATGCTTCCTCAGTCTGTGTAGCTAAGAGGTGTGCTGCCCCAGAAATGAAGATTTGCTTGGGTCTCTTAAGTAACGCAGGTGCGCCTCACTTGCAGGGCTTCGCTTTCCCTTTCTCAGTGTATTGCCCGTAGCAGTCTCTGCTCTGTTTTCTTGGGGCTTCCCCGGTGGCTCTGACGGTAAAGAGTCTGCCCGCAACGCGGGAGACCAGGGTTCAACCCCTGGGTTGGGAAGATCCTCTGGAGAAGAAAATGGCAACCCACTCCAGTATTCTTGCCTGGGAAATCCCATGGACGGAGAAGCCATATAATTGCATATCTGGGACAAGCAAAGTCTTACATTTGGAAATAGTGTTATAACTCAGTAAGTTGTGTTGAGCCTCACTTGGCTCATTCTCAACTTGTTTGGGCTTCCTTGATAGCTCAGTTGGTAAAGAATCTGCCTGCAGTTCAGGAGACCTTGGTTCGATTCCTGGGTTGGGAAGATTCCCTGGAGAAGGGAAAGGCTACCCACTCCGGTATTCTGGCCTGGAGAATTCCATGGACTGTATAGTCCATGGGGTTGCAAAGAGTCGGACACGACTGAGCGACTTCCCTTCACTTCCCCTTGAGTTGTTGTCTTCCTGTTTAAGGTGGCTGCCCCTCTTTTGTCCACTCTCCCTCCACTTGCTGTGTCTTCTCTCGGCCTGCCTCTGCCGCTGCTGGGGGTCACTGCAGCTCCAGTCTCAAGGCTGCAGCTCTTCAAGGAGCTTTCTGCTTCCTGGTCACCTGTGGTCTCCCAGCCCTGCTCTGTCACAGCCAGTGAGGGTGGGGGAGAGGCGAGGGGGAATCCTCATATCTTCCGGGGATTCTCTGTGTCCACAGCTCTGGGCAGCAGCTGGGGGCCCTTCTGAGGGAGGCCTTGATGTTGCCTTCCTTCCCAAGGCCTTTGGGCAAGGTAGAAGTTATCTTCAGGACCCTTGGCTGCTGTTCAACTACACAGCCAGCTGGGGAGGTCAATCACCCCCCTTTCTGACCTGGAGAAGGGGAGGCTCTTAGGACTCTGAGCCCACATTTAATAGTTACTCCTGACTCAGAAGGGGGTCTCAGTCCTAAAGAATGGCCATTATAAAAATGTTTTGAGGTCATTTCCCATCATTCCATTAGAGTAGCGGAGAGGTTTCTGCTTGGAATAAGGTGACATTTGCTAATTGAGCCAGGCTGTGATACAGGCTTTGGAGTTGAATTCCTTGAGGACTAGGAGGAGGGAGATGGGAGAGGCTGTAGGATGACAAATGGGGGTTCCCTGGGCTCAAAACCTTTTTTGTGTTCTCAAAAGTTGAGTTGCTCTAGATATTATTTTTCTAAGAGAAAGGAAGACATGCATTCATACAAACTCATATATGCAAATGTTCATTGGAACGTTGTTCCTAATAGTCAAAAAGTGGTAACAACTCAAATGTCAATCAATAGGTGAACGGATAAACAAATTGCAGTACTGCCATACAATGGAATATTCAATTTAGGAATGAAATGGTAATGCATCTAACAACATGGATGAATCTCAAAATCATTCTGCTCAGTGGAAGAAATTAAACGGTTTAATGCAGTTTGATTCCACTTACATGAGATTTTAGAAAAATCAAAACTAAAATGATGGGAAGTAGATCAATGTTTAAAAGGGGTCAGGGGATTAGAAGGGATTGACTGCAAAGGGGCATGAGAAGACTTTTTAAAGTGATGGAAATGTTCTCTGTCTGATTTTGGTGGAGGTTCTACAACTGTATACAATAAGCAGAATTCATCAAACTGTACACTTAAAGTAAGTGACTGTTGTATGTAAATTATGCCCCAATAAAGCTAAAAAATAAAAACCAACCTCTTGAATTGGACCGTCATGAAAGGCTGTCTGTCTGTCCCTAGCTTCTAACTGCATCATCTCAAGACTCTAGGCATCTCTGGGTGGGTGGGGGCAGGGGGGAGTGGGCACTAACGTGCATCTCAGGGAACTTTGGATTTGGAGATTTCAGGGAAGTCGGTAATGACTGGAGAGAGGCAGAAGCAGCCTGAGATGATGCTTTCCACCACGAGCAGAGCACATGTCAGAAATTCATGAGCACTTGTGAGTATGTGAGGTGAGGGACAGTAAGGGGAGGGGATTTATTTCATAACCCAGAGGGCTTTAAAATATAAACGGGGAGAATACGCCTGAGTCAGTCTTATTATATATAAGTCAGTCACTGATATATCTTCTTTTTGGGTGGAGGGAGATCCCAACCGTGTGACTGTCTGGTGAATTCCTGTAAAGTGAGAATTTTTGTTTGTTTTTAACATCCATCTTCCTCTGCAAATCATCTCTCATGCAAAACTTAAGGTCGTCAGCGTACGTGTGATATCTAGACTTTCCTCATTCATTTGGTAGACTCGAGTCTTTTCTGAACCTAGCGTATGCTAAGGCCGTGTAGATCTGAATCCTTACACGGAAAACCTCCGTGTGTGTGTGGTGTTGGGTTGCACCTGGGCACATGGCCTGACTCCGGGACTTGGCTGTCAAGATGGAGAAGGGATGCCCTGGATGCCTTGTTAAGAACATTCAGCCCAGCCTGTGCCTTGAGGGCAACATTACAAATAATAGCTACATTAGTTGTTGCCCTCATTTTCTAGGGAGCGCCCTTTACAAAATAGGATAGACAAAGTGGCCGAGAACTTCTGTGTTTCCTTCTCTCTGGCTTCAGAGTGAAGTCCTTTTTGATGATGCTAGATTCAAGAGAATATTAAAAATATGTTTTTAGAGCTTAGCATTTTGCCTTCAGTGTGTGCTTCAGCCAAACCTAACGTCTTTGCAGCTGACCAAGGTTGAAATTGAGCCAGAGGGCTGTGCAGACTTAAAGATGGGTTTCCTGTAAAGATGTTAGTTTTTGGTAACTGACAACCAGACTCAATCAACCTGGCACACACTCTGGTTGGTGCATGGGCTTCATTTCTGCTCTTCTCTAGGGTGTGGAGTGGCTGTTTAAAGAGGGTGGATATTACTGCTAATCTTTGTGTAGCATAACAGGTTACTGCCACTTGCCTTTTTTTTTTATCTGGAAATACAAGCAGATATCAGAAGGGAACTGTTTGTGGCTACAGAGATGGTTAAAATTGTCATTGTGAACAGAAATGATACTTGGAAAAATAACTTTCCTTTTAGGAAGGCAAATCAGTCATTTAACCACTATTTGTTGAGCTTCTAAGATATATGTATATCATATATCACACGGTGTGCTGGGTCTTTTGAAATGAAATAAAAATAAATAGAAGACAGAGTCCGTGCACTTCAGGAGCACATTGGGAAGATGTAGAATTAAGGAGGGGCGTTGAGAGGTAACGAGCGATGGGAGGACTGGTGATGTATCCAGGGTGGTGTAGGGAATGTGCGCTCCTTAAGGTCAGGAAAGGCAGAGATGGATTCTTTATGCCAAGGTGACCAGCAGACTTTTAGCTGGGCCTGGGATATGAACAGGAAATCAGAGAGGAGGAAGAAAAGCCTGAAAGGATTTTGAACTAGCCTGAACCCAAATGAACTTTTCTGGATGATGTAAGAGAAAAGTTTATACAAGGAGTATTAGATAGGCATTTGAGAGGGGAAGGGAGGTTTTGGGGCCCAGGAGATTAGCCATGGATGCATGGAGAGTCAAAAGGAAAGCAGAGACCTCAGTGAACCCAGAATGTTCTAGAGGAGGACTAGCTTCTGTTAGGATTTGAAGTGGTCAGAACAGCTTTGTAGCTTCTGCCATGGTACTTCCTCCTCCTGGCCAGAGTTTTCTTTTGAGACGGATGTTGGTCACACAAGCTTTTTTTGTTTGTGGTTGATCACTTGGCGTACAGCATGGCTCCTTGTCCTGGACGATGAAGAGGGCATTTTAGCAGCAGGCAGGGTATTTGTGTGTTCACTGCAAAAGGAATGTAAGCTTCTAGGAGACTTGGTGGCTTTGGGAAAAATCTCACAGTGGCAGAAATTAATTAGGAAGTAGAGTAGAACTGACTTCTAAGAGCTGGTGTTATGTGGATGTGCTATGGGCCACATGACAAAAAGGAAATGGGATGAGAAAGGGTGTAAATGACTAACAGGGACCTGTTTGCTGGTGGGCTGCTGTTGACCAGCTCCGCAGAGTGAAGGTAGTTAGGTGTTTCCACTTTGTCTTCCCCAAACTCTCTAAAGCAACTGTTCCACTGGGGTCAAAGACATCCTTCAGGAACCTCTTGGTTTCCTGTTGTTTATGACCAACAGCAATGTTTTCTTCCTTTCTTTGAAGATAAATTCATTTGGGGTGGTAGTGACTTCAGGCTAATTTTGATTCTATGGTCACAGATTTGAAATTTTTATTGTTATTTTTTTCATATCAGCCAAAACTAGAAGAGTTTCCCTGGATCCCCTGAAATGTGTTTCCTTTCACTGGGAAAGTCAACTATCTCTAGCCATAACAGGGTTTACACTGAATTGTATAAGTGATACTGACTTCTGTGTCAGCAAAAAATGAAACGAAAACTGATCATAGATGACATTACCTAAATGACAGTACCTACGTGTGTCCTTTCTTTCACATTTGCTGTAATCCTGTTATGGCATTGTCCTGTTAACCCAAGTACTGTCATCTTTAAATGCTGTCAGATCGTAACTGGATTGCCAAGGACAGAGGAGAGGAATCAGGGAAAAGTCAATGGCATTTCCCAACACACTGCAGAGATGGGCTTCTTCCCTGTCTCGTGGTTGAATTCTTGGAGAAACTGTTCAGTTAAAATGATGACTCAGGTGTCTTGCAGGCTTTGATGAAATAGTCAACTTCACTCCTTGTGTTCCTAGAAGGAAAGAAAGAAAGAGTCTCTTTCTACAGCCATTGGGGCAGACTCTTCCAGGATAAAGTTCATGATTCTGCAGAACGAGAATGCATTATATGTATTATTCATGTGTTTTTCAAAAACCAGCTCAAAACTAATAACAAAGAGAGGGTTCTTTGTGAGAGTTTAACATCCAATTGCTTTTTTTTTTAATGTATTTTTAAACGAAGGATAATTGCTTCACAGTATTGTGTTGGTTTCTACCAAGCATCAAAACCCAATTGTTTTTTAATAATGTTTCCTCAGATTTGGTTAGGGGATTCCATTTTAGAGATGGGAAAACTGAGTCATAAGATGCTTAGAGGTAGAGGTTCCCAGAATATTTGTATCCTACGTTTATGCCATATGCCCAGGTTCTTCTCACATATTTAGACTAAATTCTAATCCAGGTTTCTTACAAAGTGTTCATAAATTTCCAGTCTTCACTTTTCTGCAGCTTCCTTAGTTAGAATAGCTGATGGTGAAATGACTGCATTGAAATTAAGCCTCTCACTTTTTGCATTCCATTGCTTATAAATAAGAGAGTGAGAAATAGTATCTCTGAACGCCCTTATTAAGGCAGGTTTGGCTGCCGGAGAGTAGGGCTAACCAAAGGGGATGGGCTAAGACACCTTTTTCATGCTTCTTCTTTTTTTTTAATTTGCATTTTATAATGGTATAATTTAGTTTTTCCTTAATCTGATTCTGTGTTCATTTTTTAAAATATATAGTGTTGTTTAGATGTTCTATTATTTATAGCCCTCCAGAAGGATCCCAAGGGACGGTAATCTCCATTTGAGAAGATGATTTCCCAATTTCCATACAGATGATGAAAAAGTCACCGCCCACTGCACGCCACCCAGGCCCTGCCTGTGGTTGAGTTTTCTTCTCCCGGTCTTGGTATGGGGTGGTATGGGCTGCACCTGAAAGCCTGATGGGAGATGCAACATGTGGTGTGCTGACACTAACACAAAAGGACTGCCTGATGGACTTGGAAAATATAGGTTAGGGAGTTTTATGGGATATCAAATTATCTTATTCTTTCTCTGATTAAAGACAAAAGACTATATTAAGTAGATCATTACATGGGTAAAAGGTTAGCGCTTCATAGACTTAGAGGGGTACCCTGGCATTCCCCCTCCTGCCTGTGGCAGAGTAACAGATCAAAGGCAGGCAGATACCCTGTTTGTAGGACTCTGAGATGTCTGAATAGTCAAGTTAGATTCATAGGAGGGACGTTTTGTTTTAGTTTTGAATTTCCTGAGTCCTTTTCATTCTGATAGAACAGCAGTCTTAAAATGAAAGTTTAATTTGCCCTGATTCTATTTCATTTAGCAGGGAAAGAGGTGCAAACATGAAAGGGGGAATGCAGGGCGAGAGCAGTGGCCGTGTTTGAAAGACAAGTGGCTTCACAGGGTGTTGGGCAGACATGCCGCTCCGTGAAGAGGTGTGGTCATTTTGAGACTATGGGCTGCTTCTCTGTCATACTGTGAGATGTGTTGGTGTATCACCTAACGCTTAACGCTGCCTTGGTCAACTGTCTAATGCATAAAGGTCTTCCTGGAAGACATTCCAGATCCAGTCCTCATGTGGAGTTGGAGCTCCCGTGGGTCTTATAATAGTCTACCAGCTAATCCATCATACCTCCCACTTCTGTGCAAAACGTATTTGTGTGAGCATGCATATGAGTGTGCATGTGCAATCTAAGCATAGCTTTCTTGAATTTCTCACTTCAGTACTTAACTATACATACGTCCATAAAGTGGGCTCTCAGCATTTGGCCACTGTGTTGTCTCATCGTTTGGGAAGAAGGCCTGAGTGCCCAGTTGGAGGTGGGGCAAGGTAGGCTGGTAGAACTGTGGTTGGTGTCTCCATCTGATGTGTGGGGGAGAGAATGAGCCACAAGGCATTCTCTGCGAATGAGCCATGATATGGTCCACTGTACCATCAGTGCGGTGATGGGGGAAGTTTGAGGACCTCTCCAGGAGGTCTTGACCCTTCAGCAGCCTTTCAGTCAAATCCGTTTCAGAATGGAGAAGAGCTTGCTGCTGTCCCTCTATTTTTGACCAAAGCAGTGGTGTTAGATATAGATTTAAATCTGTATAGATGTATATCTTTGGGTAGATGTAGAAATAGATCCCTATGTATACTAAACAGATTTTGTGTGTGTGTGTGCGCTTGTGCATATGTGTGCACCTATGTGGGTATGTGAAAGGAGAGAGCCAGAGCAGAGGGTTGGAGAAAGAAAGCTGGGAAAGAAACACGAAAATGTGCAGTCTCATTCCCCCTTTTGAAAATGGGGATCTGGTAAGCAATATATATTTCTGAGAGAAGACAAAGCCATCTCTTGGGCAAAGGGGTTTTTCTGGGGAGACGTGGAATTGCTGTGTGACCTTAGGGAAATACTTGACTTCTCTGGGTTGAGCTCAGCCGAATGTTCACAAAGAGCAATGCTGATATTTATAGACTATGTTTGACTATCCCAAGTGAAAGACAGTCCTCTCACCTCAGAATAGCAAGCGTTGTTTCTCATATCTAGGTTGCTGGGACAGTTTCCTAGGAACCTAATATTCAGCAGCTTTATGACGTTGGATGCAGGGTTTTTCTTTGTAAACGATTCGATTGGGTTTCACTACTTTTCACATTATTTCCCAGGTCTAGGTTTTTTCTTATATTTTTCTCACAGGAAGAATCTTAAATGATCCTGATTATTTTTTCCCAGTTAACTCAAAGGCACCAAGGCTCAAGGCTTTCCCAGGACTGGTGTCTGGAGGCCAATGACCAAGCTGAAGCCACAGGATGTCTGTAGAGGCCTAGGTGCCCACCGGGGTCAGCTGCCCACCGTGGCTGTTGAGGATCCTAGCTTTGGGATTCTTGCTGGGGTTATCTTGCTCTACCCTTGCTGGTTGCTGTGATTTGGGCTCATTCTGGGTTTGTGTGAATTCATCAGTCCAGCCTCTGGCATCCCCTACCCCACTGAATCCCACTGCAGTTCTTAAGGCGATTCCGAGGCCAGGGTTCCATTCCCCTCAGCTTCCTGCGTTCGTGTGAGATCTTCTTAGGAAATTGGGCTTTGGCCTTGAGACCAGTCCACTTGGAACTGTGGCGGCAAAGGATAGTTGTTCTTCCAGGGCTGTCCCTTGTTGGTAGGGGTGGAGATGAGCAAGTAATTTTTATGTTTCCTATTTTGATTTAAAATGCTGGTCTCTTTTTTTGGCCAAGTCTTGGGCAAATGCCACAGAGGGATTTTTTTTTTTTTTTTTTTGCTTGAACTTGAAATTTAGATGAGCTTGATGAAATAAATGCAAATTTACACACACATGGTCATCACATCACCAGCACCCCCACTTCTGCAGCACATAATAGATTACTCCTAAATACTCCTAAATAAGGCTTCCTAAATTTTGAGGTCTTGCTTTGCATGGTGATAAGGGCAGAAGACCTCAGCCCCATAAGCCTTTTGGCTTGAGTTGTTAACCTTTCCTTCCTTCCTCCTTCTTTTTTCTCCCCGTTCAAGGTCTTCCTTTTCTTAAGAAAAAAATGTGAGCCATGCTGGGAGTGTAGACTTGACCTCCACCTCACCAGGTGCATTTGCTGACCAGCACACACACACAAAAAAGGAAATAGTTTTTTGGAAGGGGAGGGGGTAGTTTCTGTTCCACAATCACTGCTATTTCAATGAAAAGCAACCTGGTTTATCTATAAAGTCTACTTCCCTTTCTGGTGAGGTGTGACTGTTTTGAACTCCTCTGCCGGGAGAGTAAAGGGAGGGGAGGTGAGGGAGGGGAGGTGTGGAAAGGGGATGGAAAGGAGAGACAGAGGTGGAAAGGAGAAGAGAAAAGAGGGAGTGAGAAAGAGAGGAGTGGCATGTGGGCTATTTTTAGCTGGACTTGAATGCAGATTTCATCAGGTTCTTTGGCTATGTGGAAACAGACTGTGTGGACAGTCACCTTGTCTGGAACTTCCTGCGAAGCGGCCGTGGTGACTGAATTTTCTGACACTGTCAGAGTTTGGACAACCCTGCCAGCTCCTGGGAGGGGAGCGCCACTGCTGTCACGGGCGCTTGAAGCCTCGAAAGCACACGCTGTCGATAGTGACCTGCATTTGCGGAAACTCTAAGGGCTTTCTAATTACCGGAGGAGATCCAAATTAGAGGAAAGCTGTTCGACAAGCCCCCTCGCATGAGCTAAGTGTCACGGCGCAGATAATCATTACATCTAACAAGCTCCTGATTTTTAACAGAAGCTATGAGGTGAACTCGTTTATAATGGTTCTGTTTCAAGTGGGGGGGCGGGGAGGGTGGGAGGCGGGGAGAACCACCCTGGCCTGAAAAAGAAGAAAGAAAGAAGGAAGGGAATAAAGAAAGAACAAGAAGGGAAAAGAAAATAGGGGGTAAAAAATAGGAAAACCAGGAGGAAAAAAAAATGAAGAGAGACTCTCATGCTAGTGCTTAGACTCTCCGCCTGGTTCTTGCCTTTGTCGCTGGCTGGAGCAATCAGATACATCTTCTGTTTTAGATTTTCCTTACTGTAATCTATTTCTGTGAATATGCCAGCTCGTTCATTTGATGTTTCCCGGAGACAAGCCTCCTCTGTGAGTTATTTCTGACCATTGCAGCATTCCACAGGGTCTGAATTGTTGAAAGCAGTGACCCAAACCATAACAACTTAAATATTACAATCGAAACACGTGATGTAGACAGTGGTTGATTTGGGGCTGTATCTTGGATGGCCCTCATCTGTCCCCAGGGACTTGTCTGAGATCCCTTGGGGTCTGTCTGAGCCCAGACCTCCTGACCTTGTCCAGAGCTCCGTGCTCAGGGCAGTGGAATTTAAGTCCTGGTTTGAGGCGATTTAAACCAGCTTTCAAAGGCCTGAGTGGAGCCGATCTTTTGTGGACCTTTCTTTCTGGGTGTTCCCCCTGTCAAAACCGTTTCTCCACACGGGATACACATCAGAGGGGGAAAGGGCTGTAAACCTTGAGGGTTGGCCAACAAGGTTCAGGAAGCACAGTATCAAGAGCCGCACTTCTCTTATTCCAGTTGATTCTTCCCAAACTCCCCACACCATCCTTGCAGTTATTCATGGGAAATAAAATAATATAAATCACACTGCCTGCTTCTTTTCCAGTGGCTCACAGAGTAATCACAGGCTGAAGTGCAGGTTTTCTTGCTGTGCGTTGATCAGTAAATCAGATTTTGAGCATTTATCAGCAAAAGTTAGATTTAAGCATCGTTCCTGTAATGTTTGAAAGAAAGAAGATTTGTTCCGGTGGGGACTCTGCCAATCAGTGATCTTCCAGCTTGACTCTGCTATCAATTATTGTTGCAATTATTTGTCTAGTTGGATATTTAAAATGTCATCAGAAAGAGATGATTACATATTCCAGAAAGCGAGGCACTGTATAATCAGATGAACTGAATCCAGTTAAATGTAGTGTGGTACCAACCTGTCCTTCAAAGTGGAATTCTTGAGCTACCACCGAAGGCAGCAGCCTTCTGCCCGGTTTTCAGGAAGCTGATCTTAACCTTGGGACACAGCATGCTGCTGGGGTCGGGTGATACTCAATTATGGGAAACTTTCCAAGTCTGAAAATGGAATTGCTCCTTCAGATACACGAGAAGTGCATTTTGGGTTATCGCATTCAATTCATCTGCAAATCTATAAATAAGAAGTCCCTCTATTCTTCTTGCTTCCTGTGGATTTAAATGCCAAATCCTGATTTGTGGCAAAGTTGTCACATGTCCCTTTTCCCACTCTCTCTCTGCCTGGTGCCCAGGATCTAAGCGGTGGCAGTAGAAATTACAACTGTTTGGAAGCCAAGAAAAAGCTCCATTTCTCACTTTTCTCCAATTCCGGATATTCTCGGCCCTGCTCCATCCATCAGCCATCTCCCCACACACCTCCTCCACCACACACCCGCCTTCTGTCCACACCACCAACAGGAAACAAATACAGCTCCAATTTTTTTTTTTTTAAATGGAGGAAAAGAAACCACAACCTGAACAAATAACAAAAATACTCCCACCATACTGTCTACATAGAACGATCACAAATGTTCTGAATGTGTAGAAATCGCCCCTTAGGCCTGCCCCCTCTCTGGGCATCAAGAGTGCCCCTGAAGAATGAGATTCTAGATCCGAGAGTGTTATCCAAGCCGTCAGCCAGGAAATGTTAGTCCATCCCCATTATTAAAACCGAGTGTAGGTTCCGGAGATGTTTTCTGTATCTTGGTGGGTTTCATGAATTTGAGAATTTTTGCAGGACTTCCTAGTTCACGTCCCAGAAAGCATGCTGAACTCTTATGATTCCAGAACCCCATGGTGGTCAAAAGGCTTTCCCACCATAATATAAAATTTTGGGAATCTGCTAGAAAATTCATCTCATCTGTGAGGCGGAAGTGGGGATGGGGAGAGACCCTTCAAAACAAAGGAGCCCTGGGTTGTATGTGCTGGAGCATGTGGGAGAGAGAAAGAGGTAGGGAGTGGAGCACCTAGAAAAATGACTTTAAAAACATCACATTTCATTGAAATGGAAAAAAGATATTGTCTCTGCTGCCATCACCTCCTGTCAGCTTTGTCCCTCTCCTCCTTCACCACGTGTGCTCCGGCACCTTCATCTTGCCTGGCTTTCCCTGCCAGGCCTTGCAGCTTGGGGTGATCGGGATCAGCTGACCATGCTGCCCTGCCAGGGTGGGTAGAACTTGCTTTGAGCCTGGAAAGCAGGTTATATGCTTGTGGTGGGTGAGGTGGATGTGTGAAGACCACAAAGCAAGGGTGCCAAGGGCCGAATTTAGCTCTTGGGAGATGTAGAGGAGCCCTGGAGGTCTGAATGGTTTTGCTTTTCCTGGAATCCCTGCCTCATTTTTGTTTTCAGGGTGTATGTGTTTCTCTCTTGTTCTCCTGCACATCCCACAGGCAGGGGCTGGGCTTGGGCCTGAGGCTCCCGCTAGGCAGGGACATGCCAGTCATTTGGCTGGGAAGCCCGGGCCCCGCTGAGCACTCCAGGGCTTTGCACTCTCTTCCCTGCCCTCCACCGGGTGGTGCCAGGATCGAGGACAGTCGGGGGATGAGGCGTGGGCTGCTGCAGGCAGCCTCCTGCATCTGAGGCAGGGAGGCAGATGAGGTCATCCACACAGCCTTCCACGCACCTTCCAGGGCTAGCCTTATTTACCCTTTTAGTGGAGCAAAACCATGTGATCTAAAGAGGATTCCTTGAACTGAAGGACTTTGCACTGTTCCCTCTCTCAGGGCAGAAAGATGGGGCTGTAGGTAGGGGATGAGAATAGAGGAAAGTGTAGGAGATTACTAAAAAAAAAATTGAGATGATGAAGGAGAAGAAAGGCAGCCAGACTAGGTAATTGGGACCAATTCATCAGAAGGCTTAAGGAAATTTGACATCTATTGTAACTCTTCTAACTGTATAATTACGCAGCGTTTGGAAAGTGAATTATTAACTTGATTGTCCATAATGACCATTGAGTAAATATACAGTCACAGGTTGTCAACATTGTACAGTGAACTGATGGGCCAGCAGCCACTTTCAACTGGTTGTAATCATCTCCTGGGTCAAGGCTGACCTGGAGGCTCTGGGGTTAGTGAATCATTTACAGGAGAGACCTCAGGGACTCCAGGAAGGCAAGGTCCCCCTGGTCACTGCTGGGCCCTTGGCAGCTCCTTTCAGCCCAGGTCATTTAGAATTGCCCTTCAAGAAAAAAAGTCCCCTGAACAGCATATGATTTAAGAGTATTGATTGAAGGGATGGTGCTGGGTGAGGAGAGGTGGACAGTGCGCGATTGGGTCTCAGAAGGCTGAACTTTAGTTGGGACCAGAAGTGGTGGTCACATGAGCATCACATGAAGCCCTGGATCCACAGTGTAAGGCAGGAGGTCCTTTGCTGGCCCTGCCTTTGTCTAACCAGGGGCCTTGGTGCCCCCCGCCCCCTGAGCTGCAGTGCCCTGGCCCTAGGTGCGGGGTGGGGTGGGGGGTGGGGGTGTAATCTCCGTGGGGCCTCCTCCTGGGGAAGTCCGCAGCTTGCTCCACACTGGAGGAGCAGCGTGTCAGCCAAGAGCCGCAGGCCATAAATGCAAAGTATGGTTTAACAAAAGCAGCTTTTGAGTGAGAAAGCTGAGTGGAGTTGTCCCAACCTGTCAACTTCAAATTTCTTTCCTCCCCCATAAATCAAAAAACGGTTGGTGGAAGGGAGGGACAGAAGCGTTTCATTTTCAGATTTTGTAAGAAAATAAAATCAAATCAAAAGAACCTGTCCCACGCTGATACCTTACATGCCAGGTTTGAGCCTGAGGCAAATTTTTGTGGCCATGTAATAAGCCTCTTTAAAATGGTGACAGACCCTTGACTCTTTGCCTTGAATTACACTGATAAAAGACATTTTATTGCGTTAGAGCCGGGGCAGGAGTACAGGATGGTGCTTGCCTGGTCGGCCTCTTTGAAACCCCATCAGCCCTGCTGTCCACACTCCCCACCGCCTGACAGGGCTGGAGTGTGATGGTGGCGGAGATCTGTGGGCCAGTGACAGAGGGGGCTTTTAGCCTGAGGGGCTTGTTAGGGAGAGGGGAGCGACTCCATTCCTCGTGGACCTGGGAGACCTTGACGTGGGTGGCTCCGGGTCGGTCTCACGTCTGGTGCTGTGTAGAAAAGAGTGTAACTGGGGCCTCATTTGCCAGGCAGTCTTAGATTCAAAACAAGAAATGATCCTGGGGACTCCCTTCTCATGTGGGGCCCCCTTGATGTCTGTGGAAACAGGAAAGGGGGTTGTGGCCCCAGTGCCCGGAGAGGCCAGGTGTCACAAGCTGAGTTCTCAAGCGGACCTGTCCAGTGGGTGGAGAGGGTGGTGTGTTCTTGGCTTGGGGAGCTTGGAGGAGTCTGATAACTTTGTGTGTTCGCTCGTTGAATCATCAGAATTAGCAAGCCCGAGAACAGCCGATGGTACCTCCCGAGTGACTGCAGATCATACACGTGGGCATCTTTTTTTATTCAAGAAATTCTTTCCAGGTTGGTCAGTGGGATAAATGCAGGATTTGAAATTGGGTAAAAAGCCAGGAAAATGAACTCTGAGGCCAAGAAAACAGGCCTCCAGTCGATAGGCTGTGTCTGCCTCTCCTTTGTTCTGTGGGGCTGTCAGAGAGGTTAGGACTGAGGCCAGGGCTTGGAGGAGGAAGGTGCTGAGCGACTGAGCCCAGGGGAGCAGAAGTCGGAGGAGCCTGTGGGCGGGCAGAGGCCTGTTTCTGAAACAAGGACTTGCTGCCGTGGGACGAGGCCTGGCCTCGAAGCCCCAGAACCCTCCTTGAGTCAATCTCACCTCAGGCGAGAGGGCAGCCTAGTTTTGTTCCTGAAGAAATGGCAGAGCCTGACCTGCTAGACCATTTTAAGCTTGTAGAGCTTTGAAGCCTTAAATTAGTTCTCATAATTTCCGAGCAGTTCTGTATTAACCATCGGACATAATAAGTTTTAATTCTGGAGAATGGCTAATTCTGGTGCTACAGATCTCTTGGCCAGGGTGTCACAGAGCATTAGGCCCTTACAGCGTGTCTTTCCCCCACTTCCCTGGATGCTCACACCCCATTTCACTGTCCCAGGAAGGCAACACACTGCCTGTAAGTGGCTTTAAGACGAGCACCCAGACACTCAGCCAGCCTGGAGGGCTCTGAGGTGAGTGGTGAACAGGGGGCACAGCTTGGTCCCCAGGTCGGAGGGCAGGACTCAGTTCCAGCCCTGCCCTCACTACCTGAAGCAGGATGCCTGAGAGATCTTCCACCACCCGGGGAGGTGAAGATAACACTTTCCCTCACCCCACAGGCGTCCTGTGGGGTCAGAATGTGAGGAAGAAGGCTTTGGGGAAAAAATAAAGCCCTGCACAGAGGCCGAAACATACTTCCTTCTTTATTTTAGCCACACCTTGCGACATGCAGAACTTCTCCAACAAGGGATCAAACCCACACCTCCTCTGTGGACGCATGGAATCTGAACCCCTGGACTACCACGGAAGTCCCATGACATACTGTATTAAGAAGGACGAGGCTTGGAGGCTTGATCAGGCCTTCCTGGGGCCACCTGTGCTTCTGTGCCCTTTTTCTTTGAAGGTTGCACACATCAGACCTGGAAGATGAAACCAGAAAATCTCCCAGCTCTCTGGGCCTGCTCATATCCACCTACCATGCTTCTTTCCTCCAGCAGCATCGCTGCCTACATCCCACCCACATCCTCCTCCACACGGCCCAAGAACACCTGAAAATATCAGGGGCATTCCTATAAGTGCCAAGCTTGGTTTTCTTCAGCTTATTCTGGCATTTTCTTGAAACTGATGAAAATGGTTATGTGGAGGCATAAATTCTGTTTGTTGTGAGTTGACATAGATAAAAAAGGCTCGGGGTGGCCCCTTCAGAGGAATTTGGGAGTTGCGTGTTCTGCTTGCTTTGATAGAGAAGTCCTTCTCTACCCTGGCTGGTGTTATCAGAATTAAACGTTTGCTGAGCAAATGGTCAGTCTCACTGGATCCACGTTTACAGCCCAAATGCCTTCCTTCCCTCAAGGGCTTCCCAGGTGGCGCTAGTGGTAAAGAACCCGCCTGCCGATGCAGGAGACCTTAGAGATTCTGGTTCAACCCCTGGGTTGGGAAGATCCCCTAGAGAAGGGCATGGCAACCCACTCCAGTATTTTTGCCCGGAGAATCCCATGGACAGAGGAGCCTGGCGGGCTACAGTCCATAGGGTCACAAAGAGTCGGACACGACTGAAGTGACTTAGCACAGCACCTCATGTGAAAATGCTTGTTCCTCCAGGCATCAAATCCTGGAGAGATGCAGGTGTAGCTTTCCAGGTGCTGGGGCTATGATTTTCCGGCCTTTTCTTCTTTTCTCTGTGGGGTGAGTGGGGTCTGTGAATACATGTGCGTGAGGCTGGACGATTAGGGCGAAAGAAACGCGTCTGGGACTTCAGTTTCTTCATTAATCACCCCTTCTTCTAACCAAAAAGGTACTGCTGTTGAGTCCCACTTTAGGAAAGTCCAATACACACCAAATCTCATCAATGGAAACCGATAAATTAGAGGGTGATTTTTCACATTACAGAAAGATTGTTAACTTTTCAAAAGGTTTCGCCACAGGGTTCCTTTAAATAGTGAGCTCCCCCACTGAATTTAAAGTGTTTGTTTACAGATCATTAACTACTTGACAGAGAGGTTGGGGAGGGGGTGGAGGAAGAAGCACTTAAAAGGTAAAAGTGTTAGAAGCCCTGCCAATTTTCGATGAGCCTGGAAGGGTGATGAAACATCCCTGAAATTATGTCCGTTAGCAAATGTGATTCAGTTTACAGAAATTCAGTTTACACTTGGCTTTCCAGGAACCCTGCAAGTTGGCCGAGGCAGGGACTACAGGGCGCTGGGGCCTGGCTTCTCTGGTTGGGGTGGCTGGGAGAGGACTCTGGCTTCTCTCAGAGTCCTTTGTGTGCCCTCATGTACAATGGGTGCCAGGCTCTGGCATGAGGCCGATCTTTGCCACTGGCCTTCTGGCACGGGCAGTGAAGACCTTTCCCCTTGACATTTAGCCTGAGTTTGTGGGAAATTTCTTCCTGGTTCTCCCTGACCTTCAGTCTCTTTGGCTCAGGACCCATCTAGGTTTCCGGCTTGAAACTCAAGACAGGTAAGCTTTGAGAGACTGTGACCCCAGGAGACTGGAAACCACCACCAGGCCTACATTCTGAGTCGTAAGAATTAGCCTGGGGACCAGCTCACACTGGCCTCATCCTGCCAGGTCATAACAGGGCATAGTTCCATCCTGGCCACCTTCTAGGATGGGCTGTAGTAGGTGTCTTATTTGTGCCCTTGATCTGGTCCCAAGGAGACTCAAGACTCGCTTGGGAGAAAAAACTCATTCATCTACTCCAGTCCTCTTTTTCTAAAGATGAGAAAACTTAGGGCCAGTAAGGGGAGGTGCTTTACTCACATAGCTGGTGAATGGCAGAGTTGGGACTGAAGAACTTAAATTCCTGATTTTGTTTTAGCAGTCTCTATAGAGGAATGAGCCCCTAACATCCTACAGGAAGAAAGGAATCTGGATGGAGATTAAGGGGACCCATGAAGGAAGGAACCCGCTGGACAAGGCCTCTTTAAAAGTTGTTTCCCAATTCCCCCAAATAACCTGAAAAATAATCTTGGGTAGAGGCAAGTGCACACACACACATGCATGCAAGCGTGCGTGCACGTGCGCACGCACACACACACACACACACACACACACACACACACACACACACACACACTCTCCCTCACACCCCACCACACACAAACAGATTCCTCCATATAAGGACTCAGCCGGAGTAGGGTTACCCCAGCCCTCCCCAGGGCTTTGAAGAGAAGAAACCAGGGAAATTTGGAGGGAAGGTCAAGCTGATGATTGAAGAGACACAGCAGTATAGGAAAATCGTCGCATTTCTTGCACAGTCGTTTGTTGAAAATGTGTCAGCAAGTACAAGCCCATCTGAAACTAGCAATGATACATCTGAAATAGATTATTTAAGCCGGGGAGGTGGTATTGCGAGGAAGAACATGGCTATCAGCACTTGTTTGGCTGACTCAGAGGAATAAAACACAGTGAATTCTGCCTTGGCAGACCACCCACCATTCATCAGGGGGAAAGACAATCAAGGTGGGGGGGACAGGGCAGGAATAAAACAAGATGGATGAACTTTCATAGTTTCACCAGCATCCACATGGCTGCAACCATTATTGTAAGAAAATGTGATGTTTGAAAATAAGAAGCTGTGAAAGCTGAATCCTTCACAAAAGTCCTGAGGGTTTATTTATTTAGGTGACCATATCCTCTCTTGTCAACTGAGTGGATTTGTCCATGATGTTTTGATTTAAATATATTACCTGTTGAGCCCGTTTGCTCTGTGTATATCTAGAGCTTTGCTTCTCTCTGGACATCCACACTTCCTTTTCTTTTACCTAGAAAGTCTTTCCTCTTGACTCTTCAGGTCTAGTCCCTAAATTACCTCTTCCCCAGAGCCACTGTCCTATCTTCCAAAATTCCTTTGAATTTCCATTGCAGTTTATCTGTACCTGTCTTGTGACACACTTTCTACTTTGGAGCATAGCGATTCCTTTCCAGGTCTATCTTCTCTACTAGATGGAATTTCCTGTAGGGAAGTCTGTGTTTGAGTTTTCTTTGTTTTGCCCACAGAGGTAGCCCATAGCTTTGGGCATTATATGCACTCAGTAAATAGTTGTTGAATGAATGTGTCAAAGAATGAATGAATGGAGTTTATACTGGGTACACACATTTTGCATAGTGAGGTACACAGTTAAACAAAGGGGGGAAAAAAAAACTGTCGTATAAGATGATTGGTCTTTTTATGCAGCTGCCCTTCCAGTCTCCTCGAGAAGTTCCACCATTCTAAGGGAAGAGCTTAAAATGTAATAAAAATTTATCTAATTCACGATCAAGTGAAAATACTTTGGGCCTAGAGCCAAAGAATATTATTGGAATGAACTTTTTTCAACACCCTAAATTTAACCAGCTGGAATTCTTTTTTTAAGTACCATCCTATTCAACCTTTTGAAATGAAGGATTTGCCTTTTAGTGGGAAATCTGCATTTCAACACAAAGATGGAACAACACAATGTCTTTGGCTTACTTATTCTTCTGAAAAGCAAGCTCTTTTTTTTTTTTTTTTGAATTATATGCTTTGGTTATGTTAAAGACACAGATTGCAGAAAATTCTGTTTAGGCCTGACAGATTGGTGGCTTGCATTTTTTCATTTTTATAGATAAAGGGGGCATGAAAGATGTCATCTTTTCTCCCCACTGATAGAGTGGATGCCTAGGGTGAGAACTCTTAACAGGTGAAATTAGTAACACGTTGTTTAGATAGCAAGGCTCTGAGATGATAGAATTGGTTTAAAAAGGTGGGGGGAAGAGTTTTTAAGTGAGTGAGTGATGAGATTAAAGTCACTGGTGAAGTATCTAGGAATACAAGGACCATGAACAAGTTTCAGCCAAGAAATTCTATCAAGTGATGTTTGTAGAATTCTTGTTTGCTTTCGATTGTACAGAGCATCACAAGTTGGTAAAATCTTAGCTAGTGAAAGAGCATAGTGATGGGAGACGTGCTCACATAAATGCTCGTTTCTAGAACAAAAGGGAATGCAATTTTGACAATATCAGAAGGTTAATTAAGAAGTCTGTGAGCAGTGATAAAGCTGGCACATTTTCAGTCAGACTGACACAGCTCAAGACACAGGTATTATAATATTGTATTATTCAAACTATAATATACATACTCTAGCAGGTCACATGGAGAAGGCAATGGCACCCCACTCCAGTACTCTTGTCTGGAAAATCCCATGGAGGAGCCTGGTAGGCTGCAGTCCATGGGGTCGCTGAGAGTTGGACACGACTCAGTGACTTCACTTTCACTTTTCACTTTCATGCATTGGAGAAGAAAATGGCAACCCACTCCAGTGTTCTTGCCTGGAGAATCCCAGGGACGGGGGAGCCTGGTGGGCTGCCATCTATGGGGTCGCACAGAGTCGGACACGACTGAAGCGACTTAGCAGCAGCAGCAGCAGCAACAGGTCACAGGATCTGAGAGGTGAGGGCTGGCATCTGTCCTAAACAGAGGGTCAGGAGATAGAAGGACATTCGATGGATTTGCTTCCAGTTAGATAAAGAAGCCTCTATCCTAGACTAGCTGCACTGTTGTTATTTTTGTGATTTAGATGCAGTAATATTACTACAACTAGAATGAATTCATTCATGGAACTTTACAAACTTTCAGGATGCATTTTAAGTGTAATCTGTAATTTGGCTATTGGCAGGGGGAGTCGGACATGACTGAGCAACTTCACTTTCACTTTTCACTTTCATGCATTGGAGAAGGAAATGGCAACCCACTCCAGTGTTCTTGCCTAGAGAATCCCAAGGACGGCAGAGCCTGGTGGGCTGCCGTCTATGGGATCGCACAGAGTCGGACACAACTGAAGCGACTTAGCAGCAGCAGAGAAGAGACTTGAGAATGCTGGAGCTGGAAGGGACAGTTAGGGTCCTTTATTTTGGCCTATCACCAATAGAGAGGTTCTTCCCCATTATAGTGGACTGTCATCCATTCTTTTCATGAAGACCCAAGGTGAGTGGGAGGTGACCCTTCCTCTTGGGGATAGCTCTACTCCTGTGCTTCGTCTTGTTAGGAAAACACGGAAATTACCTAGAAATGTGTGTTTAAGAAAAGAAATACATCGATGCACATATACACTTTAGCGAACAGCAAACATCCATACATGTCTGTACTTCTCTAGAGAGGCCTGGGTTCTCAAATCTTGACAAAGGTCGGCACCTGGAGCAGTCATGCAGTGCTTTGGGAATGTTGCCTTTTGCTCGGCTGTTTCTGCCCATTTGTACATCAGCAGGATTACTTGTTGATCGGTAGACAGTGATGTGGCTATATGACATACCCAGGGATTCGTTTTGGAAACAAATAGCAGGTCAGTAGTAAAGGAATCTTTGAGATGTTCTTGAGGAAACCTAGAACTTGATTTAATGATCTTCAATTCCAGGGACGTCCCACCCGGCTTATAGCGCTCTCTGTCAAAAGTTGGTCCTGACGCACATAGAAATGTAAAGTGACCCGTACATAACATTCAGCCAAAACCATTCCCAATTCAGTGCAGATTTTTAATGAGACCTGAAAAAAATAAGATTCATTATTTGTTATTCAGCCATAAGGAACCATTGCAACCTAATAATGCATAAGGTCCCTGGGGAAGGAAACGGCAACCCACTCCAGTATTCTTGCCTGGGAAATCCCACGGAGAGAGGAGCCCAGAGGACTACATTCTATGGAGTCCCAAAGAGTCAGATATGACTTAGTAACTAAACAACAACAAGCAACAAATGCATAAGGCATTTCTGAGGCCCTAAATGGAAATGCTGGATCTGGAGAGACTTTTATGCAACAGCACAGGTTAAAGTGCCTTTCATCAGAGGAGTACAAGGCATATGAAAAGATTGATTCAGAAGAGGGCCACATATTTGCAAGTCCAGAAAGGGAAACAGGAGTCCAGTGCTGGCTACATTACACCGTGCAGCGTGCCACAGCTGCATTCACAAGCACTTCCCCTTTTGTGGAAGTAGTGAGCACATCATCTGCCTGACAAAAGCTGGTTTGGAAGTTATGCAAAGAGCGTTCCCTGTTTGAGTCTGGGCCTGTTCCTGGTCAATGAGGGAGGGTGGAACCTTGGACTCCACATGGAAGGATCCTTAGGAATTTCCCAAGCTTGCTTTGGTCCTGAAGCAGGTGAGTTCCAGACAACCTCAGAGCCAGTGGATCTCTGCCAGGAGAACATCAAAGCTTCCAGCTTCCATGCCTCCCCTTACCCTAAGACAGTGCTTATGAAACTGGATTGTGCATACGAATCCCTGGGAGTGCTTGCTAAACACAGGTTTTTGTATTCCACTCCGCCCTTCCCCGTCGACACAGTTTTTTATTAGTAAGTCTAAGGAAGGGCCTGGGACTTCGCATTTACAAACAAGCTCCCAGGTGATGCTGATGCTGGGCTTGGGTTTGCACTTTGAGAACCACTGCCCTGAGAGGACCACCGAAGAAATAAAGGGAGCACAGGTAAACTGCCCACTTCCCTGCCGGCCGGCCAAGCCCCCGCCAGCCCCCCCGCCCCCGGGGAGAATGAAAATGTGGGTGGGAGGAGAAGAGGCCCTCAGTCAGGGGCAGCCTGGGGGATGGGCAGAGCTGCTGGTTGAAGGTGATGCTTAGAAGCATAAATTGTGAGACTCGACTCTGCCTAAACCGTGATGAAATAATTGAAAGCATCATAGCAAAAAGTTAAGCCCTAGGGAGGCTATTAACAATTTAGCATTTCCAGTTCCTGTGGGGCTGTTGATTCTGCTTACCAAGGAGAATGTGTTTAGAGATGTGTTTGGTGGGAGAGGCTGCAGAATCAGTTGGGGATGCCCGTTGCCTTTGGTTCGTGGGGGAAGAGAAATGCAAGTATGAGTCTCTCTCACGAAGACAGTGTCAGGAGCGTGTTTGGCTCATAGGAACGGTTTAGTTTCTCTTCTACTGACTGATTCTCAGAGGGGAAGCAGAGGTAGAGGATGACAACCGTGGAGGTGAGCCAAGAGGCACAGGAAGCAGATCAGGTGTTGTTTTCTAATTTTGAAACCAAGTCAGTTCATTCAGACTGTTTGAAAGGCCCACTCAACACCTCTGGGCTGGACTCTCCTCCAAGAGCGGTTATTCCTCCCAATGGTTCAAGAGAAAGAGATCCCTCCTCACTGGTACTTCTTGGGTAGTGCAGAACATGGTGGGAACCACAGGAGGGAAGGATGGATATCCCAGAAAAGAGCACTGAATGGACAGTCAGGAGACTAATTCTGATCTTCACTTTATGGTTAACCATCAATCTAGCTATGGGCCAGTCACTTCATTTCTCAAGGCCTCAGTTTCCCCATCTGCAAAATGAAGGCATTAGACATGATGATCTCTAAGGTTTTTTACAATTCAGAAACCAAAACCAAATCTTGGTACCAGGTACTCAGAGACTTTCCTTGGTGAGGCCTCACTTTGCCCTGTGGCCTAGTGCTGTGGGGAACAGGGCCAGGCTGCTACCCCCAGAAGCTTGGTTTGCTCTAGGCCAGTGGGTTAGTTGAGGAGTTTGCCAACAAGAGATGCATGCAGTTGGTTAGGCCTGGACAAGGTTAATGGTTCTCTGGTTTCTCACTGGAGATCTAGTCAAGGCACCAAAGGGTTGCTTCTCAGAGTCAGGGGCGGGGAATATGAAACGAGACTCTACCCCCATCTGAACATCCAAGTACCTTGTTGTTGTCATGTTGGGATCATAGTACCCTGTTGTGTGGGTCTCCTAAGAAATGGATTTCAGTCTTGGTGACAAACAAATTTATTCAATAGCTGAGCCCAGAACAAGTGCAAAAATGCATTCTCAGATTTCTCATTGAAAAAAGCTATGACTAAATCTGTAGTTAATTTCACCCTCACCTCTCAATTCATGGAATGTGAGCAGCTGGATGAAGACATACTTGTTTTCTAAGTCCAGTCTTCAGCTTTTGCTGGTTCGTTGAGTGATATTTGTTTTTTTGGAGCGGGGTGTCAGGGAGGAGGACTTGCCTCTGTAGATGGTCCTAGGCAGCCTCCCTGGGCAGGCCCGGTAACAACAGATTTAAGAGCTTCCGCGAGCGCCATGCCATTGTTACCCTCCAGGCTCCTCATGAAAGGGAACCCTGTGCTGGTTGCCCTGGCTGTTCTTGGCAGTGTGATCCATAGAAGGAGAACAGGACGTATTTTACACTTGAGACCTGCTATCCTAGAGTATAACAACAACACTTCTAAGTGCTCTTAATATTAAGCTAATGGAAAACATACTCTGTTTACTTACCATCAAAGTCTGTTTTTCTTCTCTGCTGCCTCCCCCAGTCATCTCAAACTCCAAGCAGCTAGAGCACACAGAGCGTCCCTGCTCCATCCCTCTCCTCCCTCTGTCTCAAGATTGACTTATCCATGCTTAGTTAGCTCAAGGTGGACTTGCAAAAGCTAGGAACTCACCATATAAACCATACAATCCCCAGGTTACACAAACCCAATATTTCCTTTCTCACAAAAATCTCAGTGCTAGAAATGCTTGATTTATGGCTAGGTTTATGTTTATTAGTGTGAGCAGTCATTTTTCCTCACCAGGATGCAGCCCAGTGCAGTGGAATAGAGAAGGTGGGCCACTCTTTCTGGGTGCTGCTGTTTTTGGAATGCTGGTTGTCTCCTAGTCACTGAGTGGCAGGATTCCTTATCCTAAAGGTGAGGATTTGGCCAAATTACCTTAACCTCAGAAGTCTAGTCTTTACATTGCTTTGTGCTATAAGAAGACATGTCTATATGGGGTACTCCATGGATAGAATTCCAAGTCCTGAGATCCCCACAGTTTCCCTATCATTGAAGGTGCTAAATACAGCAGGGGAAGTATAGGACAGGGAAGGCAGAGTGGAACTCTATTCCAGAAGTAAAGAGTCACAAATCCACTCATTTTCTGTTAGCATATTGTTTTTTTGCTTGAGCTTGTCTATAAGTAAAGTAAATGTATGCGTGTAAACCAGCCTTGCAGATAACCTTGCCACGTTACCAGCCTGCCAATCATACTAGCAATTTCCTTTTGCTGTTCACACATCTCTTATTATAAGACAATAGTCAGACTAACGAACCAAAGAACACTCCCCCTCCTACCTCATACCTAAAACATCAACTCCCTTCTCTTTTGTCAAAAATAAACCAAAATTAAAAACAGAACTATGGGAAAGAAGTCACCACTGTTCATTTGATACAGGCCTTGGGCCTGTTCACTATCTGCAAGGCTGTTGTAATGATGTTAATCTATTTTAATGGAACTGAAATGTGATATCCTGTGGTCTACAATGCACATTGTTTATAGCTTTCATGCTTGATTTTGGGTTTCTTTCACAGATAAACTTCTGCACTGGAGGGGCCTCTCCTCCCCTCGTTCTGCACACGGAGCTCTAATCCCCACGCCTGGGATGAGTGCAGAATATGCCCCGCAGGGTATTTGTAAGTTGAGCATTATTTTCTTCTACAAATGTCCATGTGTGTAGAGATGAGAGTTGTTGGAAATTACCCTTATGTTTTAAGTACTGAAAGGAGTTACTTCCAAAATACCTTGGCATCTGCATATGTGTATCCCATTACTCACTGGGCACCTGGCTCCCCCAGGTCATTCAGCCCCAGGGACTTTTTTCCTTACCCCCTTTCTTTTTCTCCTTACTGAGGGCATGAGGCTGACAGCAGCTCCTCCCTGTTGGTCTCCTCCCCAGGGTCTTGTGTGGCTCCATGACTGGTGACTGCATAGGTCTGTTCAGGGCCCATTTTATCGCTGGGCATTCACCCTCATGGTCTCATTTAGAGGACTTTGAATTTACTCCATGACATGTGTCTTTAGCAGAGACCAGAACCAGAAAGGACTCAGTTCAGTGTTACTGTAGAGGTATCCTCATGCATATTATATATGCATGTGTTTTAAACATGGTATATTTTTATATATGCATGGTACACTACATATATAATTTCTACTTGTTTTTCTCCTAGATTCAGAGAAAAATGCACAGCATTGTTGCTAAAATTCAAAGATACCACTCCCCACCCCCACCATCACTATCACTGTCCAGTTATTGGTTCAAGCCAACTTTTATGGTGGGGACCTTCTTATGAAATTTAGATTTGTATGTTTATAAAAATGTTTCTGAAAGATGTTGTTTTAAAAGGTAATACAGTTTGATTCTGTCTGTTGGAATACATAGTATGAGTCACGCATGGCTAAAAAGTCTGATGGGGAGGGGGTGAGGGCCTGGTGCTTGATTCGATCCCAAACACAAAAAAGTAGGCTCAAGAAGAAAAGAAATGTGACGTCTAATTTTTATTTAAGGAAACCATTTTTATTTTGAAAGTAAATGAAAAAAATCAAGAGCCAGGAGTTGGGCCTTCAAGGTGGCTGGTTTTCAGATGGGCGGTCAACTAGACCCAGTCTTCTTATGAATGGTGTCTGCAGGGCAGGGCCTACAGCCCGAGATCAAGCTGGAAGCTGGTTGTTTATTTTTATTAACTCCTAGGTAATTCTAGCTAACAAAGAGTTATTGTATGAAATTTCACAAGCCCTGAGGTCCTGAGGGCTGGGTGGTGCAGGGGTTAAAAGCACCTCTTCCCCGCCGCCCCCGCCCCCTCCACCTGCCCCAACCTAGCTGGGCTGAAGCCTGGGTTAGGTCACTGATTGCAGAGAGCTCAGGGGGTTGGACTCGAGGCATCAAGTGCCTACGTGCTGACTGGGTGGGGAGAGCTCTCCTCGTTTTGCTGGGGGTGCCTCCCTGGGGCCTGTCCTTGGCTGTGGGAACAGAGCCTTTGGAGGGAAGGGAGGAGAAGAGAGTGGGGCATAGAGGGGAGGGTGGAGTGGGGGCCCAAAGGCTGCTGCCTGGGAAACAGGCACCTTCTCTCCGGGTTCATCCTCCTGAGGGCAGGGAGTTTGATCTGAGGGGATGGGAAACTAGGAATCTTCTAGTTTGATGGGGCCCATACTGGCAGGGCCAGTTTAGGAGTGACCAGAATGAGGTATGTGGGAGTGGGTCGTAGGGATCTACAAAGTCCTTGGGCAGAACTGATCCGCACCCCACTGGCTTCCTTAACCTTCTGCCCTAGGCTCTCAGAGCATTTAGCACTTAGGCTGTGGCCTCCTGGCTGTGTGGACCATGGTCCAGGGCCTTAAAATCACCCACTCTTGCTTTCCTCTAACCAGGGTCTCCCCTTGGCCTGAGAAGGCCCAGATCCTGGATTCCAGTCTTTTCTTCAAAAGCCCTTGTGGATGTGTAATGTGCGGTTAGTCATCATGTTAGGTAACTAGTCAAGCCTAGGAATAAAGAAGACTCACATTCATGTTGGACATGATAGTTTACAGAGAGCTTTTATATACATTTGTCATTCGAGCCTCACAATTCTTTAAGGTACTGTTTTTACACTCATTTTACAGATAGGGGCTTCCCTGGTGATCAGAGGGTAAAGGAATCTGCCTGTAATGCAGGAGACCCAGGTTCCATCCCTGGGTTGGGAAGATCCCCTGGAGAAGGGAATGCCAACCCACTCCAGTATTCTTGCCTGGGAAATCCCATTGACAGAGGAGCCTGGCGGGCTACAGTCCTTAGTCATAGAGTCAGACACGACTGAGCGACTAACACTACAGATAGGAAACCTAAGACCTGAAGAAATTAAATGATTGTCCTAGAGCCACCAGCCAGTAAGTAGTAGAGCCAGAGTCCCTCATCAGAATTTGCTCTTCTAAATTATAACTCCTGAGCATTGGTGACAAACTGGAAATGGGGTCATTCCTTCCTATACAATAAAATGAAATAAAGTAAAAGCTGTAGGTGAGCTAATAGCTGATTTTAACCGTTTTGATGCCTCAGAGTTCTCTGCTCGAGGCCAGATCTCCGTTTATTGCTCTAATCAAAACAATCCCCCTGAATGCCCAATGAGGCTCTCAAATTGAGAAGTTGATTTTCATCAGAGTAAATGAAGAATATTATTATATTTTACACATCAATAAATCAATGTAGCCCTAATTTTGCCACGCAGGAAATCAATTCTGGTCTTTCTAAACCATCAAAGATGTTATGAACAAAGTAATTTCACAAATTATGGCAAGTAACACATTTATTGATGACTGCAGTTTAGGAATTTAGAGTCTGTGAGCACTGTAATATAATATGGTGCACTGGCATGAGCCGAGTGAAATACAGATTATATGGTGAGACTGTGATGCATCATTCGCTATTAGTGGACTGGTAATAATTACTAGTTTCAAAGCAGCTCTTTCCATGTAATCTTTAGTCTCAATCGTAACAGCCCTTCTCATTGACATTACGATTACACTAGCTGCCCTCATGATCTAGAATATCTAGTTGATGGGAATACTAAAATGAGGTAGTGAAAACTGTATGTTGTGTGCTCATTATAAGAGAAAATGCTATTTTCTCTGACCTGATGTATGAGAGAGAGGGGAGGGTAAAAGCCCAGTGTTAACATACTGTAGCATGATCACATAACTGGCTCTGAAAACAAAATTTGAGAAAGCTCAGGGCAGCAAAATAAAATGGACTTTCCCCATTTAAGCCTTTTCAAAAGGACCCAGATGAGATCCTTAATGGAGTGCTATAGATTTTGGAATTTATTCATGGTGCCTGCAAAACCAGCACTGCTAATTATAGGTCCAGTCCTGGGTTTCAATAGAATATTATAAGGTAAAATACTATTTAAAGGCATTGGTAGTGATGAAAGTGTTAAGGACTTGCTTCAGCTGACAAATCTCCTTTTTACTTACCCAATTCAGATTGTCAGGCTAAATGTATGATAATAACACAGAGTCCTAGAGAGTCAAAGGAGAAAGCCACAGAGGGTCACGGGAGTTGGAACCAGATAGTTTTTTTCCTGCCTATTTAGGACCCAAGTCATTGTTCAACAACAACAAAAAATTTATGAAAATAGTCTCAATGATGCTTTTTATTTCTCTTTGAAGCGAGGAGGCAAACAAAAATAGACAGATAATGTGATACTAATGTCAGCATTTTCTTTCAAAATCTTTCTGCCTTTTTTTTTTCCCCCTTCCACATTAGGCAAATGTTTGAAACCTAATTTTGGTATCTTATCATCTAATCTTGTTAAAGAGATTTACGCAGGAGTGGGATATATTGAGTGAGAATATAAATGCATTGTAAAGTAAATTACAAGGTCAGGGCCGGGAGTCCACTATTCAGACAAGTGCTTGAGTGAGTCTGGCTTGTTTTGGAATATGAGTGTTTGGGGCTCCTGAGAAGATGCTGCCAGCTTCTCTTTCTGATTGGCTAAATGGAGGAATCATAACTGATTAATTCCTCATTCCCACTCTTTTAACTCCATGGTGAATTTTTCCCTTTTTCAAAAGTTAACTGACAAATACTATCTGTGGCCTTAACGAATGCCTCTTAAAAAGGGCATGTGTGCTAAGTCTCTTCAGTGGTGTCCGACTCTTTGTGACCCTATGGACTGTAGCCGCCAAGCTCCTCTGTTCATGGGATTCTCCAGGCACGAATACTGGAGTGGGTCACCGTGCCCTCCTCCAGGGGATCTTCCCAGCCCTTAAAAGGGGAGACCTAAGAATATTTCCCGCTTGTGTTTTAAGCGTCTTTTTTTGAAATTCCTGGGGAGTTACTGATGTTTCTCATCCTAGGCCGCTAGCCACCGGCATCTGTGCCCTTTTGTGCCCTTTCAAACGCTGAGATGACTGGTAAACTGTTAGTGACTCCCTTGATTTATATGTTTTTTTTTAATTTAGCTAGCTCCAAAAAAGAATGATTGGGAAGTCAAGCTGGCCCCTTCTTTGCCACGGCGGCATTTCCCACTCTCGGGTTCTTTTCAGCGAGAGGGAAATAATGTGACTTAAGCAGGGCCCCTCTCCAGACGGCTTGGCGACTGGCCAGAGAGTTGACTAGCTGAACTGTATCTTTCTGTTTCTTTCTCAACTGGAGCTGAGGCTCAGCCGAGGGCGCAGGATGTTGTATAATTTGGTTCACGTTGTTAGCCTCTCAAAATAATGAGGAGGAGGCCAGTGTAGCATTTCTCAGCCTGCTGCCCGTCATGGTGCTGGCTGCTTTAACTGTTCTTCAATTCGGATGCCGTGTCTGCTTAAGTTGGCACCAGACACTCCTCCTAACTTCTCTAGACTTGCATTTGTTTGACTTGGGGGGACAACTCCTGAAGATTTGATACGGCCCATTGGTTAAGTCTGAATTAAATTTCTCTTTTGAGATTTTTTTGCAGCATCCCTTGAGATAAACATGGGAATCCCCACGAGGTGTTATGGAACCAGAATTAGGACTCACTGCCCCTCACACAAGCTGGGATGTGAGATGTTACTAGTCTCTCTTCCACGTAATTATTTCACAAGGACCTTCTCATGTTTAACAATATCAACAACTAGTGTGTTTTAGGCAAAGATTAAAAGCATTTCTAGGGCCATAGAGAATTGTAATGAGTTAACCTTCTCTTTTTTGATATCTCCATGAAATGATTGCCTATTTAGAAAGTTTACCTGCCACCCAGGGGGTTTTAGGAAGCAGGAGAGTTTCCTTTAGGTCACCTTGTCCAAGTCCCTCGCTTCATGGAGGAGGAAACAGAAACACAGAGATGAAATGGTTTGCCCCAAAAAACGCAGCTGGTGAAAGATTGGAAATTCGGAAGATAGTTGTTGAACTTCCCTAGAATGTAGGGATCCTCATCCTTGAGCTTGGATTGGTCTAGATTTTTCTGCTTTAAAGACTGGATTTAAAATGCTTAACACCGAGTCACATGGCAGGAAGACTCCTTTGACAGACATTTGTTGGGCACCAATCCCCAGATGTAGCAGCCCATTCTAGGCACAGGGGATAGGATCAGCGAGGGCTTAGGCCTTGGGGTTGACAGCTGGGGGAAGGGAAGGCTGGAGGTAGAACATAAATAAGCAATTGCTGATGCCCTCCTCGGTGATTAAACATTGATGTTGGTGTTGTATTATTTTGCAGGTAAAGATGAGCCCAGCAGCTACACATGTACAACTTGCAAACAGCCATTCACCAGTGCATGGTTTCTCTTGCAACACGCACAGAACACTCATGGATTAAGAATCTACTTAGAAAGCGAACACGGAAGTCCCCTGACCCCGCGGGTTGGTATCCCTTCAGGACTAGGTGCAGAATGTCCTTCCCAGCCACCTCTCCATGGGATTCATATTGCAGACAATAACCCCTTTAACCTGCTAAGAATACCAGGATCAGTATCCAGAGAGGCTTCCGGCCTGGCAGAAGGGCGCTTTCCACCCACTCCCCCCCTGTTTAGTCCACCACCGAGACATCACTTGGACCCCCACCGCATAGAGCGCCTGGGGGCGGAAGAGATGGCCCTGGCCACCCATCACCCGAGTGCCTTTGACAGGGTGCTGCGGTTGAATCCAATGGCTATGGAGCCTCCCGCCATGGATTTCTCTAGGAGACTTAGAGAGCTGGCAGGGAACACGTCTAGCCCACCGCTGTCCCCCGGCCGGCCCAGCCCTATGCAAAGGTTACTGCAACCATTCCAGCCAGGTAGCAAGCCGCCCTTCCTGGCGACGCCCCCCCTCCCTCCTCTGCAATCCGCCCCTCCTCCCTCCCAGCCCCCGGTCAAGTCCAAGTCGTGTGAGTTCTGCGGCAAGACGTTCAAATTTCAGAGCAACCTGGTGGTGCACCGGCGCAGCCACACGGGCGAGAAGCCCTACAAGTGCAACCTGTGCGACCACGCGTGCACGCAGGCCAGCAAGCTGAAGCGCCACATGAAGACGCACATGCACAAGTCGTCCCCCATGACGGTCAAGTCGGACGACGGCCTCTCCACCGCCAGCTCCCCGGAACCGGGCACCAGCGACCTGGTGGGCAGCGCCAGCAGCGCGCTCAAGTCCGTGGTGGCCAAGTTCAAGAGCGAGAACGACCCCAACCTGATCCCGGAGAACGGGGACGAGGAGGACGAGGAGGACGACGAGGAAGAGGAGGAAGAGGAGGAAGAGGAGGAGGAGGAGCTGACGGAGAGCGAGAGGGTGGACTACGGTTTCGGGCTGAGCCTGGAGGCAGCGCGCCACCATGAGAACAGCTCGCGGGGCGCGGTGGTGGGCGTGGGCGACGAGGGCCGCCCCCTGCCGGACGTCATGCAGGGCATGGTGCTCAGCTCCATGCAGCACTTCAGCGAGGCCTTCCACCAGGTCCTGGGCGAGAAGCATAAGCGCGGCCACCTGGCCGAGGCCGAGGGCCACAGGGACACTTGCGACGAAGACTCGGTGGCCGGCGAGTCGGACCGCATAGACGATGGCACTGTTAACGGCCGCGGCTGCTCCCCGGGTGAGTCGGCCTCGGGGGGTCTGTCCAAAAAGCTGCTGCTGGGCAGCCCCAGCTCGCTGAGCCCCTTCTCCAAGCGCATCAAGCTCGAGAAGGAGTTCGACCTGCCTCCCGCCGCGATGCCCAACACGGAGAACGTGTACTCGCAGTGGCTAGCCGGCTACGCAGCCTCCAGGCAGCTCAAAGATCCCTTCCTGAGCTTCGGAGACTCCAGACAATCGCCTTTCGCCTCCTCGTCGGAGCACTCCTCGGAGAACGGGAGCTTGCGCTTCTCCACGCCGCCCGGGGAGCTGGACGGAGGGATCTCGGGGCGCAGCGGCACGGGAAGTGGAGGGAGCACGCCCCATATTAGTGGTCCGGGCCCGGGCAGGCCCAGCTCAAAAGAGGGCAGACGCAGCGACACTTGTGAGTACTGTGGGAAAGTCTTCAAGAACTGTAGCAATCTCACTGTCCACAGGAGAAGCCACACGGGCGAAAGGCCTTATAAATGCGAGCTGTGCAACTATGCCTGTGCCCAGAGTAGCAAGCTCACCAGGCACATGAAAACGCATGGCCAGGTGGGGAAGGACGTTTACAAATGTGAAATTTGTAAGATGCCTTTTAGCGTGTACAGTACTCTGGAGAAACACATGAAAAAATGGCACAGTGATCGAGTGTTGAATAATGATATAAAAACTGAATAGAGGTATATGAATATCCCCTCCCTCACTCCCGCCTGCCACCTCCTTTTTTCACCATTCCCCGCCCCCCCTTCCCCATCGCCCTCCAGCCCCACAACCTGTAGGATTTTTTTCTAGTCCCATGTGATTTAAACAAACAAACAAACAGAAGTAACGGAAGCTAAGAAAATGAGAGTGCTTGTCACCAGCACACCTGTTTTTTTTTCTTTTTCTTTTTCTTTTTTTCTTTTTCTTTTTTTCCTTTATGTTCTCACCGTTTGAATGCATGATCTGTATGGGGCAATACTATTGCATTTTACGCAAACTTTGAGCCTTTCTCTTGTGCAATAATTTACATGTTGTGTATGTTTTTTTTTGTTTTTTTCTTTTTTAAACTTAGACAGCATGTATGGTATGTTACGGCTATTTTAAATTGTCCCCGATTCGTTGCTGAGAAAACACCGTTGCTGTTTCCAGTTCCGTTCTGAGAGAAAAAGAGAGAGAGAGAGAAAAAGACCATGCTGCATACATTCTGTAATACATATCATGTACAGTTTTCTTTTATAACGTGAGGAGGAAAAACAGTCTTTGGATTAACCCTCTATAGACAGAATAGATGGCACTGAAAGAAAATCTCTACACGGTAAATGTCTGTCTCTAAAGGGTTAAATATTATCAATTGGAGAGGAAGAAAAGGCCTTTAATTGACAAACTAACAGAAAAAAAGTTTATTCTATCATTTGGTTTTAAAATATGAGTGCCTTGGATCTATTACAACCACGTTGATGGTTCTTTCTACTTGTTATAAACTTGTAGCTTAAATCAGCATTGGGTGAGGTAATAAACCTTAGGACCTAGAGTATAATTCTATATTGTATTTCTCACAACAATGGCTACCTAAAAATATGACCCGTTGTCCTAGTTAATCATCATTTTCCCTTTCGTTTAATCTTGTAAGCAAAACTGATTATACCAGTATAAAAGCTATTTTGCTCCTGGTGAGAGCTTAAAAGAAATGGGCTCTTTTGCCCAAAGTTTTATTTTTTTTAACTGATGATTAAATTGAATGTGCAACGTGCAAAGGCCCAGAAACATGATTAAATACATTAGTAAGGAAGTCATTTTATGAAGATAACTTGTTTTAAATAATGTCTTTTGAAGAAAAATTCTGGCGTCAGAAGAAATAGATCCAGACCTACTTGGTTGTCAAATGGACAATCGAACAATAAATGTTAGGACCTCGAATAGCATGTTAAAAAGAAGAGACTGACGATAAGGTTTGACAGAGGGTAACAGAGGGGGAAAAATATGTGATTTATTAGCACAACATGGTACTCTTTGCCATTTTAAACTAGAACAGGTGTATAAGCTAATATTGATACAATGATGATTAACTATGAATTCTTAAGACTTGTGTTTAAATGTGACATTCTTAAAAAAGAAGAAAAAGAATTTTAAGAGTAGCAGGATATATGTCTGTGCTCCCTAAAAGTTGTACTTCATTTCTTTTCCATACACTGTGTGCTATTTGTGTTAACATGGAAGAGGATTCATTGTTTTTATTTTATTTTTTTAATTTTTTCTTTTCTTTTCTTTTTTTTATTAAGCTAGCATCTGCCCGAGTTGGTGTTCAAATAGCACTTGACTCTGCCTGTAATATCTGTATCTTTTCTCTAATCAGAGATACAGAGGTTGAGTATAAAATAAACCTGCTCAGATAGGACAATTAAGTGCACTGTACAATTTTCCCAGTTTACAGGTCTATGCTTAAGGGAAAAGTTGCAAAATGCTGAAAAAAATAATTTGAACACAATCTCATTGATGAGCATTTTTTAAAAAAAAAAACTAAAAAAAAAAAACTTTGCCAGCCATTTACTTGACTAATGAGCTTACTTACTCGGACTCAACATTGCAAGCGCTGTGAATGGAAAACAGAATACACTTACCATAGAGATGAATGATTGCTTTCGCTTCTACAGTGCAAGGATTTTTTTGTACAAAACTTTTTTAAATATAAATGTTAAGAAAAAAATTTTTTAAAAAAACACTTCATTATGTTTAGGGGGGAACTGCATTTTAGGGTTCCATTGTCTTGGTGGTGTTACAAGACTTGTTATCCATTTAAAAATGGTAGTGGAAATTCTATGCCTTGGATACACACCGCTCTTCAGGTTGTAAAAAAAAGAAACATACATTGGGGAAAGGTTTAAGATTATATAGTACTTAAATATAGGAAAATGCACACTCATGTTGATTCCTATGCTAAAACACATTTATGGTCTTTTTTCTGTATTTCTAGAATGGTATTTGAATTAAATGTTCATCTAGTGTTAGGCACTATAGTATTTATATTGAAGCTTGTATTTTTAACTGTTGCTTGTTCTCTTAAAAGGTATCAATGTACCTTTTTTGGTAGTGGAAAAAAAAAAAAAGACAGGCTGCCACAGTATATTTTTTTAATTTGGCAGGATAATATAGTGCAAATTATTTGTATGCTTCAAAAAAAAGAGAGAGAAACAAAAAAGTGTGACATTGTACAGATGAAAAGCCATATAATGGCGGTTTGGGGGAGCCTGCTAGAATGTCACACGGATGGCTGTCATAGGGGTTGTACATATCCTTTTTGTTCCTTTTTCCTGCTGCCATACTGTATGCAGTACTGCAAGCTAATAACGTTGGTTTGTTATGTAGTGTGCTTTTTGTCCCTTTCCTTCTCTCACCCTACATTCCAGCATCTTACCTTCATATGCAGTAAAAGAAAGAAAGAAAAAAAAAAAGGAAAAAAAAACCAATGTTTTGCAGTTTTTTTCATTGCCAAAAACTAAATGGTGCTTTATATTTAGATTGGAAAGAATTTCATATGCAAAGCATATTAAAGAGAAAGCCCGCTTTAGTCAATACTTTTTTGTAAATGGCAATGCAGAATATTTTGTTATTGGCCTTTTCTATTCCTGTAATGAAAGCTGTTTGTCGTAACTTGAAATTTTATCTTTTACTATGGGAGTCACTATTTATTATTGCTTATGTGCCCTGTTCAAAACAGAGGCACTTAATTTGATCTTTTATTTTTCTTTGTTTTTATTTTTTTTTTATTTGGATGACCAAAGGTCATTACAACCTGGCTTTTTATTGTATTTGTTTCTGGTCTTTGTTAAGTTCTATTGGAAAAACCACTGTCTGTGTTTTTTTGGCAGTTGTCTGCATTAACCTGTTCATACACCCATTTTGTCCCTTTATTGAAAAAAATAAAAAAATTAAAGTACACAATGTAAGCTTCTTGTGTCCTCATTTGACACACTCTGTAAATTACTTTCAAGAAAATAACAGGTTTTAAGAGAAGGCCAGTCAGTCTTTTTCAGGATTATTTCTATGGGCATTTTGATGCGTGTATTATACCCTAAAGGAACATAAAGTATTTACTATATTAAAATAGATATATCTCAAGCCATGGAAATAGTTTTTAGACTTTATAGTTCTAGAATAATTTTCAAGAAATGGAAAGTGTTTTCAGTCTGATGTTAAAAACTTTCCCTCCATCTCTTAGCAGTAATCCATTCAGATATAAATGAAAAACTTACTGGTAATAGCATCTTAAACTTTCATTCCCTCTGGATTTTTTTTGCTGTTCTTGTCTGAAAGTTCTTTTCTATTCTCCCAACCTGCCCTATGGTAGAACATAATGTGAAAAAGATGTGTTGTTTTTTTTTTTAAATCAGCTGTTTTCTTTCCAAGTAAGAGTCTTTCCTCATACCCAAAATAACCCCACCCCTCAAATCTAAAAATCCAGAAATGAAAGCATCAGGTAAAAAAAGAGAGAGAGAGAAAAAGAAAGCAGTAACTAGGAGTTTAGCCAGCTTAAGCCCAATGTGTGGAATTAGCCACTCATTTCCTGAGATCCATGAAGGTTTGCTCTGATTCTAAGAGCCTTAGGGACCCTAGATGGGACAGATGTTTTAGCTGTTTTTACAGAGTCTTTTTGACTGATAGCAAATAAGAGTGGGAATACCCTTTCGTTATCTTTTGGCCCACCAACAGGCTTATAAAATGAAGCAACATCTTTGAAAAGGAAGTTAGGTCTGTCTTAAAAGCCCCTCCTTAGAAATCTGTGTTGTCATTTTTACAAATACTGCATGTTGCAGCATCTACACACGTACCTCTGTGATACTGTCTCCCTGTTCCCAGTGTAGATGAATGGATACGACATTGTTCTTATTTTTGTAAAAACCAAAACAAAAGCCATTCTGTTGTCTTGTGGTAGCATTTCTGTTGCTCAGTTCTTATGCCCTGGTGCCTTGTGAGGTGGCCTTTTCAAGGAATGCCTTTTGTCTGAGGCAAGAATAGTTTGATCTTTCTAAAATACAGAGAAAGTAGGTGTACTTTTTTAAAAGTCTGATTGAGTGGAAAGCAGAGAGGCAGAGAGGAATCCGGTAAGAGATGATTTGGGAGAGTATAGTGGAGGAGCTGGGGTGGCATCATGGGGTACTTACAGAAGGTGATAGTTGGCAGTGAAGTGAGGGGAGATATATGTGTTTTAGATAAGTTTACTTCACCAACGCAACCAGAATGCTGTTCAAGACATAGAGAAATAGTCTTCAGTGCCATGCCAGCTTCAGATACAGTGACTTCTGCTTCACCATATTGAATGTCCGTATAACTGCTGTTTGTTCCTATCACTCCTTTATTAGGAGCTGTGAGTACAGCTGTGCAGGTTTTATATACAGTATTCATTTTAATTTCTCCATATATGATGCTCTTAGTGTAATTAAATTTTGCATCCTGACAGACAGAATTAATGGTGGATACTCTATGCTTGTATGCTCAAATTTCTTAAATCAAATGGGGACTGGGGAGGGGTGCAAACATTTGGTGATAAATCACAAATTATGTTTGATTTACATAATCCCAAAGTTAAATAAATTTATTGGGAGACAGGTTCTTCAGGGTTCTCAATCTCCTGACTTATTGAAACCCTCCTATAAAATATTATTCCTGAAGCTGTGTGAATAATAGAAGCCTGAAAACCTAGGCAACAAGAAGATAGCTTATAAATGACATCTTGCATCCAGAACACTAAAATTAAAAATCTTAATTTAAATAATAAAAAACATTTCCAACAGTAGATGAATTCATGATAAAGTTTTTTAAAACAAAGAAACAATAAGGATGAACACATTTCAGGATTCTCAAGTTAAATGTATGTGACACCCCTGATGTGTTGAGTGCTTGAATGCCTGGTGCTTAAAATGTTCTCTTTTAAAAATCTTCATTTTGAAAACAATAAACAGGAGTACAGTGAATAACTATGTCTCACAGATTTTAACTGAGACACCCTGCCTTACATGTAGTACCTTCATCCCAAAACCATGTACAGTCCTCTCTGTTTAGGACTTACAAAAAGAGTGAGACGGACGTATTTTAAAGGTTGTTAAGAAGTAAGATTGGTTCTTCATTTGTACCAGCGCTGGCAGGAAGTGTGAAGTAGCCGAGTTTTTTCCCAGGGCATTCTGCGATAGAACTGTTTATTTAAATACCATTTCTGTATATGCAATAAGTTCATCCTGTATATATTCATAATGCTGGAAGTGAGAACTTGAAAGGAAGTGGCGGTGGGGGTTAGATATCATTTCATTTGGGGAAATAAGGAAATGAGATGGTTTGTTCACAGACACTCAAAGTTTGTTAAAAGGTACGGGGATATGTCAGGCCTTCCTGAAAAGGAGTTGAGAAACCTCAGGCCCCACCCTGACCTGCTTCAAACACTTTACTCTCAGAGAGTGAGGGAGGAAATTCAGAATCTCCATTTTTCAAACCGACCCCCTGCTCCATGATTTCCTATGACTGTGTTGTAATCGTGTGTTCTTCATTATGATTTGTTCCTCCATTGTCCCTGGGCCTGGTGTTTTCAAGAATGTTCACATCCTATACTCTCTTTTTTTTTTTTTCTCTCCCCACCCCCTAGACTTCCCATTTAAAAAGAAAAAAAATTGTGGGACTTTTGCTGGTATAAGGATGGGATTGGCAGTGCTCTTTAAACCTGCTTGGAAAAATGGTTTTTAAAAGATTGTTAGATTTTTAAAGAGTGTTAGCTTTCAAAAGGCATTAGCCACTCAGCAAATTTGCCTGTCTTCTAAGACCCTGCCACTTTCCCAATTAAAAATAAATGAACCCCTTTTCAGGGACATGAACATCAGAACACATAGATGGAATTGGGATGATGTACATTTACTCCAGGGTTGCTTTAGCTACAAATGGTAGACATGGGTTGTTGGGTCGGCACTTTTGCTTGCTGTCATCTTGTTATCCCATTAGGCCACTGTTTCATTTAGTAAAACACATGGCCAATGAATCAGCCTTTAGGGGGATGGGCCTGTTTCTCTCTCTCTCTCTATTTCCCAGTGTCATTCATGATCATGGGAGGCGATCAATTCCTCCCTTTCACGTGGAAAAGGAGACCAATACAGTTCACATGGGTTATTGTAGTCAAGAACCTAAACTTGGCCGAACGCAACTCAATGGTTGATCCAAATACTGTTTTTCCTTTCTGTAAAGTGATAAAGAGATTTTTTATCAGGTCTTTACAAGATGGCATAAAAGGCAAATTAAGCCATCTCCCCCAAGGTCTGTCCTCTAAAGCAGGGCCCCCAAACCCGTGGGGTGGGGGGCGGGTTGTGTTTTTAAATAATGGTTGACGTGGTGCATGCCCATGCTAGCTATATACTTTGTCTGTTAGGATTTTAAACATCAGCAGCAGGCTGACAAAGTGGCTTGAAGAGGGTATCAGCGAAAGGAGCTTCAACGACAGTGACTTAGGGCTGGGCCCCGAATGGGGATTCCCCAGAGCCCACCTGGATACAGCAGGCCCCTCAGCTCAGGTCTCCACGCTCGGGGGGGGTTTTCGGAAAGCAGCCGAGCTCCAGACCCTGGGGCCTCCTGCGGCGCCAAGTCAGGGGAGAGGAGGCCCCAAGCCCCTGCTTCGGGTCGCCATGGCAACGAAGCCTGGAATGCCACAGTGGTAGCCCTCTTCCTCGGCACATCCCACATCCGGACTCCCCGTTCTGCTGCTTCAAGTCAATGTACACAGCAAGGGAGGAGCCCTGAAGGAAAATAACCACTCCCTTCTTCCCTCCATCACTGCCTTGCCCCCTCAAAAAAAGAAAAAAAAAAAGAAAAGAAAACTGCATGTTTGAAAGAAACTACAGGCAGTTTTTGGTGCCATTTGGGAGCAACTGTTTTGAGTTCTGGTTTCCTCTTCAGAGATTTGTTCGCCTCTTGTAAATCGTTGGCTGCTTTGACGTTGAACTTGATAACATTTCATGTTTTCGTTGTGCTGCTTTTACATCAATTTTTATTTTTTTGTTTCTTTATAATTTTATTATTATTTTAAGGAAATGTCCCCCTCCCTCCCCCTTCCCCTGTTCTCCTCAACCAAAGGACTGTTTCCTACTCAGTTTTCTCAGTCATAAGGGCGAGTGTTTCCTTCCAGGTGTGTCCCCAGCTCATTAGGACTATCCTGGGATGGGGAGGGGGTCTGGGTCCTTTGGGGGAGGAGGGGAGAGAGGTGTGGGAAAGAACTCAGAGGTCAGAGATCTGGGGGAGGTGGGGAGATTCAGGTTTAAATCATGCTTAAGATGCCGGTGGCTCAACCTGTGTTTAAGTTGTAATTTTTAAAAACCTAGTTAGAGAACAGAAAATCACTGGGCCAAGTCACACCTGTATTTTTTTTTTTTTTCCCTCCCTCCTCTGTCTCCAACCTCTTTCTAGGTTCTTCACACACCCCCATTCGGCGTAGTGCCCAGAGAGCTCAAGATGTGTGGCAGTTTTCGGATGGAAGCTCGAGAACCCTTAAGTTCTGAGAAAATTTGAACCCCCAGGGGTGGGGTGGACGTGAGCCGCCCAGCCGACATCTGCGTGGTCTGTCATCCTGCTAGTTTGTGATGTTTTCTGACAGTAGCCTCCAAGAAGCCGTTGTGCGAAGACAGAGTCCTGCAGTGTCCTTCCTGCCCGGGCCTGCAGTGTCATTTTATTTATATTTTTTAATAAAAAGTAAAAACAAAAAAACAGACCCACATTGGAACAGTGAATCAGTCCCCTAGAGAGGGTCTGTGGACCACCGCTGCTCTGAGTGCCGTCCTGGCCCCTCCGAGACCAGCCAACCCAATTCCCTGTCTTGTGGAAATGAGCATGAGTTCCCCAAACCCCTTGTTTCTATACATTCTATGTTGTCTTTTAAGAAGTGTGCTTAACATTGACACAATAAATGTTGGAGCTTTAGGTGGTGTTTGTTTGTTCTTTAATTATTAATGCTTATAAGACAATGCAGCTGCTTTAGAACTGTGTTTCTGAACCACGTCTTGCAGACACCTATCGGGTGGGAAGGAGGGACAGATTTGAGGGATGGGTAGGAGGTGTAGGAGGGGAAATAGGTTACTGCTTATCAGATGGCATAAATTTTCAAGGGGAATCAAAATGCAAAACTTGGGAATAAATCATAGCAATATCATAATTAATGTAGTAGTAGTGTTGCTGTTTATTAATGCTGAAGTGTAGTTTTCCTAACTGTCTGACTTACAATTTGCATACCATTAAATAATGCATAATATGGCACACTGAATTCTGTTTTTCAAATATATGCTTTTGGTGGCTACTATGCAGGATTTGAGTTTGTCTTTTAATTTAGCTCAAGAAAGATACTGTCATTGAGTTAGTGGTAAATCCCAAAGAAGGTGATGAATATCAGTAGTTGTTTATTAAATATTCTAATTTTAGGTTCCCAAACCTTCAGCAAATATATCTTAGCCCAGACAAACAAACAAACATAAAGCTTCTTTATTACTCACACCAGGAAATTTGGGGCAGATTTTATAAGGGGAAAAGATGATAGGAGGAAAGAGTTCCATATCAGAACACTCTCTTGTCATTGTAGTAGCGCCCCATTCCTTAGAAATTAGTGACACAAATAAGTTAGATCTACAAATGAGTGATAAAAATTCCTTCTGGCTCAGTTAATTTGCAAAGAACTTTTCTCACTTTGGTGTTTTCTATTGCCTAGAGATCCAGACGAGAACTAGAGACAATATAGCATATTAAAACAGGTTTATAAATAATAGAACTCAGACACCTGTGTGTTGCAAATTTACATATTGGCTGTGAACGCAAGTAGGGAAAATCTTACCCATTCACCCTCTGGCTAGGTTACCTAGCCTAGTGAGAAGACAGCAAAATAATTGGCATCTGGATTCTTTCCTGGTTATTTATAAATAATGACTCCTCACAGTTGTGTGCTGCTTTATGCGTGATACGGGGCTTTCATGTGCATTGTTTCATCTGATCCTCGGTGGAACAGATCTCAAGACTTCCACTTTGTGGATGAGAAGACTGAGGCTCACCAAAGTTAAGGGCTTGCCCAAAGCCATGTCATTGAGGAAAGCAGAGAAGCCAGTGTTCGGGTGTCTTGTCAGCTTAATTCCACTGAACTCTGACTGGTCAAAAGGACTGTTGTCTTACCATGTTAGCACACAAGTCATAAACGTTCACCAACCCACACACATATGGCTCTCACTCAGAGATTGAAGATATCCACTATAAGGGCACACAAAGATGTCTTTTCCTACAACTAACTATGCACTGCAGAGGGGAGCTTGGAGCAAGCATGACAAATAACTCTGGTCGATGAGGTGGCCTGGATGAGTTTTTGAGAGTTCCTCTCATCTAGGTGAGATGGGACCGCCAGACAAGGGTTATTTTTTGGAGGAACATTTCCTGCCCCATGTTCTGCCTCTGTGTTACTGAAACCTCAGACCATTAGGGATTCCAGGACAGCATCTTCCCAGAACGTGCTAAGCCCGTAGAAATGGTAACTGCTTCACACAGGAGACCCGACTGAAATAGAACAAACAATCCTGGATTTGGGGACAACTTCAGCCTTGGTGCTTGCTACACTTTAATTTCTGATCTGTGTGTTTCCGCCTCTACCTCTTATTTCTTGTTGGAGCCAATGTGTAAATAAATGGTATCTCTAGAAGTAGGATAGCTTGGGGGAGGATAGGGAGTAGGTAAAGGGTATATTTTTCTTAGTCCTCCTTTTGGAGAAGAGAGAGCCCTCGTTGAAGCAAACAAACAAAAAACAAACCAACCCCAAACTCCAAACTCCACATATCTTCCCCCATACCCTTTTCCATTGAAAGAAAAGAACAATTCATTTTTGAAATTCATTGTGAGATGATGGTGGTACACTAGGGCTAGAACTTTTGAAAGCCCATGCAAGATGGATGATTTGGGAAGACATCTGCCTGTGGGATATGCCAAGGTCATGTTTCTCCATGAATGGTGGAAGCAGCTGAAGGGACAGACAAATCTGATTGGGGTGCTTACTGTGCCCTCTCCCCAGATCGAAACTTCAAATTGCAGATAGATTAATTGGTTGCCAGGCATGCACTGAGCACGGACTAGAGGACACAGGCCCGGGTTCTCAGGAAGGTAGGGACCAAATACCGGACATTGTTCTCACCCTCCCAAGCCTGGTCCATGAACATTAATTCTGTGGTCTGTCCAGACTGTCACACTAAACAAAAAGTTCTGCTAGCTGTCTGGGTCCATGGTGGCAGAGACTCAGTAGCTTCTATAGCACCCAGCACCAGGCCATTTGAATATTGGTGGTGATGGAGAAAAAAGTGATTGTATCAAAACCGATGATAAAGAAACAAACAAACATAAATGGTGGTAATGAAAAATCTTAGGGAAGAAGAGCAATCTTGGATCTTAAGTCTAATTGAGTGCCTAGACCTCGGCTAAATGTATCCTGGGCGTTTTTACTTGGAGTTTTCCAGAGTATTCATATTGAAGTCCCATCTTTCAAGCAGTAAGAAATATCTTTCTAGTTTTTTGTGTGCTGACATGATTTTCTCTTTTTTGAAAGCTAGATAGTGAGGTGAATGGTGAAGATGATTATTCATATTAACAGGTTTTTCCCCAGTATTAATGTTTATTCCTATGAAGAATTCTTATATAGATTAGTATCCCCAGAGAGCAGAGGTGGAGAGGATCAGGATGGAAGTGTTTTGTAGGTGTTGTTTCTCTTCTTACATGCCACACAACACTGGCTCCTTTTTGGGTGGAGTGAGAGGGAAGAGATTTAAGGAATTTGCATCGTGGTTGTGAAGATTTCATTGAGTTCAACTGGAAGTTCAGAAGCCACATGTGTTCACGCACACCTTTCAAGGACCATCCCGAGTTCTTCATCAACAGGGAAATAGTAAGGTGAGGCTCCTTTTTTCTGACTCCCTAGCGGAGATAGCACTTTCCAGTTTGCACTTCTCCAGGGGTACATTAAGCTAAAAAATATCTCAATTCCAGCACAATCCGGAAGCAGTCCTTCCTTCTCTTCCTATCTCCGTGTAGATTAAGATATCTGTTGTTGGGACTTCCCTGCCTGGTAGCCCAGTGGCTAAGGCTCTGTGTTCCCAGTGCAGGGGCCCCAGTTTGATCCCTGGTCAGGGAACTGGATCCTACATGCTGCACCTAAAAAGACCCTGCATGCCGCAAGAAAGATTCCAGGTGCTGCAACTAATACCCAGCTCAGTCAAATAAATAAATACATTAAAAAAAGAAATATATATATAGTTAAATTACATTACCTTTCTCCTTGCTTTATATTAAAAAAAAAATGCTCCCAGGAAATAATTAAGATTTATAGAGTACTTTTGGGCTTCCCTGGAGGCTCAGATGGTAAAGGATCTGCCTGCACTGCAGGAGACCTGGGTTTGATCCCTGGGTCTGGAAGATCCCTTGGAGGAGGGCATGGCAATCCACTCCAGTATTCTTGCCTGGAGAATCCCATGGACAGAGGAGCTTTGCTGGGCTACAGTCCATGGGGTTGCAGAGAGTGGGACCCGACTGAGCGACTAACACTTTCAGACTTTCATAGAGCACTTTTACAGACATGACAGTATCAATTTTCCTCACAATTCTAGACCTTCGGTAGGAGAAGAATAGACTAAAGCTTGAAAGGAACCACAGCAATCATTCATTTTACAGAGCAACAGAAGCAACAGGGCAACAGAGGCCTAAAGATTAAGTGAAGGACCTAAGATCACACAGCTTGAAAAAGTGAGAGCCAAGCTTGAAACCACACAGTTAGTGGCTAAGCCAGAATTGGAACCCAAGCCTGCAGCTCCTGTGCAAAAGAATTCAAGCTGCAAATCTTTCCCTTGTGACCTACTAAATTCAGAATCAGGAATGGCAGAAAAAGTGTGCGTTACAGAAGGACTTAAGAATGAAATCAAAAGCTTGTTTTGGTGCCAGTCCTAGTGGGGCATATGTAAGTGTGTCCCATATTTCAAGGGTTTCTAAACGGCATCCTGATGACAGGGTACATTGAGGTCACTACCTGGAAAGACTCCTCCTTTAATCCACCCCTCTGATGGTAGAAATGAACTTAGGATCCACGAATTGCTGGGAGACAGCATTTAAAGTTTAAAGGGCATAAAAAAAAGCTACTCACCAAACCAAATTCATCTCAAATGTCTTAAATAGATCTCACAATCTGTTCCATTCTCTAGGCAAGATTTAAGGGAAACGCCCACCTAATTTGCATTTCATGGCCTCATCGCATCCAGTTAGAGAATTCAAATGGCCAATAATATGACCTGAATTCTGTTACTAGGGATATTTAATTTTGAGTTCAAAGATGGTGAGAGAGCAATGAACTAAATGGAGGGTTGACTGAAATGGTACACAGCTCTGAGTTGTGAAGGTTATTCCACTTACTAATGCTATTTAGGCTGCACAGTCCTTTTCTGTGCAAAGTGAAATCTTAAGTCACTTCCCCCCTTGATCAGGGGTTCCTGGCTCTGTTTTGTTGTTTATCACTAAGTCATGTCCGACTCTTTTACGACTCCATGGACTGTGGCCCGGGCTTCCCAGATGGCTCTAGTGGTAAAGAACACACTTGCAGGAAACATAAGAGATGTGGGTTTGATCCTTGGGTCAGGAAGATCCCCTGGAGGAGGTCACGGCAACCCACTCCAGTATTTGTGCCTGGAGAATCGCATGGACAGAGGAGCCTGGCGGGCTCTAGTCCATGGGGTCGCAAAGAGTCGGACAAAACTGAAGCGACTTCTCACGGATGCGTGGACTGTAGCCTGCCAGGCTCCTTTGATCATGGGGTTCTCCAGGCAAGAATACTGAAACAGGTTGCCATTTCCTTGGGCAAAGGATCTTTCCAACCCAGGGATCAAACCTATGTCTCCTGCATTGCAGGCAGATTCTTTCCCACTGAGCCACCTGGGAAGCCCTCCTGGCTCTGTGTGCAGGTGTACAAATTCTGTCTTGACTTTTTATTAGATCTGCTGTGTTCGGGTCTTCTACTGCCATTTCTTTTCTTGCCAGCCATCCTTTGATTCACATTTACTTCTGTGAATGGATATGGGTTGACTTTGACTGTCTTGAGACCAATAGGACTGCAACTGCTGGGCACAGCAGCTGTTTAGAGCCTGCATGGGCAAAGCCATCCCTGAAATAGGAGCAGGACGGCAGGAAGTCTTAAGGAGCAACAGCAAATCAAATATCCCTGTTGAGGATGGTCTGAGAGGAAGTAATTTGCCTGATTTTTTTCCCTTGGTGATAGTTCCCTGAATTTCCTGAAATGGTAACACAAAAAGGGAACTTCTGTTGTCCCTTCTGCTCCTCTCTCCCTGGCGATTTGTCCTCTCTTCTCAGGCACACAGAAAGCAAGCCTAGGGAGATGTGCGTGAAAATTCTCTCCCTTTGGGGCTAAGATGTGTTGCTCATGCTCTTTTTCAGAGTGCCTGATTTTACCTGTTGCTGGTTTCCCTACACTAAGGGGAAAAATGCAAGTGCAAATACTCCTCTTCGGAGCAACAGCTCTCTCAAAGCTCAGAACCCAGAAACACGAGAGGTTTTCTTTTAAAGGGGTCACCTTTTATGGATTTGCTGGTAGCCACCTTGCCTTATATGTGGAGTTCTTTTCATTTTTCAGCTTCTTCCAGTGTGTGTGTGCGCCAGCTCAGTCGCTTCAGAGTGTCCAACTCTTTGCGACCCCATGGTCTGTAGCCCTCCAGGCTCCTCGGTTCATGGGATTCTCCAGGCAAGAATACTGGAGTGGGTTGCCATGACCTCCTCCAGGGGATCTTCCTGACCCAGGGATCCAACCGTTATCTCCTGCATCGCAGGTGGATTCTTTACCCCTAAGGCCCCGGGGAAGCCCTCCTCCAGAGTGCATTTTTTTTCCCCTCTGACATGGTGATGGACCAGGGATGGACTCCTGGTAGTTTTGATCCAGGCTGATGAAAAGTGCTGGTCTCTGAGTTGGCAATTCTGGGTTGCAATCCTGGCTTTATCTTTGTCTTGCTCACCTACCTGGTGTCCTCTCTGTACTTGACCCCATTCAAGGCCCATTTCTTCCTCTAAAGAAGGAAGGACACACCCTGCTTCCCACCGCCTTTCACCCAGCGCCACGGAACATTCAAAATAGTATGAACACTCTGGACTCCACATAGGATGAGGGGTACTGACAACCAGTCTTGATGACTGTGGGGAGGTGGGGCTGCGGTCCATCTTAAGAGTCTCTTTTTCTTTGCTTTTGGTTAGCAGACCCTTTTTTTCAAAAAAATAAGTTTATGTCACAGAAGAAAAAAAGCTGTAATGATTTTTGTTTGAACTCTAAAGCTGTCATGTTTTTAAAATGTTTAAATTTTGGAGATGGTTGCATTTGCAGTGCTCAGGTGAGTTTTATCTCTTCAGTGCAGCTTAAAGTTGGAGGTCCCTCTCTACCCCTCACTCTGCTGGAGGGTAGCTTTGGAGGACAGCCTTCCACAGACCTTGTGCATCTAACCCAAGGGTTGCAAAGCACCACACATATTCTGATGCCTGGAGATTGAAGGCCAGGCCGTGTCCAAAATGTGACATCTGATTGAGCACCTAACTCTTATTGTCCTCAGCTGTTTTGCCTGGTAAAGAGCAAAACATAGGTTAAAGCAGAAATGATAATACCAGTTAATGTTTATTGAGAATTTACTATGTGCTGGGAATAACAATGAGGGTTTTCTTTTTTATGAAAATATTTAGTTTATCTATTTGGCTGCCTTTGGTATTAGTTACAGCACTTGAGCTCTCTAGTCATAGTGCACTGGCTTATTTGCTCCACGACATGTGGGAACTTAGTTCTCTGATCAGGGATTGAACCAGCGTATCCTGCACTGCAGGGTGGATTCTTAATCACTACGCAACCAGGGAAGTCCCACAATAAGAGTTTTCCATGCATGTTCTTATTCTTATGTCTTCTTTATAACCACCTTGTGGGGACAGTTACTACTATTATTCCTGTTTTACTGAAGCTTCAGTTGAGTTCAGTTCAGTTATTTCAGTCGCTCAGTCATGTCTGATTCTTTGTGACCCCATGAATCACAGCACGCCAGGCCTCCCTGTCCATCACCAACTCCCGGAGTTCACTCAAACTCATGTCCATTGAGTCATTTCATCCTCTGTCATCCCCTTCTCCTCCTGCCCCCAATCCCTCCCAGCATCAAGGTCTTTTCCAATGAGTCAACTCTTCACATGAGGTGACCAAAGTATTGGAATTATAGCTTCAGCATCAGTCCTTCCAATGAACACCCAGGACTGATCTCCTTTAGGATGAACTGGTTGGATCTCCTTGCAGTCCAAGGGACTCTCAAGAGCCTTCTCCAACACCACAGTTCAAAAGCATCAGTTCTTTGGTGCTCAGCTTTCTTGATAGTCCAACTCTCACATCTATACATGACCACAGGAAAAACCATAGCCTTGACTAGATGGACCTTAGTTGGCAAAGTAATATCTCTGCTTTTGAATATGCTATCTAGGTTGGTCATAATTTTCCTTCCAAGGAGTAAGCGTCTTTTAATTTCATGGCTGCAATCACCATCTGCAGTGACTTTGGAGCCCCTCAAAATAAAGTCTGACACTGTTTCCACTGTTTCCTCATCTATTTCCCATGAAGTGATGGAACCAGATGCCATGATCTTCGTTTTCTGAAAGTCGAGCTTTAAGCCAACATTTTCACTCTCCTCTTTCACTTTCATCAAGAGGCTTTTTTAGTTCCTCTTCACTTTCTGCCATAAGGGTGGTGTCATCTGCATATCTGAGGTAATTGATATTTCTCCCGGCATTAGAGACATTAAAATGACCTGTCCAGGGTTATACCATTGGTACTGCTGCTGTGAATCCTCACTCTGGAATCCTCTTAACCTCTACATACAGGCCTCCAGGGACTATCTCATTCTATAGTTTTTCATCATATGTAACGCCATGGTTGGGGGTATCATATGAAAATAATATGAAAACAATGCTAGTTAAACTGATTAGGAAGTGTACTCAAAATGGCTTTGCTGATTGGGTTCTGGTTCTGTTAACTACCGAGCAAGATCAGTGTCAGTATTTCCCATGGTGCTTGCATTTCTATTTGTCCTTGGTGCTGGGAAGATGTGTTTGATTTTGTTAGGCATATCTGAGGCATTCACTCATGCATCTGCAGCAAGGCTCATTCATTGTTCAATCGACAAATATTTATTAGGTCCCTGCTATAAGCAACCTACAGAGCTAAGTGCTGGGGAAGGAGGCAAAGAGGTAAAAGGCACAGTCATTGCCCATCAGAAATGGCCACCAGTGGAGAATTAAATTAATTAGAATCTTCCTAAATAACTAGTCTTAGTTGAGTTGATGTGGTGAGAACAGTGAGCCTTTTAAAATGCTAATATATAATTCACTTTGCCAGCGTAGACAGCAGTCCCAGGCAAGGGGCTTCAGAGCTCCCAAATGAATGGGAATGATATTCTTTATACCTTACCAGTAGGATGCACACTTAAAAAGTTGTTTTCAAGTGGTGGAGACGAGTATACACTGATGTTTCTTCATCTGGCCCTAGCTTATTGGGAAAAAATAACAGCAGGTAATTTAGAAGGAGAGAGGAATAGAAACACAGCTCTTGTTCCAGGATCAAAGATAAGTGACCTATAAAGGGATACATCCAGGTATTCAACCGTCTGCGCTGTCTGTAACTGATTATTTACACCTAATGTAACCTAAATGGAGCTTGACAAAGACATCTTTACTTCTCTTACATGCAGTCCTACGATCTCTCTCAGAACATCAACATCAGCTAAGCTGGTTTTCTCTACCTACAATGTGCAAGGTGAAGTTCTAGGCACCGTGGATATCTATAAAAACTATAGAACTTCCCTGATGGTACAGTGGATAAGAATCTGGCTGCCAGTGCAGGGTTCGCAAGTTCAATCCCTGGACTAGGAAGATCAGCGTGCCTTGAACAGCTAAGTCTGTGTGCTACAACTACTGAGCCCGTGTATCTAGAGGCTGTGCTCTGCAACAAGAGAAGCCACCTCAATGAGAAGCCTGTGCACCGCCCAGAAGAGTAGCCCTGGCTCACTGCATCTAGAGAAAGCCGCTCGCAGCAACAAAGATGCAGCACAACCAACCAACAAACAAATAACCCCTTTTTCTTAAAAAAGAACCCCCCCCCAAATTATAACACCCCACTCCTGGTCCTAATGTGAGGGATAAGACTATAAACATACAAGCAAATAATAAGTAATTAATAACTAAAAGGTACAATAGGATTAATTCAGAAGTGAGACATGAACTGTAGGAATGTAAAGGAAGATAATTTCTTTGGGACTCACAAAGATGTTGAGCTTTTGGTTGGTCATCAAAGGTAGGCTAGGATTTAGATGATGAAGAGAAAGCATGAGGGCAAGTCAGTTCAAGCTACTGTTGTGATGCTTGGAGGGCAATAGGTAGACCAGTGAGGCAGAAAAAAAAGGTTTTCTATGAAAATCGTGGAAAATAAGGTTGGAAACTAATCCGGAGCCATTTTGTGGAGGGGCTTTAATGATAGGCTTAAGGGGTTTATATTATAGTCAATAACAAGTCTTTCAAAATTATGACCACAGAAAAGTCTTAGGAAGAGTGTGACTAGGTATGGAATGAATTGACAGGTAACTCAGAGACCAAGAGATGAGTAGGACATGATCCTTGAAGGTGCTGGCAATTTCCTAGAGGAAAGACTCTGCTGGGAGTATAGTATTTGTGTCAGATTATGTAGTCATCCTTATCACATTCAACTGGGCAATGATCACATTATTCAATGGTATATCTAAATTCCCCACTTGCCCTAGTTAGAGCAGTGGAAGCCCACAAAAGGTCTTCCTTATATGACGACTGTTGATAGAGACCTACCCAATGAAGGGCATAAAGATGAAGACCTTGAAGCCAAGCAGGTCACCTAGTTCCTAGAGACAGACCACATTTATAATACAAACTGAAAACATCAGGGCTCATGGAGCGTTTAACACTTTACCATCATCTCAAGCACAATGATAAATTCAACTGGAAAAAGAACAGAAAGCTACAAGAGGAGGCTCCAAGGACTTTCCTCTTTTAGGGGGAAGATTTATGAAATTTTTCATTCTCTTGACTACTTGTTTAAGTTATATTATGTTGCTTTTTTTCTTTGCAGCCTGCCTGTTGATCCATGCTGTGTCCCATAACAATAAGAGAGGGAGAGGGTGGGATGATTTGGGAGAATGACATTCTAACATGTATACTATCATGTGAATTGAATCGCCAGTCTATGTCTGACGCAGGATGCAGCATGCTTGGGGCTGGTGCATGGGGATGACCCAGAAAGATGTTATGGGGAGGGAGGTGGGAGGGGGTTCATGTTTGGGAACGCATGTAAGAATTAAAGATTTTAAAATTTAAAAAATAAAAAACTAAAAAAAAAGAAAAAAGAAAAAAAAAAGATTTAATTGCCACTTGGCCACAAAATTAGATGAGTTTCATAATGAAGGTAGGAATTGAAAGTAAGCAAGCATGTTTACCTGGAATCAGTGAAATGGTCTCTGCATAAAGTAAGGCTGAACAAGCTGGGGCTTCACTCTGTTGGAGTTTATGTTTCAAAAGCAGGGACCTTTGTATTTTTGTATTGCAGTCGTATAATCTAATGTCCTTCCATGCCTCATATCTCTTGCCTATCATTCTGTTCCTTCTGGAAGCAGGACTGGTCTATGACTGTCTGGTGTCATAAATCAGGACATCTAAGGCATATAAAGAATAATTTTTGGCACTGGGTTTCGGATTCTCCTTGTCACCATTGTTTCTCCCAGAGTCCCCCCCCCCCCCCCCCCACCCCCTGCCATTCCTATGGCCTGTCCACAGCCACAAGCCTTGGCCCCAGTCCCACCTCTCAGGAAGATTGTCAGGATGTAAGTACAGGCTAAGAGAGTGGTCAGGATCTTCCCAAAGGGATTCAACACACATGGAAACCTTCCCTTGACATCTGAGAACATTTTGATGTTATCAGTATGGCCCATGTCTCCTCTCCCACTGAAATAAAGTATAATGGGAAAAGTTAAGTATTCCCAATAGACCTTGATGGAGACCAGGGAGGAAAAGTAAGGCCTATGTGTGATGCAGCCCGTGGAGCAGAGGACAAAGCTCCCTTCTTGAGCTAAACATCTCCTCTTCCTTGTTGACACCTTAGTAAAATAATAGCTGAAAATCGTGTACTTGGTTAGGAAACTCAAGTATCCATACAATTGTTTAATAGTTGGCCTATAATTGCCCTTTCTATTTTCCCTGGGAGTCGGAATGACGGTGTCTGTACAGGAAACATGTACATATGTGCAGTTTTACCTCCAATTCCTTACGTATACTCCTGTTTACAACATAAGCACACTCATGTCTTATGCGGGCTGCCTGTCCACACTCATACAGACAGGAAAACACACCTTGTCTATAATGACTGTGATGATCTCAAGGACATGATTGGGCTTTGATCTCTGATAGTCATCACTCCCAGGTTTCCAGAGTCTTATCTTCAGAAACTGTATTCGCTCTGGGCTCCCACCTCTCTTCTCCGGGAGTTAAAGGTCAAGGTGACAGCGCTGGTCTGGGGAAGCTGCGTTTATCCTTTCCCGGCGTACGGAGTCATTGTGTCTACAGAACAGATGTGGGATGGGCAGGAGCGGAGTAAACCTATCCCCTCTCCTACTGGAAATCACATTTAATTCTGACCCAAGGGGCCTCCGTGTTGCAAATGGAGAGGTAATTAAGCCTCCAGACTCAGAGCCTTTTGGGGTGAGAGGGCTTAGTTTTTCATATCTGCATTGAGTATATTTTTGAAGAGCAGAGGGTGGGGGTCAGGGAGGCTTAGGAAGCCTTGATGAGAATGGAAACAAGATGACAGGTGTTGGGCGTATTGCTGTTAGGTGGCATGGATAAACGGAACACATATTTAAAAATTCATTTCAGTTTTAAAGAGCTCAAAGAATTCTACCAGCGTCCTGGGTGGTGTGATGGAGGAATGGGAACACTGACCTACCTGGCAAGGGTTCATGGGAAGGTGTAGGGGCTGGAATGCTCCTCCTGCTTTCATTATTATTTTAAAAAAATATATTTTCAAAGTGGAAAAGTTTCACCTGCAGAGACCAGACGTGAGACCTCGAAGGACAAGAGCCCTCCGCTGGTAACCACACTTGGTTGTTAACCAACACAGCCAAGGATGGAGCCCAGTGACCTAGAGGGAGATGGCTGAGGTAACCAATCCCCAGGAGCAGTCCCCCCGAGGAGTGTCGGTCCCACTTCAGCCACTGCAGGCAAGGAAGATTCCACTTGCTGTGGCTGCTCTGTGTTGATTCAGCCAATCCCTCCTGGGTGTGTGGCTGCTGTGAAGCTTGGAAAATCTGAAGCAACCAAGAGGACTTGAGATTTCCATTTAGGAATGTTGACACCTTCATGGGATGCAGAGAGCATATGTGTGTGTGTGTGTATGTGTGTGTGTGTATGTTGGGTTTGTACAGAGTTGGGGTCACTCCTTCACTCCCCCCAGCTGTGTTAGCACTGGTGAAGTAGAAGTTGCCCCTGTATACTGCAAAACCCTCCCCTCTCACCACCCACTTCAGGAACTAAGCCGAGAGAACTCTCTAGCATGGGCACCCTTGGTTTTTTTTTTTTTTTTTTTTGATGGGCCAAGCTTACAGTTTTCAAAGTGCTATGACAGGATGGTTGCAAAAATAAAAAGCTAGTGAAAGCTTAGTCACAATATTTCTATAGCTGGCAATCAAAAGATCATATTGCATGCAACTGGCAAAATCATCATAGAGAAATTATGCATTTTCCAGAATACCTTATTCCCTTCTGTGTATTAAACATTACTTTAATATTCTGGTGACAATGTTTTATAATTAATCTAAATGTAAGGGAATGAGCACACCAGAGATTATGTCTCCACGCAAGGAGGTGAAAAAGCCTTTTTTGTAGTGGCAGACTGGATTACCGACTCAACTCCTTCCACTTAGGAGCAGCCACAGATATCACTATGGCTGATATCCCGCCCCTTCCTCCAGTGAATGCAAACATTCTGTACACTTTGGAGAGTAAAATCCTTTCACTTATAAGGGTGTTAATGTTAACACAGAAGAAAAGCATTTTAAAAATTGCATTACTTCATAGACTTACATTGAACTCATGAGGGGGAATCTAGCCCCAGAGAGATAAAAACTAAAGAGCTGAGCTATAAACCAGTATGATAACATCCTTATTAGAAGATGCAAATTGAGGGACCCAATTCACTAAAACACATGTTACTGGTATTTAATTTTGCTTGTGGGAATATATCAGAAGTTGGCCTATGCCTTTTGCACAGTCTACTTAAAAGGAGGGTGAGTAACTTCAGCTATTAAAAAAAAAAAGTGATAAAGCAGCACAGGGCAAGCCAGGATTGAAAGATAATTGCAAGGATCTAATTTAAGTGTCAGTATACACAGCTTTCCTTTCCAGGTTTGGACTTAGAGGCACCACATTGGCAAGGGAAGGCCAGCGGGGCTTGCTCCTGCGTGGGATGCCTGGGTCCTCCAGCAGGGGAGCAGAAGGGGCCAGCCAAGCCAGTGGGGAGGGAACTCTGGTGGGTGGGAGCCAGAAGAGGCAGGCCCACACCCGGTGGTCATCGCAGGAACTTCACTTGAACTAGTAAGGTTGTGAGCCTGTGGTTTGGAGCAGAGAAGATGCACTTCCCCATGAGAAAAAGGTCAGTTCCTCTTTCCTTGGGTGGCACAAACAGCCTGCAGGGTGTTCGTGGACTTCCTGCCTCTGCTGCCGCTACCACCCCCGCCTTGAATAGGTGAACTATGCTTCCCTCTCAAGCTGACATGGCAAGGTTGTACCCTGCATCTTCCAGGTAGCCATTCCTGTGGCACTCGACAGATGGGAAAACTGGTCCTTAGCTTTCCCTTCCTCTCACCACTTTCCTCACCTGGGGACTCTGCAGGTAGGGAGCTCTCCCCTCAAGACTCAAAGTACTATCTGTGGATCAGAGTGCTGTTACAGAGACTGGGCATCACCTCGAGCCTGGAGGAAATGTGCAACCTGCAGCCCTGCCCCAGAGATACCGAGTCATAGCCTACAATGACTTTTGGGAAGTATGGCCAACCCCATGCTGCGATCTACAGCAGGAGCCCCCCCCCCCATTTCACCTCTACTATGCTGGATTTGTATAATGAAGAAAGAGCCCTCCAAACATCCAATTGCTTTTTTTTTTTTTAATGGGGTTTCCCAGGTGGTGCTAGTCATAAAGAACTCGCCTGCCAATGCAGGAGATGTAAGAGACAAGGGTCTGATTCCTGGGTTGGGAAAATCCCCTGGAAGAGGATATGGTAACCCACTCCAGCATTTTTGCCTGGAGAACCCCATGGACAGAGGAGCCTGGCGGGCTACAGTCCATGGGGTCACAAAGAATTGGACAGGACGGAAGTGACTTAACATACATATATGGAAAGAGTCAAATCTTTATGACTAGAGGGAAGAAAATATCATAGGAAGCATAGCGATACATTGGATGTGTCAGGGCCCGAGCATAATATACTGTTCATCACTATCTTAGATACTAGCAAGGTCGCCTGGATGTTGGGTGGGGAGGGAAGAGGCATCCAGCCCATGGGAGCACAAAGGGTTGGCTGAAGCTCTAGAAGAAGCTTTGAACATAAGGGTGGTCTGGCCCTGCCTGGCCTTCTCCAGAAACAGGCTGCCAGTAACCTCCTTGAGAGTGGAAGTTAGGGAGACAGGGAGGAGAGGAAAACGGTGGAGGGCAGGGACGCCTGGGTCACTGTAAATGATTAAATTTGCCTACCTGGAAGCTGGCTGGGTAAGCCTTCAGTGATTTCAGGGGCTTCTTGGACTAACTCTGCTCCAACTAGCCTGCCAACACCTCAAATTCCTTTAATAAGATGAAAATCCTTTCATAACACAATTAGAGAAAATGCTTACATGGCAAAGGTTGGGTTGAGGTAACACTGAAGCATGAACAAGTTAAAGAATAACCACCCAGGGACTTCCCTGGAGGTCCAGTGGCCAAGATTCCATGGAGGTTTCATCCCTGGTCAGGGAGCTAGATCCCGCATGCCACAATAAATGATTCTGTGTGCCACAACTAAGACCCAGCACAGCCAAGTAAAGACATTTAAAAAAAAAAAAAAATACTAACCAGCCAATCAATCCTCAAGTCTGGACAGGTGAGGAGATGGGCCTGGCTTGTTTGGCTGGGCCAACAGATTCAGCTAAACTCAGCTAAGTTAGAGAAGAGGGCTGGCTGCCGAACATGGATTTTGAAGACTCCACTCTTAGCTATGAGTGGGGCCCAGTTTACCCCACCCTGAGCAAGAGGAATAAAGCCTGTGAGGAAGTATTTTAGTCCTGCAGCTGCAAAGGCCACAGCTCAACTTTGCATTATTCAACAATGGTTTTGTTTTTTGTTTTCAAACCCAGATTATTTCATATACCAGGAGTTTGTCTCCTAGGGCTTTATTAAATGGAACATTGTATTTAAATGTCTTGTTTCTCCACCTTTGCTTGTCCTGCACTTTGTGACTTTCCCTGAAGCAAGCACAGTGCCTCCCTACCGTTCTCTGTAGAGACGCCCAGATGTAAGCAGCCTGTTTGAAGGGCCAAGAAGACCTATGGTGGAATAACTTCCTCTCCCAGGATGGATTTTTCCACATGGTGTTATCCAAGTGTATCCAGGTCTCTGGAGTGAGTACCTTACTTATGTTTTTCTTTTATTTTTTAAAAGCAAAGAGGATATGTTTCATGAGGCTCTCAAATTCAGATTACACCATCAGACTGATGGACAAGGAACTGAGGAAGAAGCAGGGATGGGATCATTAATTAGTGCTTTCAAATGTGTGGATTAAAGCGCTCATGTTTTCCCAATAGTTCAGACCCAAGTTCTAGCTTCAGTTCATGTGTGGCCTTTGAGGACCCACCTCTCCAGGTGCTTCCTTTGGGAGGGAGAGCCCTGGGTGACTCTGTCATGGGGAATCAGAAGGAATGATTCCTGAGCACTTGAGAGAAATGCTTAAATGATAGCACTGACTCTCTGGGGAGGCAGCCCCAGGTTTTTGGAGGAGGCACGTGTAGTTTATGGAGGTCTGTAATTCTGTTTAGACTTCAGCCATTTTTTTATTACTGTTACCGCTACATTTGTGTAATTATTGGCCTACAAAACAGTTCTCAAGCTTTCTCTCATTTGATGCTCAGAGCAGCACTGTAGCATGATGCAAGCTGGACAGGTGGTGTTACCTCCGTTTTACTGACAAGGAAACTGAGGCTCAGAGCAGTTTGGGGGAGCTTATCTGAGATCACACAGTTAGTTAGAAGTCAAGTCCCAGGGTAGATGTTTCAGTACTTTGTGAAGATGGCATATAGCAAGATCTGTAGCCCACTGTTTCTCTGACAAGTTCACATTCTTTGCTTTGCTTCTTCCTGCCTCCAGGGTAATAAGTTGCTCCAGTGCCCTCTCCTGGGGCAAACTTTGGAAGCATCTCATCAGTGCTAGGTAGCTACCATCTGGTCCAGCATTTTACTCCTATGTATACATCCAAAAGAATGGAAAGCAGGGGCTCAAACAGATATCTGTATACTCACATTCGCAACAGCATTACTCACCATAGCTAAAAAGTGGAAACAACCCAAGTGTCCCTCCCAGATGAACTGATAAACGAATGTGTTATAAACACACAATGGAATACTATTCAACCATAGAAAGAAATGAAGTTTTGACACACGCTACAATGTGGATGGACCTTGAAAACATTTTGCTTAGTGAAACAAGGCAGTTACAGAAGGACAAACGTTGTATGATTTCCCTTATATGAAGTACATACAATAGGCAAGATCATAGAGACAGAAAGCAGAATTCAAGTTGCCAGGGGCTGGTGGGAGAGGAGAAGGGAGTAGATTAATGGGCACAGAGTTTAGATTGGAGATGATGAACAAATTCTAGAGATGGATGGTGGTGATGGGCACACAGAATTGTGAATGTAGTTAATGCCACCGAATTGTACGCTTACACATGGGTAAAATGAGAAACATTAACTATTATGTTATATACGTGAGAGCTGGACTGTGAAGAAGGCTGAAGAATTGATGCTTTTGAACTGTGGTGTTGGAGAAGACTCTTCAGAGTCCCTTGGACTGCAAGGAGATCCAACCTCCATTCTGAAGAAGATCAGCCCTGGGATTTCTTTGGAAGGAATGATGCTAAAGCGGAAACTCCAGTACTTTGGCCACCTCATGCGAAGAGTTGACTCATTGGAAAAGACCCTGATGCTGGGAGGGATTGGGGGCAGGAGGAGAAGGGGATGACCGAAGATGAGATGGCTGGATGGCATCACTGACTCGATGAACGCGAGTCTGAGTGAACTCTGGGAGTTGGTGATGGACAGGGAGGCCTGGCGTGCTGTGATTCATGGGGTTGCACAGAGTCAGACACGACTGAGCGACTGAACTGAACTGAAAAAAATTGTTTTTAAAAAAGCAGGCAAACAAAAATATAAAACAACAACAAAATAAGAAGAAATAAAAGAGGGGGCAAAGCAAGCAAAGAAAGCACAGGGTAAAGGGTAGGGCTAGTGTGGGAGAGACAAAGGCATGGAAATGGAAGCAAGCAGAGGGAAAGGAAAGGGCCTGGAAACAGGTGCTGGGCCCAGGGCTCTGCAGCCTGCATGGGGCAGAAGGGCATCTTGGGAGGGAGTGCTGAGGCTACTGCAGGTCAACATCCCAGACAGGTTCAGTTGGAGAAAGGTGGGTTTTCTTTTACTGCAAGAGGGTACCTAGAGCACCTCCCTGGGGTGGGAGATGTGTCCATTTCCGATTTATTTAAGTGTTTTATCCCAGGAGTGGGATAAACGGCTGTGAAGCTGAGCTAATACGTATGTCCATTTTGCTGTTAGGTGTACTTTCTAGATGTCAGTACTTTCTCAGAGCCATTTGCTTTTGTAGAAGATTTCTGTTGGAGAGGAGACTGGGAAAAAGCATTACATTTCCTGTTCACTGCTCCCTCTAATTATATTTTTACCTCTGAGTAATTTCTGAAAATTAAAGAAACATAAGAAATGGGGCCCCTTCAACTTATGGGGACATTCCAAAGACAGGCAAAATGTACCCTACAGGGGCCGAGCCCTTTATTAGTTTGTGAAATCTGCTTTCATCATTTAAAAAGTTTCACGTGGCCCACACTGCCTGTTAGGAAAAGTGGAGATCAGGCTTTCAAACATGTGCTTGGGCTGGATCCTGGAAGACAGATTCTAAATAATGCCTGGTCTGTCAATTTGTGTGGTTATTTCTTGTTTGTTTAGAATTCTCTCTCTCTTTTTAAACTGTGTTTAAACCACAGGTGGAATAATCACAGCCTTTGCTTGAAGAATTCCCTGCCTGTCAGACCCTGAAGGCTCAAGTCTGTGGACAGAAGATGTGTGAGTAGTGAGCTAAAACAGAGAGTAGGCCAAGAGTTTTGTCTGTTCACCACTGGGATTTAAGAACTTGAAGGCCAAGAACTAGCCTCAAAAGCAAAGGAGTGGTGATCATTTTGTAATGTATAAAAATATCAAATCACTATGTTTTGCACCTGTAAAAAAAAAAAAGAGGAGGCGAAGTCAATATATGCTCTAAAATATATATATATATAAAATATAGATATACACACACACTTATGCTTGTGTGCTAAGTTGCTTCAGTTGTGTCTGATTATTTGTGACCCTATGGACTGTAGCCCACCAGGCTCCTCTGTCCATGGGATTCTCCAGGTAAGAATACTGGAGTGGATTGCCATGCCCTCCTCCAGGAAATCTTCCCAGCCCAAGGACTGAATGCATGTCTCTTAGTCTCTTGCATTGGCAGGTGGGTTCTTTACCACTAGTACCGCCTGGGATATTATACATATATATATAATATATAAAATAATTCCTTCTCACATCTGAGAGTCTCTCTCTCACACACACAAAGCAAAGGAATTGAGGCTTGATGTTACATTCTGAGACCAAGGCAAAGGATCCTACAGTCTGGGATCTTGCTGTGACCTGCTTACAAGAAAGTAGGCAGCATGTTTTTGCTTGGTGATGGAGGCAGATGACTGCAATTCAGTTTTCACCAAATGATTTTGTTGTCTGAGTCCTGGTCAAATCTTCCCTTTTTATCTTACTTATAAAAACATCAATTGGTGCAGACTGAGCTTAACTGCAAGAGAATTTAAGCAGGAGGAGAGGAGCTTGTAATTCATACAAGCTACTTGTGAATCGGGGATTTCCCAGAAAGGAGTCCAAATTTGTATTTGTCTAGGAGGAGGGCAAGGAAGTAATTTTATTATTACTAATAACATAATGAGATAATCATACCTTTGAAAAACGTTTTTCCCTTTGTTGAAGAGTTTTTCTTCATCTGTCCCCATTAAGCCTCATTTCTCCAGTGAGTTAATGGAGGCCCAGAGAAGTCCAGCAGTTTGTTAGGGTCCACAGAACTGGCTGGGAGAACAGGCAGGGATTAGGACCTATGCTGTGGCATTTCCTTGGGATTTTTCATACTGCTTTTTCTGGATGTGCCCCCTCCTGGTGCACAGCGGGAGACTCATGCTCAGTGCTTGGTGGGAGGGTATTGGATGCAGTGCGTTAACTGTGGGGTAGCGGGTGGCTTGGGCTTCCCAGGTGTCACAGCGGTAAAGAATCTGCCTGCAATGCAAGAGACACAGGAGATGCGAGTTTGATCCCTGGTTCGGGAAGATCCCCTGGAGAAGAAAACCGCAACTGACTCCAGTATTCTTGCCTGGAAAATCCATAGGCGGAGGAGCCTGGTGGGGTATAGTCCATGGGGTTGCAAAGAGTTGGACACAACTGAGCACAGCACAGAGAGCAGGTGGCTCTTGAACGTGCTCATGTGGGTAGGTTGCTGTGGCAAGGCGGTGGGAATCGAGGGCAGACCCTTTGCTAGAAGGAAGAAGTGTGAGCTCTGGGGTCATAGTACTGATTTGTGGTTCTCAGTGATTTCATTTGTTACTGGCCCTTTCCAGCTGGGCCCCAATAAGGGCCCTCCTGCCAGGTGTCAGTGCAGCCAGTAGAACGAGTCCCAGTTTGGCTCAGAAGTTTTGTTGATTGGAGAAGGGAGAGGTGTGAGCCAGGCTCTAGAGCACAGGTTCTTCCCATTACGTGAGGCTGCACTGTAGGGACAGGGATCTCATCCAAGGGGAGGGGGCTGAGTTCTCGCAGGGCTGGCCTAGCTGTGCTGCTCATGGCTGCAGAATCCAGGGCCAGAAGCGGCGTCTCTGCACACAGCCCACTGCCGGCATCTTGGACTGTGTCATGCCCAGCGCTTTCGCACATGGCCTGCTGAGCTGAGGCATTGCAGCCATTTCCTACCTCGAGCTCTGGTCTGAAGAGCCCACTTCAAGGCCTCTACACTCAACCCTCTTTGAGCAAGTGAAACTAGACAAAGAACAAAGGAAACCCAGGTTAGACTTTATTGTTTTAATCTAGATTCTAGAATTGTTAATGGACTTTGCTGGGGACACATTCAGGCTGAGAGAGCAGGTGGATTTACCTACCATTTGCCTTTTGGCTACTTCTGGACCTGGCCAGCTCCTACGTCTTACTCTTAGTGGGGCAGGCAGCTGACTCCATCACCCAGAGATCAAATACCTTCCTTTAAAGTTACTGTACAGGTTGGGACAGCAAAGCCATTTCTTTCTGAAGGCCTTTGTTTAACATTCTCAGATTGGGAGGAGTCATTAGTCTCCTTTCCCCAGATGGATTGGTTTGTTGGATTTTGTACATCTCACTTTATTCCAGAAGCAAGGAGTCTGACCTTGAGGACGCAAGGTGCAGGAAAATAAGCTGAGACAAACCTGGCGGCTGCGGGACAGTGGGCAGGAGGGTGGCCTATCTGGGCAGACAGCTAGGAGGCCAGGCTGGCAGCCCCAAAGGCAGCCTCCCTGGACCTCACCAGGTGATCCGACTGGAAAGTGTGCTGGGAGAGGGGCCACTGAGGACACCTTCAGGCTAGGTGCCTGATGACTTGGCACTGGGCACTGGATTCAGAGCTAAGACACCTGGGCTCTAGCCCTGGCTTTTTCAGTTCGTTTTCTTCTCCGGGTCTTAGTTTTCTTTTCTGTAAAATGTCTAGATGAATTCCAAAGTCAGTTCGGCCTCTAAGGTTCTATGTGATTCTCTCTGGAGGGGGAACCTGCAAGGGTAACTTAAGAGGATGCAGCTTCACGATGGCCAGGTAGGAAGTCACCTGGCATAGCCATAGGAAGAATCAGTGAAAGGCCGAGTTATAACTGTGAGCAAGCTGTGGTGAGAGGAGTAGGTTCAGACCAGTCAGGGCAGGAAGCTGATTTGAAAATGCCAGGAAAGTTATAGAAGAAGGTTTTGCCTTAATGATGGACAAGTAGGTGCTGGTAGCAGATAATCCAGCTCAGGGTCTCAACTTGGTCAGGAATGGAATCCTTTTTTTTTTTTTTTTTTAAGGAAATGAATCCAATTGGGTCTTTTATCTTGTTTAGAAATCATAAATTTAACGTGTATGGGGGTTAGTAGACCAATTCAGGGGCTGTTGGGGGGCATGAGTTCAAAAGAGTGGAGTATTTATGAGACAAGGTTTAAAGGCCGCCATTCAACAATCCTTGGCCCAAGGCTGTTTGGGCTGCAGCTTTGGGCAATCTTTTGGAATTGTGTTTTCCTGAAAAGTAGTTCAGAACACAGAGAATTAAATGGCTCTGAAAACATTTCCCTCCCACCCCAACTAGTTAAGTTCCCAACACTTTGCAACCATGGCTATAGTTCAGTTTATAAACACAGATGACGTGCCTACGTGTCTCTCTATGTGCAGAAAACAGTATGAGGTGTTTCAAGGAAAATAGCAATGGGCTACAGTAGGGCCACTGCAGGTGCTGCAAACACTTTCTAAACTGTAATAAGTTTGGGGAATTTTCCCTCTTGTATTTGAAGGCACGTCAGCATATACCTACACTGTGACTTCCATGTGTCTTTTCAAAAAGCTACAGACCTCAGTCTTGGTTTCTGGAAATGTTTTCACAACTGATAGGCCTTACTTTGTCCTAATCAAAATATGGCAGAACACTGTTTAAAATATGGTGTGAACTCTGTTTAAAAAAGAAAGGTTCTGGAATACAAACTGGTTAAGAGAATAAATGAATGCTATCTCACTGGACACTTGGCAAAGGTAAGGGACATGCTCTGTTTTTGAACATCTGTGTGTATTTCATTTGCTCCTCTGAGCCATGTAGTATGTAGTATGTAGCCATGTAGAATGAGCCTTTGCTGTTCTCCAGATAAAGAAACTGATGCTTGAACTTGTTAAGTGACTTGATAAAGGTCATCTAGCTAGTAAGACATAAAACCAGGTCTTTCTGATTCCAAAAGCCAAGCTCTTATTTCCTCATTCATTCAACAAATACTGAGCATTTCCCACTAAAAGGCTGCCTTCACATGGGGTAATCTGCATACTCAACTCTTGAAATAAAACATGGTATTAATACATTTTTCAGTTAAGTGCTACTTTAAGAGCTACCTGATTTCAGGAAAGGGAGAAACGATGTGGGTTGGAGAGGCTTGGCAAGATGTCTCATGGGGACTCTTAAGCTGGATCTTAGAGCATGGAAAAGATTTGCAGGGACAGAGAATAGAGAGGAGAGTTAGAACAAGTTGTGTCTTGGGAGAGAATAATCAGGAATAGATGGTTTAACTTTGCAGTGTTACAGCCTTTTGGGTTGAAATATGTCTACTCAAAATGGCCTTTCACTCCCCCAGTACTGGAGTGAGTAGAAGTAACCTGCCTTGTGTTACTCCCATCTGTCTTAATAGTGCTTGTTTCCAAGTCCAGAAAGAGAACTTAGAAGGATGAGAATATAAATAATTACTCTGGCAATTTCCACATGCTTCCTAAAATGATACCCAACCCAAATTACCTTTCTACAGGTATATCTAGACAGCTGAGGCTTAATAAATCTGAAATAATAATGGGAAAAGCCGTGAGAGTAATGATTTTAAAAGCCCTATGTTCCCTTGGGGAGTGTGTTACCAGCTGCACAGACTCCTTTCTGTGTGATCAAAACCTTTTTGTTTCTTTAAAAGTAAGACACTTGTAAGAAAGTGCTTCATTGGTTGAAGAAGTAGTTCCTTGGCTGCTTGCTTGATTTTTGAAGACACACATGATGTTTTGGGGTGTCAACCTGAGCAAGGTATTTTGTTCAGCTTCTCAGAAGTTGCCAATAAATTTAAAAGAGAGATTCTCAGGGAGGCGGTTGTGGTGATTGACTTATTACTCCCCATGCTTACCCCATCGCCCTCTTTTCACCTCTTCACCAGCCCTGAATAACCCAGAGGAGTTAGGATGGGAAGACAGTTCTGCGGGGCTCTAATGTTGATCGGGGGAGGTTGGAGCCTGGGGTTGGAGCCCCAGAAGGACAAGGAGGCTCAAGGTGGTGTCGCCTCTTGTCTTCCACACTCCTGCCCAGGGGACAGCTGCAGCCACCATCCTCTTCTTTGTCACTGGTGGTGACTATTGGGAACATTTCTCATGGGTTTGGGAGGAATGTCCAGGTTCATCTCTTGAGGCCCATTAATTCAGTTGCTTGGATGTTCTAGTGATGAGTTGGAACACTCAGGCAGTGTGGTAGAGAGAGTGTCAGCTTACAAAAACAGCCTTAGCCCCAGGCTGTTCTACTGTGTAGGCTTAGTGATCTTCAAGATTTCTCTATCTCCATTTCCTTATGTGCCATCTAAGATGGTTATACTACATAATCTTCATGCTCCCTCCCAAGTCTGTGACTAGAGGCTAAAGCTGTAAACCCTGTCACCCCTTCTCAGGGAACAGATGCTGCTGCTTTGTGCTTGAGTCACAGACAGTGGTCCTCACCTGCCCTTATCCACACTCCTCTAGGTCAGGGTGTCCCAGAGGTGGTTCAGTCCAAACTGTTCGTCCTTTTAGGTGAAACAGCTCCTGCTTGATGCAGTCAACAGAACTGTGAGGAAGAACTAGGGTGACAAAGTGTGCTGGTTTGCCTGAGGCTGAGACAGTTTTAAAGCTGGCAAAGTCCTGGGGAAACTGGGACGGGGTGGTCACCCTGAGAAAGACAGTGCTTACCGACTGTGTGTGAAGGTGCTGCTCAACCAGGGCCACTGCAGGTATCGCTAAGAGATATGGAAACATTTTAGAAAACTCCAGTTTCTCTTGGCAATTAAGGATTCCCTGGAAGTCTCTTCAGGGCTCTGTTAGACAAATGTTGACATTTATTTATTTATTTTTGATTTAATTGTTTTATTTAAAAATGTGAATATTTTTCTATGCCAGGAATTATATCCTTGAAACAATGTTTATTTATTTATTGGAGTATAATTGCTTTACAATGCTGTGTTAGTTTCTGCTGTACAATGAAGTGAATCAGCTAGATGTGCGTATATATCCCCTCCTCTTGGACTCCCCTCCTACCCCCGCAACCCCATACCACCCCTCCAGGTCATCACAGACCACCAAGCTGAGCTGCCTGTACTATAGATCAGCTTCCCACTAGCTAGCTATTTTCCTCATACTAATGTATATATGTCAATCCTAATTTTAAGTGATGAAATGTTTTCTCCGCTCCAATTCCAGAGCTGTGTAATAAGACCCTTCCCATCCCAGAGACTAGTTTGGCTCTGGCCTAATCTTGCACCAGATGTCCCTGAAACAGTCTCTTGCTCATCAGTCTCCTCATCCAGCATTCACCTGTCCAGTGCAGGCGTCATGATCCGTGTGAGTCTGATATGACCGTGGTTAGCGCCTGCACCAGTCCTCACATATCCTCCCATCCCTCACCCTAGAAATGAGTAACCTCCCTTCCAAAACGGATGCTCTGCCTGGGCTACCAGAAGAGAAATATGTGACCATCAGAAAGCAGGAGCCTTAAGAGATGAGCGTGCCTAGGACCCAAGATATCCTGATTTAGGTGACTTATTCTTAGAGGGAGAGTTCTGAGAGTGGCTATAAGAGTCTAAACAAGCTTTGGTTGGCACACTTACTCCCTGTGGCCAATAGCTACTTTGTAGGGATCTGACAACTTCTCTTTGGGGCTTGGACTCGTCTTCCCGTTTCTTCCAAAGTTCTTTTGAATTGAAGAGCCAGTAAGTGGTTCCCTCATGTCTCTTCCCTTTTATTTAATTCTACTTCTACTCTTAGTTTTTCTAACTTGAGCCTTCCTTCTCTCTACACTCTGGTGGCACAGAACTCTGAGCAGCCATTTTATAATTTCTAAAATCTATTTGAATCACATAATTTATATAGTTATTTTCAGTTGTTGTGAAAATTCAAGTTTTGTCAGTTAGATGAATGAGAATGGTATGGGCTTGGTTTAGTTCACGTTTCCTGGAGTCTCTGAATGACAGTGTGGGGTAGGCCCCCTCCATCTGCCACCCTCTGGATAACCTGTGTTAAACTGTGATATAAGTGAGAAATACTGTTCTATTGTGTTAGGTCACCGATTCTGGGGTTGTTTGCTACCGCAGTTGGTCTACCCTGACTAATATAAGGCATTTCAAATAATGGCAGAGTACCGAAATCTTCTTGGCCTCTTAAAACCTTACCAGCCAGGCTCTGCCCTTCCTGGCCTGTATGTGAAGCTGAACTCCATTTTTAAGACCCAGCTTAATAGGTTTGAAAACCCAAGTAACTAAATAGAATTAAAATAGCTTTTCCCCCTCCTCTGTTTCTGTCTTTCTCCCTTAGCCATCCTTTCCCCATTGTCTTTGTGAATAGCCTTTTCCTTTCTCTCTCCCAATTTATAAAAGCAAAATGGAAATGTTCAAAGGTTAAAATAGGCCAATGATTCTTTGGCTATGTCAACGCATAACAAATTGGGGTGGAGAATTTTAACAATTAAAAACATTTCTTTTTCTGAGTCTTCTTTTGGCCTTGAGTACTATCTAGATAATTAATGCCACCGTGCTATCTCTTCTCTCTTTGGGTGACTAAATATTTGCACCTCAGCTCCCTCCTTTTTGTGTATGTGTATAGAAATAATTTCAATGCCCTCGCTTAAGATCTGGCAGAGAAAAATATCCTTATCCCCTTGGAGAAGGTCATCCAATTCTGGAAAAGCTGCCTCAAGAAAGGACCATATACATGTTTTGTAAAAGCATGATTATTAAGTTTCAGGTTTATTATCATGCAAATGCTTCCATTTCCCCTCTTACTCCACCCAATCCCTTCCTATAACTGTGAATGAAATGACATCTGGGACGTTGGGAATTTAACCAGCCAGTCAGGAAAGCGGAACGGTGTTTCCTCAGCCAGGGGTTCACAGGGGTTTTCAGAGGGCCTTTGCAGGGAACTTAAGGAGTTGTTCCTTTAAACAAGGTGCTGGCTTATCTCACATTTTAAAACTCCCTTTGCTTTCAGAGTTAAGTGTTTATCTCCTCGGGAATGTGAACTGGTACAACCCTTTGGGAAAGCAATTTGGCAACATGCATCAAGAGCCTTAAAAACGTTTGCTTATTTGACCGTGTAGTCCCACTTCTAGGGCCTTATCCTAAGGAAATAATCGGAGATGTGACCACAGATGTATGTACATGGATGCTTATCACAGTATAATTTATGATAGCAAAACACATGAAAACAGCCTAAATGCGGAATAGTAAGGGTAGGACAAGTGTACTGAATAATGGAATATTATGCTGCCTTTAAAAATAATGTTTCTTTTAAAATTTAAAAAATAAAAAACTAAAAAAAAAATAAAATAAAATAAAATAAAATAAAGTAAAATTAAAAAAAATAATAATAAAAATAAAAATAATGTTTCTCCACAAAAACTTAAGGACCTGGGAAAATGTTCATGATAAAGTTAAGGGGAAAAAAGTATACAAAACAAATTCTCACCTTATTAAAGAATAGTTTATTGAGGCACACAGGCATGAAAGGCAAGGAATACATACAAGCAAGAAGAGTTTGCTTTTAACCTCAGCACTGATACGTCCTAACTGCTTAGCATGGAAAACCTCAACACTGATACGTCCTAACTGCTTAGCATGGAACAAGTGATTTAAGCCCTCTGAATTTTTTTGCAGGGTTGTGGTGAGGATCTGAAAGAATGCTTTGCAAATTTCCTCGCATGTAGTGATTGCTCAATAAATGGTAGTAGCTATTACCATCGTGATTCTTATCACTGCTTTTTATTAGCGGTTAGAGTCTGCCAGTGACAAAGTTCAAGGCTGTGGGGACAGCCTTCCTGCTACTCTCAGCTCACTTCCCACTGTTGTCTACCTACTATCTTCTGTGAGGTGGTACTGCCCACACTCCAAATAAAACAAACCCGAAGCCCTGAAATGGAAATTGTCGCAGGGATAAAACCTCCTGGAAAATCCATGGATGGGGACATTTGGAAGAGAGCAGAACTTCCTCTGTGTGTTCAGACAAAGCGAGTCAAGCACTGAAGAAAACGACTGACTTATTGGGTTGAAAAAAAATGATAATATATAGTCTGTGTGGTGCTTCATTATTTAAAGTCCTATTACCTCATAGAAGGAAGCATTCCTGTGAAGTAGTTCACAGTTTGATTGCCTGTATTATTTATCCATTACTATCTAACAGATCACTCCAACACATTGCACTTATATCAGTTATCTTGCAGTTTCTATGGGTTAAGAATCTGGGTGCAGCTTAGCTGGGCTGAGGATCATCATGGCCTGCAGCCAGGTAAGGACAGATCTGCAGTCTTCTGGAGGCTCAGCTGGGCAAGCTCTCTCTGTGGCTGTTGGTAGGATTCAGTTCCTCATGAGTTGTTGGACTGAGGGCCTCGGTTCCTCACTGGCTATTGGCTGGAGGCCGCCTTAAATTTCTTGCTATGTTGGGCCTCTACTGAGCAGCTTATAGTGGTGAGGCAGCCAGCTCCATCAGGGAAAGTAAGTTAAGAGAGAAAAGAGAAAAGTCACAGTGTTTTGTGATTTAATCTTGGAACTGACATCCTATTACTTTTGCCGTATTCTTTTTGTCAGAAGCAGCCCTGGGTCTAACCTGCACTCAAGAGGGTGGGAGTTACACAAGGGGCATGGATACCAGAAAGTTGGGACATTTGGGTCATTTTAGAAGGTAGCCTACCACATCCCCTTTTTACAGGAGAGGGAACTAGAGCTTAGTGTGACTTTCCCTAAATCATCCATGAAAGTGAAAATGAAGTCATTCAGTCGTGTCTGACTCTTTGCGACCCCATGGACAGTAGCCCGCCAGGCTCCTCCATCCATGGGATTTTCCAGGCAAGACTACTGGAGTGGGTTGCCATTTCCTTCTGCAGAGAGTCTTCCCCTACCTAGGGATCGAACCCAGGTCTCCTGCATTGCAGGCAGACTCTTTACTGTCTGAGCCACCGGGAAATTCATGAAGGCAGACTCAAACTAGAGTCTTTTTGGTTTCCAAAGCCTCTACTCTGTCCACTTAGGCACACCTCTACTCATCCCAGCGTAATCCTCATGCATGAAGTCATGCGTGGTGTACATTTACTGAGTGCTCAAGGATTTTCATATAATAAAAATATCCCAAGAAACCTACAACAGTCAATGGTAGTCTAAGTCAGGGGTGCATTTTAGAGACAGAAAAATTTAGTGATAATTAGAAAAATATACAGAAGCTCCATTACCTGCAAATGCCATCCAGAATTTTCACTTTCGAAGGCCTGGAAAATAGTTCTTTAGGCCATCCAGGGTAGCAGAGATGATTAATTCCAAGCTGTTAACGCATTTTATTATGCAAATACTCCAGCAACTCAACCGAGGAGAAAGTCCAGGCACCGCCCCCCACTCCATTCACTCTGGACACTCAATTTGCATGGAAATGTGGCACTCTCACTAGGAGAGGAGACAGTTTGGTTTTCCTTGGTGGGGAGGGGGGTTTTAGGAGGTGGGGGGAGGATGTGGCTGGAGGGAGATCCAGCTATCCATTAGTGACATTGATCATTTTAACATCATTTGTGGTTAGAAAAACAATGATATTACCTTAATTTAGTAATTAAATTGCTCCAAGCAGGAGAGATAAGCAAAACCTAGGGTCAATTTCAGATGCACTGAATTTGGGGCCTTCCAGGAATGAGAGTTGAAGCCTGCATCACCAGGAAGAAGGAGACCAGTGTTCAGTCTCAGTGGAGATGGGGATCTTCTTTCTGGGGAGAGAAGGGCAAACAAAAGGAGCAGGTTGTTGGGGGCTGGATGGAGTTTAATCTGGGAGTATTTAGAATGGTCAGTGCTTGGTATCAAGGAGGTAATTACTGAGGATGTTATGGCTCTTCCCCAGTAAATAATACTTGGAGGGTGGGGGATGCTCAAAACTGTTCAGTGAGTAAACAACCTCAGTTTAGGCATGGTGGGCTTATGGGGTATTTAGCTTTGGGTTGTCTGAGGCAGCTGCTGAGGAGGCAAACAGAGGCCTCTTGAGAGATGGGCCAGGACACTGGACAGACTTGGGAGGTGGGGTAGGCTGGCGGTCAAGTTGAAGACTTGAGCTGCACAATTACTTGGAAGTGGGAGGGGACTCCAAAACCAGAGCAAAGGTGAGTTCAAATATCTTTGGGAAAGACCTCTTTCAGAAGGAAACAGGGAGATAGGGAGATGGGCAGAGAGTTGGGAGGTCCGCTCTCCCCAACCCCCAAACCTGTACACATTTTTGAGAATAAAAGAACCAAATCAGGTTTTCCCACAGTGGGGAGGGAGTTCAATGGAGGGAAGATAGTGTGCATGCAGGACAAGCCCCTAAACCTCCTTTGTAATTCCTGCTTCTGGCAATCAGTCTACAGAGAAAGCATGTTTTTGAAGTGTGTTATCTCCATTCCTAAATCTTCCACGGTATGCCACCTTCTAGGGTATTTCTGCTCTATTTTCTCTGTATCCTCACACGGCCTTCAAACAGATAGAGAGGGTGTTATATCCTCACTTGACGGAGGAGAAAAAAACGTGGCTTAGAAAAGTTCAGTGATTGGTGAGTTTGGAGTAGGCGGTCCAGAGACCAGGTCTCCTGACTTCAGAACCTGTTGCATTTTACCAAAGTGCCTGGGAAAGCCAAAGCTGATTTGAAGGCAGAGAAAGGGAGCTTGCTCCAATGGGGATTTTAAGGAGAAGCTACTAGGGTTTCTTGAAAATGGTTTCTGCTGATATGTGGACAGAGAGGGAGAGGCACTGGGGAGAGCTATAGACCAGCCCTGAATCTCTGGAACAGTTTTGAGCTGATTAACTGTTTAACTTCTTAGAGCTCCAGTTCTGGAAGGAAAATGGTTCTGTCAGCTGGCAGGAAAGGATATACAGTGCCAAAAAAAAAAAAAAAAAGAGGCTGAGATATAGTAGAAAGGTCATTGACCTAGGGGACAGAAGACCTGCATTGTTTTCTAGTTTTAGTTGTGCTACTAATTTACTATTTAGCTCCGTGACCTCCTTGTTTTGTTCACTTGTAAAACACAAACTTGATCATCTCTAACACCTTTCTAACTCTTCCTAGGGGAAATCAGATAGAAAAGCAATCAACTTCCATTCCATTTCTCTGTGATTGATCACCCGATTCCACCCTCCAGGAACCCTGTTTTCTCCCTCTCAAATCTCCAAGTTCTAAGCATCTTGGAACTTTTCCTGACTGTGAAACACAGTGATGTGCATAATGAGGGAAACCTTTCCCTCTTTCTATTCACCACTTTCCTGTCCACTCCTCCAGTGACGCACTCGTAGTAACAATAGTCACTCTTGATACCACGTAAGAGCTCCCATTCAGTCTGCATGTCTGTATTTGATTCCACACCTTCCCTTGCCTGTGTTCTTTCAGCTCTACTTCTGCATCCCTTGCCCCTAATCATAGCCACATTTTTCCAGAGAGGCAGCTGAATGACCATTACTCAGGAGCTATGCAGAAATGTAAGATAGGTTCCTTGTCTTCCAAGAGCTTCAAACGTAACAGGGGGTGGGGAGAAATTGATCAACAGATCAGCAAGCTTTTATGTTGAAATTGACAAATTGGTTCTAAAAGGTATATAAAAAGTCAAATACCTAGAATAGTCCAGACAGTTTTGAAAGAGAAAAATCAAGCTGGAGGATGTCATGTTGTTGTTGTTGAGTCACCAGGTTGTGACTTCCTCTTTGCAACTCTGTCACTGCAGCATACCGGGCTCCTCTGTCCTTCACTAGCTTCCAGGAGTTTGCTCAAATTCATGTCCATTGAGTTGGTGATGCTATCTAACCATCTCATTCTCTGCCACCCCCTTCTCCTTTTGCCTTCAACCTTTTTCAGCATCAAGGTCTTCTCCAATGACTCAGCATTTTGCATCCGGTGGCCGAAGTACTGGAGCTTCAGCTTCAGCATCAGTCCTTCCAATGAATATTCAAAGTTAATTTCCATTAGGATTGATAGGTTTGATCTCCTTGCTGTCCAAGGAACTCTCAAGAGCCTTCTCCAGCTCCACAATTGAAAGCATCAATTCTTTGGCACTCAACCTTCTATGTGATCCAGCTTTCACATCTGTACCTGACTACTAGAAAACCATTGCTTTGACTATATGGAGTTTTGTCGGCAAAATGGTGTCTGATTTTGTTATAACTTTCCTTCCAAGGAGCAAGCATCTTCTAATTTCATGACTGCAGTCACCATCCTCTGTGATTTAGGAGTCCAAGAAAATCTATCACTACTTCCTCTTTTTCCCCTTCTATTTGCCATGAAGTATTAGGACCAGATGCCATGATCTTAGTTTTTTGAATGTTGAGGTTTCTAGCCAGCTTTTTCACCCTCCTCTTTCATCCTCATCAAGAGGTTTTTTAGTTCCTCTTCACTTTCTGCCTTTAGAGTGGTATCATCTGCATATATGAGGTTATTGAAATTTCTCTCTGCAGTCTTGATTCCAGCTTGTGATTCATTCAGCTCAACATTTCACATGATGTGCTCTGCATAAAAGTTCAATAAGTAGGGTGATAATATACAGCCTATTGTATTCCTTTCCCAATTTTGAACCATTTTGTTGTTCCATGTCCAGTTCTAATTGTTACTTCTTGACCTGCATACAGATTTCTCAGGAGACAGGTTATGTGGTCTGGCATTCCCATCTCTCAGAATTTTCTACAGTTTGTTGTGATCCACACAAAGTCTTTAGTAAATGAAGATGTTTTTCTGGAATTCTTTGCTTTCTCAATGATCCAGAGATTGTTGGCAATTTGATCACTGGTTCCTTTGCCTTTTCTAAACTCAGTTTGTACATCTGGAAGTTCTTGGTTCACATACTGCTGAAGCCTAGCTTGAAGGATTTTGAGCATAACCTTACTAGCATGTGAAATGAGCATAATTGTACAGTAGCTTGAATATTCTTTGGCATTGCCCTTCTTTGGGACTGGAATAAAAATTGATCTTTTCCAGTCCTGTGGCCACTGCTGAGTTTTACAAATTTGCTAGCATGTTGAGTGCAGCACTTTAACAGCATCATATTTTAGAATTTGAAATAGCTCAACTGGAATTCCTACTACCTGATTTTGAGACTCAATGTAAAGTTAGAATAATCAAGACATTGTAGTGTTGGTGTACAGATATGTGGATCAAAAGAGAATAGAGTCTAGAAATACAACTACATATTCATGATAAGCTGAATTTTTACAAAGATGCAAAGATTTATGAAAAAAATCTTTTCATCAAATGAACTGGAGTAATTAGAATCCATGCACAGAAAAAGTACTTCAATCTCCATCTCACACCATAGATAAAAATTAATTTCAAATGGCTCATAGACCTAAATGTAGAAGCCAAAACAATTTGAAAAATGAGAGAAAATCTGTGACCTTGGGTTAGACAAATGCTTTTTAAATAGGACACACAAAACATACTAAACTATAAAATACATTGATCAATTGAGCCTCTTGAAAATTGAAAACTTTTGCTCTTCAAAAGATGCTTAACAAAATGCAAAGACAAGACATAGACTGTGGGAAAATATTTGCAAAAATATTCCATACTTTATATCAGATTAAGGACTTTTATCTGAAATTAAGAATTCTTACAACTTAATGAGAAAACAGACAACTCAAAATGTGCAAAAGGTTTGAACCAACAAACAGTTCATCAAAGGAGATATGCAAAGGGAAAATAAACACATAGAAATGTGCTTAACATCATTAGTCATTAGGGAAATGCAAATTAAACCTTAAGGAGATATCACTATCTACATGCTCAAATGAGTAAAATTAAAAAGATAATAAATATCAAAATTTGGCAAAGATGTGGAACAACCGTGTGTGAATGAATGTGAACATCCCTCATTCATAGGAACACAAGATGGTACGGTCATTTTGGAAAAGAGCTTGGCAATTTCTTATAATGGTAAAGACACACTGATCCAGCAACTTTTCTGCTAATGAGAGAAATGAGAGCATACATCCATTAATGCTCTGTACTCCAGTATTCATAGCAGCATTATTAGTGATAGTGAAAAGTTGAAAAAAAAACTGTAATCAACTAATGACTAGGCAAACAAATTGTGATGTAGCTGCACAGTGAAATACTACTCAGTAATGTAAAGAGCGGAATTACTGATGCCTGCAACAATATGGATACTTCTCAAAGATATTATGCTAAGTGAAAGAAGCCAGACCAAAGAGTACTTGCAGAATGATTCCATTTAAATGAAATTCTAGAAAAGACAAAACAGTTGTGAGAGAAAACGGAACACAGAATGCCAAGAGACAGGTCAATTGGATAGGAGGTTGACTGCAAAAGAGAGAGAGAGAATGTGAGTGTTCATGCATGATGGTGGTGATGATGTGACTGCATGCATTTGTCAGAAATCACTGAATTGTACACTGAAAATTGATGAAGTTTTATTTATGTAAAATTACCCTTCAATAAAGTTGATTAAAGAAAATACAGTGAAGAGAGGGCCTCCGTGGTGCTCAGGGGTAAAGAATCTGCCTGCCAATGCAAGAAACATGGGTTTAAGCCTTGGTCTGGGAAGATCCCACATGCTGTGGAGCAGCTAAGCCCGTGAGTCACAGCTACTCAGCCTGTGCCCTAGACTTCCGGAATCACAGCTAGTGAGTCCACAAGCTGCAACTATGGAAGCGCTCGTACCCTAGAGCCTGTGCTCCACAACAGGATAAGCCACCACAATGAGAAGCCAGCACACTGCAAGGAAGAGTAGCCCCCACTCTCCACAACTAGACAGAAGCCAGCGCAGCAACAAAGACTCAGCATAGCCAAAAAAAAAAAAAAAGAATATACAGTGAGGAGGGAAGAAGCACATTGGCTTGAAATGAATAATGTCAGGAAGAGTAGGAGAGAATGCCTGAAGTACAAGGGCAGAAGAAGCTCTAGAGATGTGTAGGAGACGAGACCCTGGGAGAAGATCGGAAGCCCACCATGGAAGCCCTCTCCTCACTGTATTTTCTTTAATCAGCATTATTGAGGGGTGAAGTTGCTCAGCCATGCCCGACTCTTTGCGACCCCACGGACAGTAGCCTACCAGGCTCTGAGGAACCTCTCAGTCCATGGGATTTTCCAGGCAAGAGTACTGGAGTGGGTTGCCATTTCCTTCTCCAGGGGATCTTCCCAACCCAGGAATCAAACCCGGGTCTCCCGCACTGCAGGCAGACGCTTTACCGTCTGAGCCACCAGGGAAGCCTTATTGAGGGGTAATTTTACATAAATTAAACTTTCCTCAATTTTCAGTGTACAATTCAGTGAGTTCTGACAAATGCATGCAGTCACATGGGAGAAGATCCTGGGAAGGTGGGAGAAAGGAGACTCTTAGGATGGGCCCTGCAGGCTGGGTCAGGCTGGCACAGGAGGGGAAGAAGGACAGAACCCCGGGGAATGCCAGCTTCTAAAGGGCAGTGGGAGAGGCGGTTCCAGCCACTGTGGTTTTGGTCAGCCCTTTACAGTAAGCTGTGGGGAAGTGTGGAGGTACTCGAGTGTGGTGGCACTTTTGGACATGAGCCCCACGTGCGGGTCACTTTCATCAGAACAGGAAAACGAAACAGTCTCCCCTGAATGATTTATGGGAGGGCTTGTATTTTGGGGATGTGATACTGCAATTTGTGCCATGGGATCAGGACATCTGTTTCCAGGGAGGTGTGTTCTCTTACCCCGAGTCTTTCCCACCGGGGACCTCTTATCCCCTCAGATAGTTACACACTTTGTCTGGGTTGCTTGTTAGCATACCAGGGACTCTGGTAAAAGTGGCCTCAATGGTGCATAAACATGAGTGGTGTGGGAGCCAACTGGGAGATGAGCAGGAACTGCCTGGGTCCCACCCTGTCCCTCAGATGGTGTCCAGCAGTGCAGTAAGCTGTAGGATTAGGGAGTGTGCCATCTGTCAGATGGCATAGACAGCCTCCCACTTAACAATTGAGTTTTAGCCATTTATTTGATTAAATTCCAGTTGTGCTGTCTCCCTGCGGATTCCTGTCCCTTGCTGGGGAACTCTACTGACAGCAGATCTTGGCCTACAACCCTTTCTCTCCAAGAGGCACATTCCCTGGGGCAGGTCTGAAGCAAGATGGCATGGAATCATCTAATATTCTGACTAGAGGGACTTGGGCAAGCTTTGTGTTCAGCTCTGCATGTCACTGGTGGTCACAGGGAGCCAGTCGGGAAGGGGCTTGCTCAGTGTCATACAGCCTGTTACGTGTTGAGCAGGACCTGGTGCCTCCGGCCTGGAGGTTCTTTCTAGGTCATGAGGCCTCATTCCTCTGGCCAGGCGTGTGTGTAAACAGAAACGTGCCGTATGCTTATGGTGGACAGGTACTCCCTCTTTTAGCTCTTCTCAGAAGGGGAATGTGGGAAGTTTTGCTGGTGCCCACCTTTCCCTGTCAGCCTAGTTCAGGTAAAGAACCCTCCAGGACAAATTCAACTTGGAAGGGAGGCTCAATACACATCTTTTCTTTTTTTTGCTCTACCCCATTTGCTTTTAAAAGGAAATATGAAATCTCAATTCTTTTTAAAACTTGTTTTTGTATTGGAGTATAGCCAATGAACAATGCTGTGATAATTTCAGGTGGACAGCAAAGGGACTCAGCCATACATATACACGTATCCATTTTCCCCCAAATTCTCCTCCCATCCAGGCTGGTACATAACATTTAGCAGAGTTCCCTGTGCTATATAGTAGGAACTTGTTGGTTATCCATTGTAAATATAGCAGTGTGTACATGTTGATCCCAAACTCCTTAACTATCTCTCTCTTCCCCTCATTCTTCCCCCGTGGCAACCATAAGTTCTTTCTCTAAGTTTGTGAGTTTGTTTCTCTTTCATGAAAGTTCATACAGGTCATTAATTCTTAGTGAGGAAGATCTTGTCTCCTTTATATCTCAGAGATTTTGTTTTGTCCAAAGAGTGTTGTGATTCTGGAAGCCCCACCTCACCCAGTTTTTCCCCACTAATCCTTTCTTACCGAAGGCTTTGTCCATGGTCTCCTAGCATGTCTGGGTGAATCCTCCCAGCGCCCAGCCTGAAAACCTCCTATAACCTGTGAGCTCCAGGAGCATATCATGCATGAATGTATGTGTGCAAGGACCTCCCCCTACCCTGTATGTGGGATCGAATATTCATTGTATAAGTCAAATTAAAATGTATTAACTTTCCTTCCAGATGCCCCCTGATAGCAAGTTTAATTACTCTGGACATAATTAAATGAGTTTAGGAGATTAGAAATATAAGGGGGTAGTGAAGAACATCAGTTTGTGGGGGAAAAAAGGAGAATTTAATTCTGGAGTCTTTTGTCACTTGGTGGGTAGAGTGCTGGGGACCCAGAAGGATGGAGGAAGTACTGGGGCAGAGGCAGAGGGAGGAGGGTTTTGGGATGTTGAACCAGTATTAGGATGTATCAGTCTCATGCCCCACAAATGTAGAAATGCATTTTCCTCCTGAATCAGGGCAGTCTTCTCCTGCAGTACTTGGGGCAACACACTTGAGGCAGATGGATCAACCAAGGAGCTGGCAAGCAGAGAACTGTACTGAGTCCTGCCCTCTGTTCTGCTTCGTTCTGGGGCATGGCCTGCTCTCCTGTGACAGGCATTCCTTCCTGAGGTAGGCTTTTTCAGGGACGCAGGGTCAAGTCCATAAAAGTCAGCATATCTTCAACAATGGAACTGTCTCCCCAGAGTGTTTCTCTGGCCCATCACACACTTCCAGGTACTTCAGCCCCAATCTTGTCCAAGGAACGAGGGGAGGAGGGCAGATTCCAGTGGAGTCAATAGACCCCTAGTCCTGCAGATTGATCAGCTGTTTCTCTATTAAAAACCTACACACATACTAATACATGTATTCACACTGATACACACACTCTCACATTCACATGCATGTACTTATATGAATACAAACTCCTGTACATTCATAGATTCACTCATAATTTACATACATGGACACATACCAGTACATATACACATACTTACATATATATACTTCCACACATACACATTTACTCACACACTTACACACACGTATGCACACTTGCACATACTTAATTCACTCTATATATACTTTTTCACTTATTTACATTCACACAAACACGTATTCATGCATACACATGTCTACATACTCACACACACATACACACACACACACACACACAACTAGATACTCAGAACTCAAAGGTGAATGCTTAGGAGAAAGCATCCTTTTTGTGATTAATCTTATAGGTTCTTTTCTTCAGAACTCAGTTTTTCAGCTGGAGCAAGTATCTTGCTTGAGTGATAGAGGCAGTTGTGGTTTGTTAAATTTTTTAGCTGCACAGGGCGGAAGGATATTCTTCCTCATAGTTTAGAATTACATTCTAGAAAGTTGCAAACAGATTTCCACACCCTTTCTGAAGGTGCTTTCTCCTCACTGTGGCTGTTTTCAAAGGATTGGCCAAAGCTCTAGATCGGGTCCCAGTATTTTTTTATGAAAGCAAAAAAGAAAGCATTACGACCCCAAATGAATAATGAAAGTGAAGGCAGAACAAGCCCAAGGAGATAAAGTGAAAATTCTCTTACGTTTGAGCCTGAGGTTGAGGGTGGGGGTTGGGGACTGACAACTGCTAGAATGGTGTTTAGAAATAAAGAGTCTGTGTTATGTCTAGTGGTCCTAGTATTTTGTGTTACCCTGACCCCAGCATTGTATCATTTCAATGCAGTCGGGTGTGCAAACGTTAGGTTCTGATCCATGGAAGGTATTTTGTATTCAAGCCAAATCTACACTTCAGATTTGAAATGGAGGGGGGTGATAGAGGAGGGGAGAAGGGGTGGGGCTGAATGGGGGCAAAGGTCAGTGTTTGCAGGTCTGAGACCATGTTTAATATCACATGACACCTTTGTCAAACAGTGTCACCCCCACCCCTCCGTACACACAGGCCGTCTGGGTTTCTGTACCTAAGGGACCTTCCTCTGTGTTGTCTTCCTGCCCAAACTCTCAGACTTGCTTTCTGTAAACCAGATGACATGAATGAAATTTGACCTGTCACATTTTTTTTTTTTTTTTTAATGTGGTGGCATGGGAAGCCCTGGAGGGTCATGTGCTCCCTTCTCTCGCCGGTCGGGCCTGTCTGCATCCCCCTCCTGGCCTCCTGTGGGCTGTCTGAGGCCTCAGGGATAGACTGGAGGCCAGCGGGGTGGGAGCAGTTTTATGTTTCATACCCATGACCTTAAAGGTGAGCCTCGGGTCTGCAGCCCAGGGTCGGGTCATCTTTTGAAACCTCAAAGGAGATGAATGAAACCTGGGCAGTCAGATGCATTCAAAGCAGCCTCAGACAGCAGTGATTATGGCTGTCTGCTGCCCTGCTCTAGTAATGGGGGGAACAGGGGAGTGTGGGCTAATAGCCTACCATTCCCCTTGTGAACCAGATTTCACCTCTGGCTTTAATCTTCACCTAAGCCCCGTGGATGTCTGGCCCTATCACTGGCCCCTGAGTAAGCACTGCTGCTCTTGATGATACCTGGGCTGGGACGGTGCAGTGACACACCTCTCTGTGTCTAGGGTCTCTGGGTATCTCCAAGGATGTTCTGTAATACAGGGCAACCTGGGTGGATATCCTAATTGCCTCCCTCCTTCACCTTTCAGACCAGAGAGAGGTTTGAAGACCAGGGAGAAGGAGAAAGCATCACCAGAAATAACCGTTTCCCGATGAAATTTTATCTGAACTTTATGAAAGAGAGAGCGCTCCCCTAATGACCATAGATCAGCAAAGGCAGGAGGACTTTGGAGGCACAAAGACCTGGTTCAAATCCCATGTCAGTTGAAGCTGTCCTTTCTCTGAGATCCTTCTTTCCTCATCTTGGAAATGGGGATAATAATCACTCGGCTGTGAGGTTACTGTGAGTGCTGATGAGTTATTGTACTCAAAGTGCCTTGTATGGCTTTGCCTCTCAATCTATTCTAGTCATTAGTCACTTTTCAAGATTTCGATTGGGCTCTTATTTATAAGCATTCGAGGCAGTCTGTGCACATATCCATGGGGCAAAGGCATTTGGAGAGGGGAAGGGATCATGTTCAAGAATGAAGTTTGAATTCTTTGATCAACCAATACTCTTGACAAAAATTATGATTTACGTTATTTTGGGAGCTGGAGAATTCTCTACTCAGTGCACTGTGGTGGGAAGAATCCATGCAGAAGCCAAGCGGTACCCTGAGGATAGGCATGAAGCCTTAGAGCCTTTACTGAAGTTGCTCAGTCGTGTCCAACTCTTTGCGACCCCATGGACTATAGCCTACCAAGCTCCTCTGTCCATGGGATTTTCCAGGCAATAGTACTGGAGTGGATTACCATTTCCTTCTCCAGGGAATCTTCCCGACCCAGGGATCCAACCCGGGTCTCTCGCATTGTAGACAGACACTTTGCCGTCTGAGCCACCAGGGAAGTCCTTAGTGCCTTTAGACCAGTTGTAGTTTTGAGAGCTGCTCTTAAATGGATCAGATCAGCTTTACTTGCTTAATGAAGTGTCTGCTGCCTCCCGCGTCCTCTCTCCTACTCCCATCTCCAGACTACAAAGGTTACTCTTTAAATAAGATATAATCTTTGCAATTATGCCTGAGACATCACAGATCACACACAGCCAGCCACTAGTTCCTATCTTATGAGCTTCTTTGTTAAAAATTCAGTCTCTTTCAGTGTGGGAGATATCTGCTTACTGCCAATTTTGAAAGTCCTAAAAATCAAGGAAAAAGCAAGAAAAACTGGGCAGAGGGAAATATTATAATATGGAAGGAGACTAAGGACTGGATATCTTCTCTGGTCCTGACACTGCTGCTGCTGCTGCTAAGTTGCTTCGGTCGTGTACGACTCTGTGCGACCCCATAGACGGCAGGTCACCAGGCTCCTGTCCCTGGGATTCTCCAGGCAAGAACACTGGAGTGGGTTGCCATTTCCTTCTCCAATACATGAAAGAGAAAAGTCAAAGTGAAGTCGCTCAGTCATGTCCAACTTAGCGACCCCATGGACTGCAGCCTACCAGGCTCCTCCGTCCATGGGATTTTCCAGGCAAGAGTACTGGAGTGGGGTGCCATTGCCTTTTCCAGGTCCTGACACTAATTAACCACAATTAGCCTTATATCTTGAGCAGGTATATCTCCTTGCCCCCAGCCCTCTCAGTTTTTTGATCTGAAGATGGACTGATGGTTTCTGCTCCCTGCTAGCTTTGTTGCGATATGCACTGAGATAGTGGATAGTAAGAAAAACATCTATTTCTGCTTTATTGACTATGCCAAAGCCTTTGACTGTGTGGATCACAATAAACTGTGGAAAATTCTGAAAGAGATGGGAATACCAGATCACCTGACCTGCCTCTTGAGAAATCTGTATGCAGGCCAGGAAGCAACAGTTAGAACTGGACATGGAACAACAGACTGGTTCCAAATAGGAAAAGGAGTACGTCAAGGCTGTATATTGTCACCCTGCTTATTTAACTTATATGCAGAGTACATCATGAAAAACGCTGGACTGGAAGAAACACAAGCTGGAATCAAGAATCAATCACCTCAGATATGCAGATGACACCACCCTTATGGCAGAAAGTGAAGAGGAACTAAAAAGCCTCTTGATGAAAGTGAAAGAGGAGAGTGAAAAAGTTGGCTTAAAGCTCAACATTCAGAAAACGAAGATCATGGCATCCGGTACCATCACTTCATGGGAAATAGATGAGGAAACAGTGGAAACAGTGTCAGACTTTATTTTTTGGGGCTCCAAAATCACTGCAGATGGTGACTGCAGCCATGAAATTAAAAGATGCTTACTCCTTGGAAGAAAAGTTATGACCAACCTAGATAGCACATTCAAAAGCAGAGACATTACTTTGCTGACTAAGGTCTGTCTAGTCAAGGCTATGGTTTTTCCTGTGGTCATGTATGGGTGTGAGAGTTGGACTGTGAAGAAGGCTGAGCGCTGAAGAATTGATGCTTTTGAATTGTGGTGTTGGAGAAGACTCTTGAGAGTCCCTTGGACTGCAAGGAGATCCAACCAGTCCATTCTGAAGGAGATCAGCCCTGGGAATTCTTTGGAAGGAATGATGCTAAAGCTGAATGAAACTCCAGTACTTTAGCCACTTCATGCGAAGAGTTGACTCATTGGAAAAGACTTTGATGCTGGGAGGGATTGGGGGCAGGAGGAAAGGGGGATGACAGAGGATGAGATGGCTGGATGGCATCACTGACTTGATGGACGCGAGTCTGAATGAACTCCGGGAGTTGGTAATAGACAGGGAGGCCTGGCGTGCTGTGATTCATGGGGTCGCAAAGAGTCGGACACGACTGAGCAACTGAACTGAACTGAACTGAAGGTAACAAAGTGCTGTGTGTATTTTTTGCTCCCTAACCTGTGATTTCTTCCTTGAAGAAGCTAAACCCAGCTTCCCATGGCCAGTTAGCCTGGGGTTGGGACTTACCATAGTCCCCTTATATTATTAGCAAAAGTTACCCCAAACCCTAACAATGTCCAACTTGCTCAATCCTGTGGCTGTCTGGAGGACTTGACAAACTGGTGTTCATGTCTAGGACTTCAGTCCTCCTTGACACCGTGTGGAAGATGGCAAGATCTTCAGAGATGGCCCTGTGATGCTCAAAAGAAGTCACAGAATGAAGCATTTGTTGATATAGTGCAGGGGTTGGCAAACTACAGCCTAGGGGACCAAACCTGGAGCACCACCTTCTTTTGTAAACAGTGTTTTGTTGGAACACAGGTGAAATTCTTTTGTCCATCTATGTCTGCCTAAGTCAATGGCTACCTTCAATAGCAGATTTGAATAGTTGTCATGGACACTGACCCTCAAAACCAGAAATATTTACTACCTGGCTCTTTGCAGGAAAAATCTACTGACCTCTGGTATAGACTAGAGATCAAAATAGGCTGTCACGCAAGTTTCGTATGAGTGTGTGACCTCCTTAGTTATTGTGTTTATTTACTAATGAATTCTTATTTGTATCAAGGAGTTAATACTGATTTTGGGCTCAATGGGGGAACAATAAAGTATCATTTTCTTTGTTGTTTTTTTTTTTCCCCCTATTTGGGAAGTTTCTTCCCTTAAGAGACAGAAGAAAATTAACCATCTATGTGCCAGACTCTTTATGCCATTACCTTTACTTTCTGTGGCAAACCAGTGAGTTAAATACTTTATACATGGAGGAAGTGACCTTCAGAGAGGTTAACTCGGTCAAGATCACACAGCTAATATGGGGTGAAGCCAGGATTTCAATCCAGGCCTGTCAACACTGGTCTCTTCCCGTTAGAGGTTGCAGTCTCCTTTCCCTCTGCCTCTCTCTCGGAAAGATACTCTGAGATCAGATCTAGACATTATCGAGACCTTGGAGGCATGAACTAAAGCCACTGGGTTACCTCTCGGGGCATTTTATAGCCTCAGTTCCAACTGTGGAGTAAAAGGCTTTCTAATTTACAGAAGGGATTTTAGGCATCAAATTGAAAGCTGAGAAATGTTACAGGGGTGAGGGGATTAGGAAAGTGTGGTGTTCTTCCCTGAGCCCTAAAATCACCTGAAGAGGTGACTACCTCACCACCCATGTGAGGCGCAGGTTAGAACTGTTGCTAATTTATATGAATTTGTCTATGCAACTACTACTAAATGAATTACGCAGTTTTACTATATTAGCAACACTCTACATGCCCACATGCTCTCAAGTAGGAAGTAGAGATCTGATAAATGTCAACTTGGAGGATCCTATAACTTTCATCTCATCCCATAAACATTTGTCCATACACCTATAAACATTTGTCCATACACCTATAAACATTTGTCCATCAACCCCTCAGCCTCTCCATGTATAGCGGAGCAAGGGCCCGTGATGGCCTGGCTGTCTTGGGTGTTGGTGATAGCCCTGATTTTGAAGGTAGCAGGAGAGTTCCTGGATCCTGGAACCAGCCTGGACACGGAAATTGTCTGTGCTGGCTGAGCTGAGGTTCTGGACTGAAGCCAGCCTAGGAGAAGAGGCATCCTATCTGTGATAAGGACGAGAGGCCAAAGGCGGCTACAGTTGCCCTTGGCCTGGCCCTTTTGCTTAATATATGGTCAATCTTCTGATGAAAGGGCTGGGGGTTAAAGGTTGGCTCTGAGTTGACTGTTAATATACCTGCCCTCCTCTTGCTCTCTGGGGGAGGGTTTTATTCTGTAAGGTTAATTCAGGGTAAATACATTTTAGGGAGAAGCAGGAATGATAAAGACATTAAAGAATTTCTTTTTAAAGGGGAAAAGTCAATGATTAATCTGTTATCCTCTGAGTTGCCGATCTTAGTGGTGCACATGTCTAATTCTTTAAAGGCTCAGAGCTCCTAGGCTTATGAAGGGATGATAAATAAGAAATAGTAATTAAATTAAGGATGTGCTCACTGGCCCCTCTAAATTCCAGGAAGTTTGAAAATGGACTCACACTTTGTCATAATTAAGACCTTCACTCAGGGTGTTCTGGTGGTACTGAGCGGAAGGAGGCATCATGGGAGCTCCCCAGAAAGAGAAAGCCTGGGCAGGGGCAAGGGGAAGGGGGGCGAGGTGGCAGTGAGAGGGAGAGGCTAGGCTGTAGGAGAGTCAGACAGAAGTTTATGGGGTGGGCTTGGAGCTGTTGGATCCTGGGTCCTCGGGGTCCGTATTAGATCTCTACCCTAACCTGAGAGAAATGTGAGCATAGAGACGATTACTAATGCATTGATTTCTCTGAGACTGGAGTGGTATTCTGGAAAGTGAAAGTGAAGTAAAAGTCACTCCGTCGTGTCCGACTCTTTGTGACCCCTTGGAATATACAGTCTTTACCAGCTGAGCTGCCAGGGAGGGTCTTCTGAAACAGTCGGTATAAGAGCTACGTTGGCTCCTCTGGACCAACAGCTCTACAGAAGGAGGCTGCAGCAGTGACTGCGGGGTGGGGTGGGGTAGTCTCATATGGAAACCTTGAGCCCCTCACTTTCCCAGGGCCATTCCATCCAGAGTAATGTTGAGGAGCCAGACTGCAGCTCCAGGCACAGTCAGTGATGGCTGCTGCAGCTCGTAACTCAGGCTATGTGATTTTGGGGAAATCTGAAACATTGAGATAATAACTCCTGGAGGGAGGAGATCCTGGCAGCCAGACATGTGAGGGTCAGTCTTCATGGAAGAGAAGGATCAGGGGCATCGATAGTGTCTGGATGGGTGTGAGTGAGGAGGGACAGAGTCCTGGGAAAGTCTGTCTCCTACAGTCACTTGTGGAGCTGAGGGAATTGGTGTGTGTGTGGGCTGAGGTGGGAAGGGCTGAGCCTCTGACCTCTGGGTTAAGGAAATGCCATTTTCTTTTTTTCCTTAAAGAAAAAAAACCATACACACACACACACACACACACACCGAAAAAGAAAAAAATTCCAACAGTTTATGGTCCTGTTTATTCTCAGACAGGGAGTGGACGGCCTTTTGGAGGTGTCCGACTGTGCCGTCCAGCCAGACTGACATCTGTGGGAGCTCAGGGTTTTAAATGTTTAGTCTGCATGAGACCCTCAGGCCCCAGCGGGCTCAACTCCTGATATGCCTTAACTCAGCCATCTGCCCCCCACCTCCTCCCATGAAATGGAAACGTAGGGGTTTGTATGAAGGAAGCTGGCTCCTCCTGAAGTCTAAGGGGGAGGACCGTGTGCAGGCCTGTCATCACAGTTGTTGGGAACCTTAGCCTGGAGACCTCCTTATAGCTGTAGGTCAGCATCTGCCCGCCCCTCCCCTTCTCCCTTACAGCCAGCTGACATTTCTTCCTCTGATGGGCATGGCCAGGGCTGGGCTCTGTTCACTGAGCCCTTCACACTTACTACTTTTGCTGCACTTACACACAGCCCTGAGATTGTTTGTTAGCATGTCTGTGTGCCCCTAGTAGTTTCGTCCTTTTAAGTCTCCAGCTCCTAGATCAGTGCCTGACATAGAGCTTTCTTGTTCAGTAAAAACTTCTGGAATTGTCCTGAACTGAACTCAGCTGCCTATGCTTGTCAAAAGACCCCTGGACTTGGTGGAGTCTGCTGCCACACTGGACCAGTTGTGGCATCTGCCTGTCATTGCAGGAGATGCAACTGTCATTGCAGGTTGGATCCCTGGGTGGGGAAGACCCCCTGGAGAAGGAAATGGCAAACCCACTCCAGTATTCTTGCCTGGAGAATCCCATGGACAGAGGAGCCTGGTAGGGGCTACAGTCCAGCAGAGAGTCAGACACAACTGAGCATGCACTGGCACTGGAAGGGAGCAAGAGCTTTGCAGAATCTGAGTCTGTATCTGTAGAGTTCCTGGGCCATGGTCCTGGAGTAACCAGTGGGCAGGGGTGGCCCTCTGAAACCTGCACTCTGTTGTGAAAGTTGGCCCATTTAGTGACAGAAGAAGGACAACTGGGGTCTGTGGGACAAGGAGGGGAGATGGAGGGGCTCACCCTTGTGCTGCAGGTGTGCACTGAGGCCACTGCTTTTCTGTCTGGAGGTTCTATGGGGCCTGGCAGAGGGGACACCCTGGGAGTGACATCAGGCCGGGTCTAACAGTCACCTACTTAGTTCTTGCCTGAGTAGCAGCAGGCAGACTGCAATTAAATAAGCCTGGTTTAAAAATATGTTATTGCTAAACATACACCTTTGTTCCTCATGGCTCCCAGGGACTAAAGGGCATGAGGATGTATAAGGCAAAACAAACAAGTTCAGTTGGCAGATTATTTACATTGATAAACATAATTTACACTAATCAATTAGCAGAATATGAGTTGTAAAAGAAAAACACCCCCAAAACATCGGTTTGAACTGTGTGTTAAAATAGCGGCTTATATTTTGCTCCAAATGCCTCATTTAGAGGTCACCTCCAGGAAGAGTCCTTGTCCTCTGGGGGTCTCTCTTTTGGCAGCTCCTGCAGTTTGGCCAGTTGCTCTTCGACTGCAGGAGCTTTGGATTTGGAGATTCTTTACATGCCAAGGACAATTCAGGGGATAAGCTTAGCCATGCTGTTCTTCAGCCTACACTGCCTGCTCTGATGTTCATCTGTGTATCTGCTGCTCGTTCCATTTCACATTTATAGTGAGCCTACTATGTGCATTACCTGTTCCCAGGTGACTTAGTGGTAAAGAATCTGCCTGCCAATGCAAGATACTTGGATTCGATCCCTGGGTCAGGAAGATCCCCTGGAGCAGTAAATGGCAACCTGCTCCAGTATTCTTGCCTGGAAATCTCATGGACAGAGGAACCCCGTGGGCTATAGTCCGTGGGGTGGCAAAGAGTCAGACCCCACTGAATGAGTGAGCACACACATTACTATGGATATTAGGTAGCACTGTGATATTGCAAGGGTGATTCCAAAGATATGGAGTATTCTGAGGAGCTCACTATCTAATTCAGGATTTCTCAACCTCCATACTGTTGACATTTTGGCTCAGAAAATTCACTGTTGTCAGTGGCCGTCCTGTGTACAGGATGTTTAGCAGCGTTCCTGGCCTCTGCCCACTAGATACGAGTGGCTCCCCCTCCACTCACCTCACCCTGAGTTGTGACAATAAAAAATGTCTACAGACACTGTCCCCTGGAGGGCAAAATCACTTCCTGTTGAGAACTGCTGGACTAATTGAAGACAGACACACCTGACGCAGAGCGATGTGCTTTAATGGATGTGTGTTCCATGGGTTATGGGATAGGAAAGGAGGGACCAGGGGACATTTGAGTTGCACCTTGAGTAGTGTGTGGAAGTTTGCCAAGCACAGCACAGAGGAAGGGGCTCTGTATGCAGAAGGAGAGTGAGCAAGGTACAAAGGCATCGCAGAGCATCTTGGGCTCAGGGAACTGAAGGAGCTGGATGTGGCTGGTGTGTGGGCTGAATTATGGTGGGGGAGGAGGAGGCAGGAGAGGGGACCCTTACAGTAGGCTGGAGTGGGTAGGAAGGCACCCTGTGGGCAGTGATACACTTGGACTACACTCTTTTCTGACACTGGAACCAATGAAGACCTACTTAGTCAAACTTGGGGTAGAGTGGGCAGCTGAGATATCGCTCATGTGCTAACCAGTCAATCAGATTAAATCAAATGAAGGTAAGTGAATTACACTTAACCTTCTTCTTCTTCCATCACCTACTCAACCTTAAATAGAAACTAGAAGTAAAGCGAGCTGCACTCATACATAAGCCAGGATTTTTCCTGGGAGCATAGGCGTGAACTGTGCCCCTTCCAGGCCATGGTGGTCCTACTTTCCTCTCCTCTTTCACCAGTCCTAGGGGAATGAAGCTTCAGAGCATGTCAGAGATGCAAGACAGAGGACCCTGGGCCCTGTGTGGGAGAGAGCTTCTCGTAGACCAGAGCACCCTTCCAAGAGCTCACACAAGCAAGAAGTAAACTTCTGTGGTGTTAAGACACTGCATTTTGGATGACTGCATCGTACATTCTCCTAACAAACACAGAGATTGCTAATCCAGTCCCAGAGCACAGATGTCTACTCTGTTGCCAGCACTGAACTGGATATGAGGCTGAAAACTGCATTTGAAATGATGATGTTTCAGAGGAGAGCTGTGGGGAGAGTGAGGTTCTGGCTTGATCCTCCTTCCCAGAGCTTGCAGTAATATTTGCAGATGGTAGCTGCCCTCTGTGTTTTACCTAGACAGTGTATTAAAAAGCAGAGATATCACTTTGCCGACAAAGGTCCATATATTAGTCAAAGCTATGGTTTTACCAGTAGCCTTGTACGGATGTGAGAGTTGGACCATAAATGAGGCTGCACACTGAAGAACTGATGCTTTTGAACTGTGGTGCTGGAGAAGATTCTTGAGAGTCCCTTGGACTGCAAGGAGGTCAAACCAGTCAGTCCTAAAGGAAATCAACCCTGAATATTGATTGGAAAGACTGGTGCTGAAGCTGAAGCTCCAATTCTTTGTCCACCTTATGAGAAGAGCCAACTCACTGGAAAAGACCCTGATGCTAGGAAAGATTGAAGGCAAAAAGAGAAGGGGATGGCAGAGGATGAGACGGTTAGATAGCATCACTGGTTCAATGGATATGAATCTGCGCAAACTCTGGGGAGATTGTAGAGGACAGAGGAGCCTGGTTTGCTGCAGTCCATGGGGTCACAAAGAGTTGGACATGACTTAGAAACTGATGAACAAGAAAAAGCTGCCCTCTGCACTTTTATACCTTCCCCTCCCCACCCACCATCCCTTCTTATCCCCCACTATCCTCTTCATCCCCTTTCCCTACTGGTTACAAAACCTTCCTGTGAAAAGCTGGAGGAACCAGCCTTTTGCTTTCTGCTAAAGCACCAGGCAGAGAGCTCACTGGAGTTCTCAGGAAGGTACGGTGTCCATTGCTTCTCTTTTTGTGGCCAGGCACTAGCACTCCAGTCCGGCTGAATCATCTGGTGCAGTTGGCTACATTTAAACAGCAGATCCTATCTCGTGCTCCTGAAAACAAGAGGGTTGTCCCATGTGTGTAAGTGTCTGTGGGCTGTGGGCTGTGGGCCTGGTTAAATACAGCTAGTGAAGTTTCATGCATTTACACATGGGGATTGGAGAACTGGATATGGGGAGTTCCTAGAGCATGCATGTGGTTACCGTTTACCCTTAGTCTGGTTGGGTAAAACGAACTCTGGGATTTTAACAGGAGCTTCATATGTGCACTTTGATGACTATTGGCAACAAGATAGCAGCAAGAAAGGCATTGCTTTCTGAACTCCCTTTCCCAAATAACCCCTTTCAACCCAATATGCCTTAACTCCTTGTGTCCTGTTCGATGGAAAGGGAAGAGGGGGAGGGGAGGAGGAGGAGGGGAGGAGGAGGAGGAAGGTGAGAGGGAGGAGAGAGAGGAGGGGAAGTGAGTGTGGTGGTGAAAAATAGAAGGGAAACTTGAGTGTGCCTTTTCTTTCTCTTTCTCCACCCTCAGCCATCATTAACAGAAAAATATTTTTAAAAGATCCCTTGATGGCATCCCCAAATGCAGAGCCTGACATTTTCTTAGCTGATGGCCTCCTCCGTGAAGGTATTTTGTGTCCTCCCAGCATGCCTGCTGGATCCCTGGTTTGCTGCGGTTGCTAAGGTAAATACTCTTTCCATTAAGCACCACAACCCAGGAGTGGCCTAAAGCTCAAATAAATGACCAAGGAGCAAGTTAAACATTCCCTGGGGTGATTTTAACCTATGCAATGGCTTTTTGGGAAAATTGCCTATTTTTTTTCAAGTTTTTTCAAGTGTCTCTTATTCCCTTCTTTTTTCTTTCTTTTTTAGCTGAGTACATCTTTTCTTTCCTTTGTTTATGCATTGGATGAAGGGTGGAAGCTGGATTAATAAATCAAAAAGGACTGCCCCCCCCAACCCCCGCTGCCCTGCAGCCCCAGCCTCTTATTTGCAAGGAAAGCCAAGCAGGATACATGCATTATGTTAACTTTGGGGACCCGGGCCGTGTAGCCAATTCATGCAGAGTCTCCACTTCCCTTTCCTGTGAAAATACCACAACACAACAGGCACTGGAGAACCATGTCCTTCTGGAAGCCTTCTCTGGCAGGAGGAGAATTCAGCGATCCTGGTCCACTATTACATTTCCAGATGAGTGTGCCCAGAGATGTGCACGTGGCTTAGTTGTGCTTGCTCTCCTTTGCCTCAAGAAGGATGTGTTCACAGGCCTCAGGAAGAAAAGTGTCCTGACAGTTGTCATGCTTCGTTGTTTGACTAAGACACCTTAGGGCAGTCTTATCTTCTTTTAATCTTTCATGGTGGAGGAGCCTGGATGGCCTGGCAGAAGGCAGTGTTGGAAAGGAAATCATGAATGAGCAGCAGCTGCTTGATGCTGCCTGGACCCCTGAGGAAGAAAATCTCTCTCTGAAAGTCACTCTCAATTCTGCCCTGACTACCCTCTCTGGGAGTCTGCTTCTTCTCTGGATGCTGTATCTCCCTGCTAGATGGCACATTTCCTGCTGCCCCAGACTCCTGTCTCTTTCTTCCACACTCCCTTGTGTCTGCTATGCCCAGGATTCTCAGTGGACAGTCCGAATGCACCTCTCATCACCGAAGTCAAACTCTGGGGAGGCTGAAGACCATGATCATAAACTCCCAGGTTGGTGGTTTTCAAACCACGCTTCTCAGCTTCCAGAACCAAGAGAGGCCTTGGGTGTGAACAGTGGTTCCTTGGCCAGCGTGATCTTTTTAGAACTGTGAATCCGATCGTGTTACTCCACTCACTGAACTTCGAGACAAACTGCATCCCAGGAGTTTGGCTTTGTGTGACCCCACCTTTCTCACTGCATTTTACCTTCTAGGGGGCAGCAGACCCCTCAGCTCCCTCTGCGGTTTCAGCCTCCATGGCTCGTCCCCTGTGTGTTACCTGGCTACTCCCATTGTCCTTCCTTTGGGTTCCCCTTAAACACCTGTTCCCTGAGAAGCCTTCCCTGAACCACAGACAAAGTCAGTGTCCCCAGGGGTGTATTCATAGAGCCTGGTGGGGCTTTTTCTCCACTGCATGAGGCCCAACTGAAATTACTTAAGAATTTGGTGCATTTATTTCCTTAATGTCTGTCTTCCCCACTGAACCATAAGAACCACAGGAGCAGTCCTGTTCCATCTGCAGATGTATTTCTAGCCTGTGTCTACAGTGGGCTTCCCTGGTGGCTCAGACAGTGAAAGAGTCTGACTGCAATGTGGAAGGCTTGGGTTCATTTCCTTGGTCGAGAAGATCCCCTGGAGAAGGGAATGGCAATCTACCCCAGTATTTTTGCGTGGAGAATCCCATGGACAAAGGAGCCTGGTTGGCTACAAGTGCATGGGGTCGCGAAGAGTCGGACACCACTGAGCAACCAACACTATGGCTATAGTAGGTGCTCAATAAATGAATGTTTAATGAACGAGAGAATGAGTGACCTTTCCTCTCCCTATGGTATCTGGCCTCCTTTTTATTGGTTTCCCTGCTCTTCAAGTTGTCTGTCCACTGTTTAACAGAGCAGATTAAAAGAATTCCACCAGAACTCTTTTATAAAAAGGAGGGTTGAGTGGGGTTTTTAAAACACCTTCTTTAAGCAGCCCTCAAAGAATATAGTCTTTCTTTCCCTTCCTGGAGTGGGAAATCAGAACTCCTGGTCAGTACACACAGGGTCTGGATTCTGGAGATCTTGGAAGTGACCTAGATACCCTGGAGGCTGTCCAGGGCCTGGAACCAGTTGAAGGGGCCCCACTACCCATCGCTGAGGCCTGAACTCCTTGTCCAAGCAACCTCTTTGCCAAACCGCCTCGGGCTACAGCACCAGGCTCCAGAGCAAGACTTGGATGGAGATATTAGAGAATAGTTCTGACACCCACCTCCTTTTCCTTCTGAAAAAGCCCAGCTTTATGGCCCTTTCAGGAAATGTGGGAGGGGACAGCCCAGAATGTAACTGGGGCAGGAGTAGGGGTGGGGGCGAGATGGAGGAGAATTCTTATGTTTTTCGTTCTTGACGCTAAGTCAGTCTGTTTTTGTACTTGAGTCTTTTAAGCTTTTCCACATGTGCCCCAAGGGCCCATCGGTGAGTGTGTTTTATAAACTGGAAAAATGAATAAAAATAAAACCCAGAAGGGAAACACCAGAAGGAGTGTGAAGGGAAAAGTGTTAGTTCCTCTGTACCTCCCAGCTAGGCCTGCTTGCATTTGTGGGAGTCCCAGGGTCAGGTTTATTTGGCTTTATGGATAAAATGTGGAGTCTTCGCTCAGAAAAAGCCTCATCGGTTTTGTATTTGGCCTGCTCCGTTCAGCATTAATTAACTTCAGGAAAGTAAAAAGTGATCCCTTTTTATTTGGCTATCTGGCTCCACAAACCTTGCTGGCTTCCTGTCCCATAGGTGTTGGATTGATGGGACTGCAAATGTGTAAAGTCTTGTACAGGAAGCCCCCTGGCTCGGCCATTCAGAGGCTCTCACCTCCTGCTGGACCCTAAACACAAGCAGCCAGGAGGCCCAGGCCCCATCTCTCAGTTTGTGCCTTAGGAAATGGTACCTGAAAGAAAACTTCATTTTCTTTTCTTACCATGCCTGGGCCAAAACAAGAGCCCAGGAAAGGGGATACTTGGAAAATAAATTTTCCATATTGCCTGAAAAATCAACCACAACCAAAACCCCAAATATTTAGAAAAGCAGCATATTTAGGGAGTTTGAAGAACTTTGAAATAACTCAAGAAGGTTTATGTTGACCCCAGGATGGTCTCTGCCATGTGCCCTAAGGCTTTTTTCTTCTGAAAAAGCCCAGCTATTAAGGCTTTGTTTTCTGAATCTTGCTTGAATCACTTTATGAGCAAAAGCATTTCTGAGAACACACAACTAACATATATATATATATATACACACATACCCATATATATATATATATATTTTTAATTGTAATAAATGTGTACTTACTTTTATACTCGTGGCTGCAGTCACTGACTCAGTGAACATGAATTCGAGCAAATTCTGGGAGGTAGTCAAGGACAGAGGAGCCTGGTGTGCTGCAGTCCATGGGGTTGCAAAGAGTCTGACATAACTTAGCAACTGAACAATAACTTTGTATTCATCTATCACATATATTTAAAAATAAACCCCTGAATAAAACTTAAGAATTGTTACAGGTAAAACAAATATTTAAAAATAATGATTTTAATCTATTAACAATACACAAATCTTTTTTTTCTTGCTAAGGTATATGATTAATGACTATATTTTTAGTAAGAGCAAAGGGACTGGATAGGCTCACTGTTTTTGAACATATAATGCTTTGTGACACAGTGAGTTAAAAGTCTGATTCTAGGTTTAGTTTTTCAAAACCTAGGCTATAATAGCTAAAAAAGATATGTTTTTATGTATCTCTAAAAAGGGATACATAAGTCCAAATGGAAGAAGGGAACTGGGGCTCTCATTTCTGAATCCCAGCCTCTGTGAAGGCATACACTTCAATTTGTCCCTGATTCTGAGAAAGATTGAGGGCAAGAGGAGAAGGGGGCGACAGAGGATGAGATGGTTGGGTAGCATCACTGACTCAATGGACATGAGTTCGAGCAAACTCCGTGAGATAGTGAATGACAGGAAAGCCTGGCATGATACAGTTCATGGGGTTGCAAAGAGCTGGGCATGACTCAGTGACTGAACAATGTGCTATAGCAAACAGGGTGCTGATGTCAGTCCCTCTTTGCATGGGATACCCTCATTTCCCTCGAGACACATCGGTGCCATATATGATAGAGATCCTTTGTAACGTGGCAACAACCTGACAAATATTAGCAAAACTTATTCCTTTATTATTGCGCAGGAAGAATGTTTTCCAAAGGTGTTCATGCCTAGCCCTTGCAAACTATGAACATGTGACCTTATGTGGCAAAGGGGTCTTTGCAGGTATAATTAAGGTTAAAAACCTTAAAATAGAGAAAATATTCTGGAATATCCAGGTGCACTCAATCTACTTCCTGAGACCTTAAAAGTAGAGAACTTTTTCTGGCTGGAATCAGAGAGATGTAACAAAAGGGGAGATCAGCTCAGAGTAATATGAAGTGTGAGAGGGAGCTGGACCACAGTGACTGACCCACATGGGAAGCGTAAGTAGCACTGCAGGTAGCCTCTCAGAATAAGATAGCTGGCCCCCAACTGACAGCCAGCAAGGAAACAGTGACTTCAGTCCTACAACCACAAGGAACTGAATTCTGCCAGCAACCTGAATCAACTTGGAAATAGATCCTTCCCCAGGGTCTTCAATAAGGAATGTGTCCTTGCCCACAGTTTGGTTTTGGCTTTGTGAGACAAAGAGGACCCAGTCCAATCCAGCTGGACTTTGGACCTACAGAAACGGTGAGATCATTTGTGTTGTTTCAAGCTTCTAAGTTTGTGGTAATTTGTTTTGGCAGCAATAGAAAACTAATGCAATTATATATTATAAATACTGTAAGCAGGAGCTCTAATATTTTCTTCTCACACTCAGTGGTTCATCTTGTGCACCTCTTGGGGTGTGGGAAAACCACTTGAAACCACTGTCATCCAAAATTCTAGTTCCTCCCTGGGAAAAGACCCAGATATAATTTTTAGTCTGTGTTTCTGAGCCATTTACAACAAACTTAGAGAGAAGCAGTGCCCTGCCCAAGTGTCAAGTAGTGTGATAGTAAATTTTGGATGTAACAACTTAAATAATTGTATCAACTCTCCAGGTGTCCTCATGACAATGAGAGAGAAGTAGTGATGAGGCCCAGGATTCCAGCTGTCGGGGTACTGTGGCTGGAGCCTGGACTTTAAGTGGAATATCATTCTTGCTCATGGCCTGATTACATCCTTTCATATTTTATAGCTGCTTATGCTTCTGATGTTTGCTTGGCAGCTTTCTGTGAGCACAGAATGTTTTGGTGGCACTGGTCTGCAGGACCCTTTCCTACTCACAGCAAATCAGTGTGGGTTGTCTCTTGGATATTTACAACAGTCAGAGGAGTGAGTGTATCAGGACCAAATAAGCTCAGAGAGGTTAAATGATCTGCCCAAGGCAATAAGGCAGCAAGCCATAGACTCAACATGCTTGAGGTGCCTGGCTCCAGCAGGGATCTGGATGAGGGGACAGGGCTTACATCACCAGGACACTGAGGAAGGGAGCGCATTGACACAAGGAGTAATGAGCACCCCAGGCAAGACTGACCTTAGGATGTGTGCAGCTGTGTTATAGTGAGTCAAGGAGCCTGCGGCACTAGGCCTCTCTCAGCCCAAATGTCTCACTCATTTTCACCACCAGGAGTCCGCTTGTCCCAGTCTGTATGTTTGGGATCCCTCTCCTGCTTTCTCTCAGCCTCTCTATCCTTCAAAGAGCCATCCTGAAATACCCCTCCCAGGCCTCCCCTAGTATTTATTTCCTTCAATTCCATCATGTTAATTCTTCAAAAGACTAATTTGAACAATTAGTTTTATTGTTCAAGTAAGACTGGAACTTATCATATGCTGCTTTGTATTGCTATTACAAAACAGCTGCTGCCTTGACTGTTGAGATAGCTCTTACATGCCATGCTTTATACACTGCTGTGGCCCTGCTATACCTGGTGCAGTGGGGGCTCTAAAAATATGTGTGTGTGTGTGTGTGTGTGTGTGTGTGTGTGTGTGTGTGTGTATGTTGAATGAATAAGTGAGATGTTTTGATTTCCTTTGTTCTTTCTTTCCCTCTGGTTGTATGCCTCAACTGTCCCCTTTAATAACAATAATTATTTGACTTATATATAGATTAATGTGGCAAATATAAGCTCCTGCAGTCCCAGGTGGAGGAATAATAGTATATCTATCTCTGCTTGAACCAGAAATGCTGAATCTGTTTAAAGCAACTGTGTAAAGAGGGCAGGCTGGATTCGATTTGGCTCAGCCTTGGAAAGAGTCACAACACCAACACGGTAGTTTCCGTGTTGTGTCTGATTTCAGACAATAACTTTATGTATTTTTCCCCTGTAACCTGGACTGGATAGTGGAATGTGTTACTTAAAAGGCCCACTCTTAGCCTGATTCCCAGTAGACCCTCTAGAGGTCCAGTCTAGCTGCTGAGTGATGGCAGCTTTCGACCCAAAACCTGCACATACAGGCTAGTTCTGAAGACTCTCTTTGGGCTGTGAGGTTGCCAGTGTTGGACCCAGTCCCTGACATGCCCTGACCTTGTCTCTGGAGCAGCTCCATCTGCTCTCTAGCCAACACTGAATAGAACCGGCTGAGTTAATATCCCAGCAGGAGCCTCCACCTTTCTCAAAGGGACTAACCTTTCCTGGACTCCCCGTGCCCAGCAAGTCAAGCTCTATACCCTCTGCCTGGCATTGAAAGCCTGCCAAAAGGACTTTGCAAATTTTTTCTCTCTTTCCTCTCCTGTATAGCTCCTGTGCCCCAGCTAGGCTGGACTCCTGGATTTTCCCTGCATACACCACATCCCTGACCTGACCTGAACTACTTTGTCATCCTTTTCTTTACAAGCATCCATTTTCTCTGTGTCCCTCCCAACTTCAAATCCTGCTTTTAAAAAAAGCCATTCCTGATAACTCTGACCCAATGACCCATTTCCCTCCCACAAGGCCCATTGTTTGTCCTACACATTTTGCCCTTGATAATCTTTTTGAATTAAATTAAAAATATTTATTTCTAAACACATAGAAAAAAAACACTTTAGAACTTACTAGTATGTCCTCTGCCTGATACTTGAGAGGGATCCAGAAGAGCATGGGGTGAGGTGACTGGACACTTAGAAGGTGTCTGGTGTGATGCTGAGTTCTCTACAATTCTGGCTTTAAGTGATTGTGGTTAACAAGCATCCCGCAACCAGGCAATTCAACTTGGAGAAGCAACCCTAGGTAAAACCTGGTACATGTGCATAGGAGATGAATGTCAGCGTTTTTGCAGCCTCATCTGATAACAGTAAAGAGACAGGACAGCCTGAATGTCCATCAAGATATATAAGCTGTGTTAAATTTATATAGTGAAAGCTTATAATAAGTTATGGTAAATTCATATAATGAAATCCCATACAGCAGTAAAAATAAAGTTACATGTAACAACTTGGACAAATCTTAGCAAACATAACCTAAGAAAAGAGTGACCAGTTGTGGAAGCAAATGGACTATATAATACCATACATATGGAATTAAGACACACCAAACAACACTCTATTTGGATAGACACATATAGAGCTATGGTGTGAAAATGTGTCTGGGGATGATATAGACCAGGGGTTGACAAACTGTATTGCCTTACCATGTCTAGCTGCCACTTTTTCTTTTGTGTATAACCTGTGGACTAAGAATGGTTTTTGTACTTTTCTGTAGTTGATAAAAATGATGTGTCAATTATATCTCAATAAAGTGGGAAAAGTAGGAAAAAATAGCTGATAAAAAATCAAAAGAACAATATTTTATGACACCTGAAAATTATATGAAATTCAAATTTTGGTGTCCACAAATAAAACTTATTGGAACACCGCCACACTCATTCCTGCCTCTGCGCTCCAAGGGCCTGGTTAAATACTTGCGACAGGGACCATCTGGCCTACAAAGTTGAAAATATTCACTGTCTGGGCCTTTGCAGAAAAAGTTTGCCAACTCTGGCTCTACATTAAATTCAGGGGAATGCTTACCTCTGGTAAGGGAGGAAGGGGAATGGATGGGGGGTGGATATAAGAGGGGTGTCAATTATGATACTTTCTCTTTTAAGCTCCTGATGATTATATAACTTACATTTTCAATATCTAAACTATTTCATAATAGTCCAAGAGGTAAAATACAACCGTTCTACTCTCCAAAATCCCCTCCTATAATTGGGCCCATTATCCTTCCTAGTTTGTGGATGAGAAAGAAAGGCTTGGAGCTGGCACAGAAGAGGAGTGAACTCTGGGATGTCTGTCTTGGATGTCCGTGTTGCGCACCAGGGTCTGCAGGCCAACTAGGGAGAAGGAACTTAAAGCGGAGCTTGTCTGGAGTGAATATTCGCCCCCGGGGGACAGCTGTTTTTTGAAATCTCCCACCCACATCATTGGCATCTTTTGAGGTGAGAGGAGTGAGGCGGACAGGCCACCATCTGCGACGTCAACTGGGACTGGATTGCCTAAATAGTCACAATACCCGATATTTTAGAGAGCTTTCTACTTCTCTAGACTGTTACTATAGACTCGCTCAAAAACCCTGGTTGGAAGCAAAGGCCATCATTCTTGCCTGCATTATGGAGATGCTGAAAAGGACATTCTGGGCAGGGTTCAGTTCTTTCACATTCTTGAGGCTCAGTCAGGAGTTGGATGCTGGGGTCTGACTCCAGATGCCTATAGTCGCCCAGCTGAGTGAGCGTGGACAAGTCCTGCAGTCTCTCCAAGTCTCAAATTTGTTGTTTAGTTGCTAAGTCATGTCTGACTCTTTAGCCACTCCATGGACTGTAGCCCATCAAGCTCCTCTGTCTGTGGGATTTCTCAGGCAAGACTACTGGAGTGGGTTGCCATTTCCTTCCTTAGAGGATCTTCCTGACCCAGGGATTGAACCTGACTCTCCCGCATTGCAGGCAGATTCTTTACTGATGAGCCACTGGAGAAGCCCAAGCCTCAAGAGGAACATGTATAAAACAGGGACAATCATTAGCTTCTATTGCATAGGCCTGTTGTGAGGCATAAATGAGATAATACATGTCAAGTGCTTAGCCCTGTTTTGGAATGTGATGAAACTCCCTACATGCTGACTACTGTACTGTTTTTGTTTTCTTATTAATCAAATCCAGCCTAGAATTCTTACCCACAGTTCAGTTTATCATTGTTTATACTTGGCTTGGAATGAGTTGTTGTTGTTATTCAGTAGCTGAATCATGTCTGACTGTTTGTGACCTCATGGACTGCAGCACGCCAGGCTTCTCTGTCCTTTAGTATCTCCCAAGTTTGCTCAAACTCATGTCTATTGAGTTGGTGATGCCATCCAACCGTCTCATTCTCTGTCACCCCATTCTCCTCCTGCTTTCAATCTTTCACAGCATCAGGGTCTTTTCCAGTGAGTCAGTTCTTCGCATCAGGTGGCCAAAGTATTGGAGCTTCAGCTTCAGCATTAGTCCTTCCAGTGAATATTCAGGACTGATTTCCTTTAGGATTTACTGGTTTGATCTCCTTGCAGTCCAAGGGACTCTCAAGAGTCTTTTCCAACATCATAGTTCAAAAGCATCATTTCTTCAGTGCTCAGCCTTCTTTATGGTACAACTTTAACACCCATACGTGACTACTGGGAAACTCACAGCTTTGGCTATACAGACCTAACAAGGCAAAGTGATGTCTCTGTGAGTAGTCTTTGATAAAGCCCTGGTGGTCAGCGAACCGAGTCTTGGAGAGGAACTGTGCCTTTGCATTGTGTGTGAAAAGGAGTGTCCCATGGTCCAGGCACTGGTACCTGTCTGCTTTTACTCTGTAAACATCAAAACCCCGAGTGTCCCAACCAATAGGGACAACCATTACTAAGCGGCAGTTGCTGATGATTTGTCAAAGAGGGTATGGTTCCCTTTCACGTGGTCCACAACACACGGCAGTTGTTCTTTTTTTGAAGGGGTGGTACTTTTCTTTCCCTGGTGAGGTGCTTCTTCAGAGATAACTGGGGGAGGCACTGGAATGAAGTGTTGATGGTGGGTGCTGGGGAGTGAGATGGGATTGGCATGGTTCAGAGGCTGACAGGCCAGACCGAAGGGGCTGGCAAAGAGAGGTAGGAGAGGCACTGAGAGATGAAGTACTTGCTGTGCTCAGGTGGTCCAGGAGTTTTTCTTTTCAGTTGTCAGACTTCAAATGGAGCAAGGAGATTGGTGTTCAAAGCAGTGACTGCAGGTTCTCTGAAGTACCTTGGCTGGGATTTGCAGGCAGGCCACTTCAGGTTGCAAGTGACAAAAACTTAGCTCAAACTAATCATGATAAAGGGCAATTATTGGCTCATGTACCTGGAACTGCAGAGGAACATGGGATGCAGGTATCGCTGGATCTGGGTGTTTTACAAAGTTGTCGGGATTCTGTCTCACTCTCCGTGTCTCAGACATTTACCTGAAGAGGGCAGCCCCAAACTCACAAACTATCAGCTGAGATGGGAAGATACAGTCTTTCTATATAATGCCAGTATAATCTATAGGGGCCGGGCTGACTGGGCCTAGGTCACTGGCCCTCCCTGTTAGGAGAGGAGACACTTACTCCACAGTACAGGGAAGCACTGCCCTTTTCATATGATGTCCTTTTCATTACAGGGGACTGGAATGCAAAAGTAGGAAGTCAAGAAATACTTGGAATAACAGGCAAATTTAGCTTTGAATAACAGAATGAAGTAGGGCAAAGGCTAATAGAGTTTTGCCAAGAGAACGCACTGGTCATAGCAAACACCCTCTTCCAACAACACAAGAGAAGACTCTATACATTGACATCACAGGATGGTCAATACTGAAATCAGATTGATTATATTCTCTGCAGCCAAAGATGGAGAAACTCTATACAGTCAGAAAAACAAGACCAGGAGCTGACTGTGGCTCAGGTCATGAACTCCTTATTGCCAAATTCAGACTTAAATTGAAGAAAGTAGGGAAAACCATTAGATCATTCAGGTGTGACCTAAATCAAATCCCTTATGATTTGTGTAAATAGATTCAAGGGATTAGATCTGATAGAGTACCTGAAGAACTATGGACGCAGGTTCATGACATCGTACAGGAGGCAGTGGTCAAGACCATCCCCGGGAAGAAGAAATGCAAAAAGGCAAAATGGTTGTCTGAGGAGGCCTTACAAATAGCTATGAAAAGAAGAGAAGAGAAAAGCAAAGGAGAAAAGGAAAGATATATCCATTGGAATATGAGTTCCAAAGAAAAGCAAGGAGAGATAAGAAAGCCTTCCTCAGTGATCAATGCAAAGAAATAGAGGAAAGCAATAGCATCGGAAAGACTAGAGAGCTCTTCAAAAAAATTAGAGATACCAAGGAAACATTTCATGCAAAGATGGGCACAATAAAGGACAGGAATGGTATGGACCTAACATAAGCAGAAGATATTAAGAAGAGGTGGCAAGAATATACAGAAGACCTATACAAAAAGATCTTCATCACCTAGATAACCATGATGGTATGATCACTCACCTAGAGCCAGACATCCTGGAATATGAAATCAAGTGAGCCTTTGGAAGCATCATTACGAACAAAGCTAGTGAAAGTGATGGAATTCCAGGTGAGCTATTTCAAATCCTAAAAGATGATGCTGTGAAAGTACTGCACTCAATATGCCAGCAATTTTGGAAAACTCAGCAATGGCCACAGGACTGGAAAAGGTCAGTTTTCATTCCAATCCCCCAAAAAAGGAAGTGCCAAAGAATGCTCAAACTACCACGCAATTGCACTCATCTCACACGCTAGCAAAGTAATGAGCAAAATTCTCCAAGCCAGGCTTCAACAGAACGTGAACCAGAGATCAAATTGCCAACATCCGTTGGATCATCAAAAAAAGCAAGGGAGCTCCAGGAAAACATATACTTCTGCTTTACTGACTATGCCAAAGCCTTTGACTGTGTGGATCACCACAAACTGTGGAAAATTCTTCAAGAGATGGGAATACCATACCACCTGACCTGCCTCCTGAGAAATCTGTGTGTAGGTCAGGAAACAACAGTAATAACTGGACATGGAATTATAGACTGGTTCCAAATCAGGAAAGGAGTAAGTCAAGGCTGTATATTGTCACCCTGCTTATTTAACTTTTATGCAGAATACATCATGAGAAATGCTGGGTTGAATGAAGCACAAGCTGGATCAAGATTTCTTGGAGAAATATCAATAATCTCATATATGCAGATGACACCACACTTATGACAGAAAGCAAAGAAGAACTAAAGAGCCTCTTGGTGAAAGTGAAAGTGGAGAGTGAAAAAGTTGGCTTAAAGCTCAACATTCAGAAAACGAAGATCATGGCATCTGGTCCCATCAGTTCATGGCAAATAGATGGGGAAACAATGGAACACTGGCTGACTTCATTTTTCTGGGCTCCAAAATCACTGCAGATGGTAACTGCAGCCATGAAATTAAAAGACACTTGCTCCTTGGAAGGAAAGCTATGACCAACCTAGACATCATATTAAAAAGTAGAGACATTACTCTGCCAACAAAGGTCCATCTAGTCAAAGCTATGGTTTTTCCAGTGGTCATGTATGGATGTGAGAGTTGGCCTATAAAGAAAGCTGTGCAACGAAGAATTGATGCCTTTGAACTGTGGTGTTGGAGAAGACTCTTGAGAGTCCCTTGGACTGCAAGGAGATCCAACCAGTCCATCCTAAAGATCAGTCCTGGGTGTTCATTGGAAGGACTGATGTTGAAGCTGAAACTCCAATACTTTGGCCACCTGATATGAAGAACTGACTCATTTGAAAAGACCCTGATACTGGGAAAGACTGAGGGCAGGAGGAGAAGGGGACGACAGAGGATGAGATGGTTGGATGGCAATACCGATTCAATGGACACGAGTTTGAGTAAACTCTGGAAGTTGGTGATGGGAGGTCTGGCGCGCTGCAGTCCATGGGGTCACAAAGAGTCAGACATGACTGAGTGAGTGAACTGAAGTAAACTGACAGGACAGCATAAGCCTCAGGTCCATTTTTTTCCCCTGTCCATGAAACTGAGGATGATTTTGGTGGTTAACACATTTGCTCTTATTTTGCCTTAATCTCATCTACATAAACTAGAAAATGTAAACATGTATGTATTTTAAAGTTGTTTTTAAAGATAGAAATGGGCAGAATCTGTAACACTGGAAACTTAGAACAAGAAAATCTTCTGTGTCCCTGCATGAGGTACACTTATACTAACTCAGATATTCTGTGACGTCTTCTTGTCCTGCTGTCTCTTTTTGGCTGAATTTTGAGGATGAATTCTAATTTTGGTTTTTCTTGTGAATGTGGAATAAGTCTGACCTTCCACCCCCAGTACATCAGGGCTGTGCCCACCAGGACCTAGACAATGTATGGTTCTCCCTAGAGCCCAAAGCCATATTCCCTGGGGACAGCCTGGCTCTCTAGGCCCTGAAGAGAAACCCAAATTCACTTGGCAGTGTAGACGGGGCTACTCTGGGGAAAAGCTCTGGCCATCCTCTTGTAAATCCTCTTCTTTCCTTCTTTTTCCTTCAGCAGGGGATGGAGCTGGTTCTTTGCATGAATATGAAAGATACTAAACTAGGTTCAAGAATTGACTTCTGGCGGTCTTTAGTTACAGAGTAGAGTCCACATAAGTGGCTCAAGTCATGGGGCTACCCCAGTTTGGAGGACCCAGGATCAACAGGCAAATCCATTTGTTTTCTGGAAAAATGTCATGCAGAATCTCTGCGTGGCACATATGCCTGGAGACCCCTTGGAATCAGAAGTGTTTTCCTTTACAGGCCAGCCTCCTCAGCTTCCTTATCTCCTGCATGATGGCTAATGCAACTCCTCCCTTTTCTAGCAAGCTGCTTAGCAGAGTCCTAGCTCCTCACCTGGTGGCTGCAAGGACTCGTCATCCTCAGTGCTCCCATCCGCCCCCCAGCCCCATCCTTTCCTTCTCCTTTCTGCCCTTGCACATCCTTCCTGTCCTTTACAGCTTCAAGTGTGACTGGTTTCATAATCTGAACTTCAAAAGCATTTCTGATCTGAACTGTTTGAGTCTTATTTTTTCACATCGTCTCAGTCTGTGTGCACACTCCTTCTCCCATCCCTGTGTTCTTACTACTGTGGTGGGGGATGGGGGTGGACAGGGATCACGGTTTCTCCTTTCCCTGCCTTCCCCATACTAGAACTTACCCTAATGTTGGACCCATAGTAGACATTGAGGGGGTCCTTGTTGACTGAGATTAAAAAGAAAAAATGCAACAGAATTCTTTATTCAAGTGGAGTCTTAAGCGGAATCTAAAACATGTAAAAAAAAAACAAGCACAAGGGTTTTGGTAGAATGCAGAGTCCCACCAGCTTGACCCTCTTCCTGCCTTTGTTACTGGCTCCCTCCCCATCTAGCCCCAGAGTAGCTTGTGGAAGTCTTGGGGACTGGTCCACAGACATGCTCACTACGTACCTGTTGATTTGCTGGATTGATGTTGATATTCATGGCACACAATTTCTGTGGCTTGACTCACTGGCACTGAGCAATCTGTTCCACTGAGTAGAGTCCCTAATTGTGGTGAGGTGTCCTCCTTGCCTGCTAAGTCACTCTAGACCAAGGGTTGGCAAACTTCTACAAAGGGCCAATGTTTAGACTTTTGGGGCTGTAAATCTTTGTCACAGCTTCTCAACTTTGCAATTGTAGGGAGAAACAGCCAGAGATCATTAAACAAATGAGTGTGGTCACATTTTAGTACAACTATATTTATGAAACAGATGGCAGGCCAGCTTTGACCCATGAGCCACAGTTTTCTGATCCCTGGTATAGACCAAAGATTTAGTTAGCTTGAGAGAGAGCTCTTTATGATGATCAGAAGAAGGAGATTAATAAGTAGGTGTTACTTTGAAGGTGTTACCAGCATTGGCTGTCTGTGCTGAATGCTTTATCCTTTAAGGCTTAGAAGGGCAAATGAGGGTCATTTAACCTCCGTCAGAGGACCAGTCATTCTCTGCTGTCCCTACAAGCCACTTTTTGGGAACTTTCTTGTTTCTGTATAAATTAGATGCTTCCAGCTTAAGGAAAGCTTCCATAATCCCATCACTTTAGGAGATGAAGGATTATTGGCAGGACACACAAGGAGATGAGCAAGAACAGAAAATCTTCAGAGAGATCACAGAGCAGACTTCACTGAGAACCAGAACATCACTTGTGACCACGTGGTGGGATTTAACAAGAGGGTCGTAACCTTCCTGAATGAAATCTCATTTTCCATAATCAAATAGCCAAGTTAAAGTTCCAGCTCTGCTATTTACCAGCTGTGTCACTTCCCTAGCCTCAGTTTCCCCATCTGCAAAAATAACGATGATAATAGCACTGATCACAAAGGGTCTCTGTGCAGATTCAGTGTGGTTATGCGTGTAAGGGCTTAGCAGTGCCTGGCATAAAGTCTTCCTCAGTGAGTATGTCTGCTGTTGACAGTGGCTCCATTGATCATCCTGTTATTAATATTTGTCATTAGTAGGTTCAACTGACAGGTAGATATCCATGATTATCTATTCCAGTATTGGGTAGTTGGAGGGATTCAGTAACATTTTTATGTTCTGCGGCATCTACCATTACTTGCCGATGGTGGCTTCCCATGATGAACAGATGTCTCAAGGGATCTGCAGGCTCTGCCAGATGTTATCCAGGACAGGGCAGTTCTTCTGGGAAGTTTTCATACTAGACCATATCATTGACCTCCTGGCAGCCTATGAACAAATCCCTTGTTCAGTTACAGGTGGCCAGGACAACCCATGGTTTAGGACCCCACTCAGACTGTGGGCAGGAAGGCTTCTTGCAATGCTTATCCAGCGTGACACTCTGGGGACCCCCATACCCATTGTGATCCCTGCCAGGATTGTATGAGGGCACTTGTGCTCTGCCTGCAAGGGCCCCAGCTCCATCTCACACCATAAGCATCCCTCCCTGCCTCTGCTGGGCTTCCATTTTGACTTTTCCTCTCGCATGTTCTCAGCTTAAAACAAAAATTAAATATCTATGTTGGAAGCTAGAAATGCTGGGTCTCAAAACAAATTCTTCAGAGAATTTCCCCTTAGAGCAATGTCCCTAGATTAAGGAGATAAAGACAGAGAGGTGACTTGACACATTCCCTAGGGTGAACCAGTTCTCTTAACTGAGAGTCCTTGCCCAAGATGGCCCATCCCTCCTGGAAACAGGAATTGCAGGTGCAAGGGGGTGCTTGGCATAACTTTAGAAGTCTGTAGGCTCTCTGAAAACTTGCCTAAGTGAATGGGCAGGGAGGGGGGAAGCTGTCTCATTTTTTCTGGTCTGGCTTCTTTGAGACCCTTTTGGGGGTTGTCTCTAGAAAACTTGCTCTTATGCTCTTGGTAGATTTGAGGTAGACTGTTGAAGCATCAGAATCTCCTTTCTTTGATTCCTTCAGCGAAGTCCCAGGCTGTTGACCTTTGGGTCCCAGTGCTGAGCCTGGCTCTGGATTTATCTACCCCACTGGGGCTAAATGCCTGTCTTGTTAGCCATGCTGAATGGTTTTATTTGTTTTCATTGTGCATTTTTATCATTTTTGTTCATGTGTCTGGAGGTTTTCCTTAGAAAATGATGGATGCATTTTCATAAATCAAAAAATAGATGAGAAAGGATATTAAGGCAAGAAACAGACCCAAGTCTGGAATTTGCCACTCTAGGGTGGAAGGAGCTGCTAGCTATTTCCCAATGAGAATACACTTTTTGATTTTACAAGGTCAGATCCTGACTTTTTTCACAGAGAACAGTTTTCAAAACATTTCCTAATAGTAACAGTGATGATGATGATAGTAATTCCAACTGTGCTTTGCACTGTGCTAAGTGCTTTATGTACATGATCACATTTAACTATCAAGAATCCTGTGAGCCAGATTCCACTCCCATTAGACAGATGAGTAAAGAGAGGTTCAAATGGCTTTGTTATTGAAACAAGGCCTTATGGTTGGTAAGGAGAGGAATTAAAATGCAGATGTCCCTAATATAGATCTCCTGCACTTGACGGCTACAGTGAACTCCTGTTTGCGCTTGCTGGAGGTGCTGAGGGGTTGTAGATTCTCCTACCACCTCTGCAGGAAGGCAGGTGGCTGGGAGAGATATGGCTGCTCCCAGTTGGAGGGGTTCACGGAGAAAATCTGGTGTCACTGGCTCTCTTCCTGGAGTGTCTCAGAGCCAGAACATCAGCCTCGCTGGGTACCATATTGGGACAGTCCCTCACAATTTTTTCTCCATGATGTTTTGGACAATGTCACGATCACCACCAGCAGAAATCCCTCCCCGCTCTACATTCCTGTATCATCAACCTACAGCCAAGGTGCCCTCTTCCCCAAGGGTCTCCTCTAGGACCTAGACACATGACTGGGGTCTGATACAAACCAGAAAGCAACTGGGGAGCGTCCACATGATTCCTGTACTAGTTATGAGTCCTCTGGTTGTAACAGAATCACCACTGGGATCATCTTGAGAAGAAAGGACATATGGGATATTTAGTGGTTCATGTGACCAGGGTAGAAAATGGTTCTTATTTCTCTTGGGAATGAACACTGATTTCCCTTGTCCCATCCATGCTGATCCTTGGACCAATAAAAGGGATGGGGAAACTGATTGGCTCAATCCTGGTCATGAGTCCACTTCTCCAGCAAGAGGACAAATGACTGTGCTGGGCTGCTGGAACCACAGAACCAAAGTGGAGGTGGATGAGGCCCACAGAAAAGGAAATTGCTGTTCTTGCAGACAGTTTGGTAAATGTTCAGGACTTTCCTATTGCTTTTTTTCTATTTCATGCCTCCCTCCTTTGTCTGAACTACATACAATATGTCCAGCCCAAGTCAAAGTTGTGGCATAAATCTCTGGTAAACTTGTGAACCATCCCATTTGTTCTTTCCACGCTCAGAACAATCCTGGGTACTCCATCCCACAGGGGGTGTCTTTTGTGGTCCGTGTCCGTATTCTATCTTAGGACTTCTGACATCAAACCCTCTTCTTTGCTCAGGCTTGGAGATGTCAACTGATGTCACTAGAAACAGTGCGGGATTAAAGAGAGACTTAAGCCCATAGTTTCTAACTGACCACATTTGGGATTTTCCATTTAGTAGAACTTAACCTTTGTGAACATCTGGTAGGACTTGAACCCTATCCTGATTTTGTGGATTTTTTAAATATTTGAACAGTAACCACATCTGTAGTTTTGTAAAAGGTTCTTTCACAATTTTATGAGTGTGTGTATGTCAGTTAATTAGCCCAGTCACTTGTATTTCTCTATCTGTGTGGCACCACTGGGCCTGGGAGCCTGTTATCCCTTTTGCGCTCTAGGCAGTGAGACAGGGCAAACAATGACCTTGACAAGACTCATAATAAGGAATTTCTAGACCCTGCTCTGGATCTTTAGCAAGGAAATCCACTCCTTCTTAATGGGCAAAGATTTGGGGACTTTCTAAGCAAAATCTTTTAAAGCAACTTAAAAAAACAAAACAAAGAAACTTCCAAAAGCTATCATGTGTGTTTGTAATGAATGATTCTCTCTCTGCCTCCTACCTGGTGACCCTGTTACACAATGGCCTATCAGCTGCTCTATTCCACCCCAATCCCCTCTTGTATTATTCCCATTTGTTTTTCAAGTTTGATCTTGTTTCTTCAAAGATGTCATAAGATCTCTGAGGACAGGAAGCCTAGCTACTGTTTCTTCTCCCAGGCACGTGGTAGGCACTTGATAAGGCTTCCCTGGCTGAGGAATTGTACTTGTGTATGTGTGTTTTGGGGTGGGGGTCAGGGTGCATGTTAGTTCTCTAGGGCTTCCAGAACAAAATATCATAGACTGGGAGGCCTAAAGAACAGAAATGTATTTTGAATTCTAAGACACAGGTGCTCTCAGAGCTCATTTCCTGTGAGACCTCTCTTCCTGGACTGCTATATGCCTTCTCACTGTGACATCACACGGTTTGTTCTCTGTGCATATGTGGAGTAAAAGAGATCGCTTGTTATTATAGGGACATCAGTCCTATCAGATTAAGGCCCTATATGCATGACCTCATTGAACTTTAATTACCTTCATAAAGGTCCTGCCTCCAGATAGAGTCACACTGGGGGCTGGGCCTTCAACACATGACAATTCAGTCCCTAACAGGGTGGCAGCTACAAGCAAGTGCCCTGCGACCCCTGTGGCCCTGATCTGTCAGTGTCACTTAAATTACATATGTTGTTGTTGTTGTTTAGTCACACAGTCATCTTTGTGACCCCATGGACTTCAGCACACCAGGCTTCCCTATCCTTTGCAGTCTCCCAGAGTTTGCTCAAACTCGTGTCCCCTGAGTCGGTGATGCCATCCAACCATCTTATCCTCTGTCATCCCCTTCTCCTGCCTTCAATCTTTCCAGGCATCAGGGTCTTTTCCAATGAGTTGGCTATTCACATCAGATGGCCAAAGTATTACAGCTTCAGCTTCAGAATCAGTCTTTCCAGTGAGTATTCAGGTTGATTTCCTTATTGTCCAAGGGACTCTCAAGAGTCTTCTCCAGCACCACAGTTTGAATTACATATATAGAGGTTTTAATTTTGGGGAAGGGTAGGCGCTGTTTCCTAACTGTGCAAACTTCCAACTGCCCCCTCCCATCATTGCCTGGTCAATGAAAGCTCTGAATTGTGCATTGGAAATGAGACTGTTTTCCATACCAGTTATGTATTAAATATTTACTTGGCACAGGACTGAGGCCAAACAGTGCTGGCAGCTTTTCAGAGCCTCCTTACCAGTAACCTCCCAAAGATAAAGGCCAATCACATACCTGACCTGAAGTTCTGGCTTCTCTAAAGCCAGATTCCAGCCTGGATTGACTTTCTGTTCATCTGAAATAGATCTATATGGGCAGTAAGTAGGTGTATGTCCTACAGGAGGGTGTGCGGGGAGAGTGGCATGAGTCAGAAGGGAAGAAGGCATCTCTGTCCTGACAGTGCTACTGTCTGCTTTCTTCCGATGAGTCTATATGGCTTTACAGGATTTGATATGGCCACGTGAAAACATGTCTCAGGAAAAGCAAAATGTCAGTCTTTTGAGGCTTTTCCGTTGGGGATGGTGGGAAAGCGGTGGTCACTGTGTGCTCTCCTTAGACCAGGCAGGGAAAAGGGAAGTATTGTGAGTCTCTGATAACCTTCTTCTCTTTCTTCCCCTCGCTTTGGTTCTTCAATAAATCACCCAGGACAATCTGCTTCTCTTTAGTGGTGTGTTTTCCTAGGGTTCAGTCTTTGTTTGAAATTCTAGAACAACGGAGTTGCAGTAAACATGGTCAACCTAAGTGTAATTACGCTGGTATGTCAACTTTGCCCCTCAGAGTTGGGTCTGCTCTGGTTAACCAGAGGCCCTCCCTGACTCAGAAACGGGACCTCCTGCAGGACCCTGTGGAGGGCCGACCCCGAGCCCTGCATCTGAAGGGGGTAAGCGAGCCCATAATTATGCTCATTGTTTAGGTCGGGGCACAGGAGGGTTTACATTAAAGACCTCAGCTGGCACACACAGCGTGCCTATGGAAAAAATGAAGGGGCTCCTCCGCTCGTTCCTCAGTCCCACATTGCCTGTCCAAGGGCTTGGGTTTCACAGACGCCTTCTGCGACTCTGCTTCTGACCACTCCTGATTAGAAGCTTGGATTCCCCCAGTTCCAAGAGGCTTCTCAACGCTGAGGTCTGGAAATTGAGCTATGAGATGCCTTTTCAGAATCTCAGAATTTAGATCTTGGGAAGGACCTAGATGTGGTCTCAGCTGGTATATCTCAGACTTCACTGTTCACTTGAATCACCTAGAGATCTTGTTAAAAGTGCAGAATTGAACGCAGCAGTCCTGGCCCAGGGTTGGGATGTCTGCCTAAACAACTCCTTGGTAATGCCCTGGGGCTGGTTACTGGACTGCACTTGGAGTAGCTTGCTAAGTCTTACGAAGGGTGAAAGGGAGGCCCAGAGACCTGAAGGAGCTTGTCAAGGCAGAGTAGAGTCTTGATTCTTTTTGTCTTTAGTGTGGTCATGGCCCTGTACCCGTTCTGCTGGCAGGGCTGGGGTGGGTCTTAGTTGAAAATATCCTCCTGTGACTATACTTGGCCTTCTGGGCAAAGTGTCTTTCCCAGATGCTCTGGGTGGATGGGGACCCCCAGAACTCTTGACAGAAGCGCATGCGGCTCATCAGGTAGGAGTTCTGGATGGGAGCAGATCACTGGGTATTCCTTCTGCTTCAAAGGGGCATGTGGGAAGGGAGGGCATTTTTGAGCATGTTGTCTACTGAGAGGCGTGGGCACGCCCTGATGCCAGGTTACTGAGGGAAAGATCAGGTAGTGCCAGTGGGATAGGGAGGGGAGTCCATGGCATCAGCGGGGAATGAGTGTTTTTAGTAGAAATTAGAGGATATGAGATTGTTTCTGTCCACACCACCATGAGATCTTGAATGAGGGTGTAAACCTCTCTAGACCTCAGCAGTAAAATAGGTGCAGTTACCTACCTGAACCGAGAGGCTAGGTCATGTGCTCTTTTAAAGTTTATTTTGACTCTAAAATTGAAATTATAGATGATCTCTCTCACACATATCTCTCCCTCATCTTTTTCTGCCTCCATCTTTGGCAAGGTACTTTGGAATGGTATGTGTAGTTAAGTAATAGAGAATTAACCTTTCCTGAAGAGAGTCCTGGCCTTTGTCCTCAGCTTCTGGAGGGTGATCTCTAGGCCCCTGGAATGTCCTTCCTTATAGGAATGTCTTTGTCTGGGGGCTTTGACCCCTGGACTGTCTGACCATGTGATTTATAGTGGGATATTGGGACTAACCTGGAGAGGAAGTGGAGAATCAAGGTATTGGTCTGGAACTCCAGGGAAGTTTGGAGACTAAAGGGTAACCATGTGGGCAGTATGTGATTCAGCCCCCCAGAAAAACTGTGGACAGTGAAGGCTTGCGTGAGCCTCCCTAGTTGGCAGTACTCTGCTCATACTGTCACAAACCAGGGCTGGGAGGAGGTCACATCATCCATGACTCCATGGGGAGAGGAAAATCACCAGCTTTGCATTTAAACCCCACCTGGACTCTGTCCTATGTCCCTGTTCCCTTGGCTGATTTAAATTTGTATCCTCTCACAGTAATAAAACTGTCATTTTAGGTATAGCATTTTTCTGAGGTCTCTGAGTCATTCTACTAAATTATTGAATCTGAGAATGTTTGCAGGGACTTCCAAATTCATAGCCAGCCAATCTGAAGCAAGGATAGTTTTGGATACACTTGAACTTACAGCTAGTGTGAGGGCAGTCTTATGTACGCTCTTCCCTCATACTTTGCAGTTGGGTGAAATTTCACAACAGCAATAGGACAAGTTAGCAAATTTTGGGAAAAACAAAGAAATAATTGTGGCTCAGACAGTAAAGTGTCTGCCTATAATGCAGGAGACCCAGGTTTGATCAGTGAGTGGGTCGGGAAGATCCCCTGGAGAAGGAAATGGCAACCCACTCCAGTACTCTTGCCTAGAAAATCCCATGGATGGAGGAGTCTGGTAGGCTACATTCCATGGGGTTGCAAAGAGTCAGACATGACTGAGCGACTTCACTTTCTTTTTTTCTTTCAAGAAAGCTTGTCTGGTTGTAGAGTGGATCAAGGAGTCTAGGATATTAGTAAGGAGCATGGACTTTGGAGACAGACAGACCTGCGGGTGGAGCTGGGCATCTCTATTTTTTGGTTGATGTGGACGCATGACTTAATGCTGTAAAGCCTTGGTTTTCCCATCTGTAAAATATATCAATACTTACCTTGAAGGTATGTTGAGAAGGTGAAATGCAATCAGTTATGGAAAGTACAGGGCATATAGGAAGCACTTCATACATGGCTGTTGTGATTATTGCTATTATTATTACTCTGGCATTATTGATGGTGTGATTTTGTTATCTGCTCACACTTTTTTTTTTTTAAAGAGAAATCTGTGCCTTCATTGGCCAAGCAGTCTACTTGAGGAGAGGTGAAGCAGGAGTGAGTGGTCCCCAGCTGGGCATCACAGGCTTGTAGGTGATTGATAGCTTGCTCAGGTGGTGGCCAATATCTTGGGTTTGATTTCTCCCTGATTGAAGGTCATGCAATTATAGATGCTCATCATGCTAGCCACCATCAAAGGCAGAAGGATCATGACCTCCAGGGATAGGTGTTCACCACCTCTGGTTTCTCCTTGGGTGCAACCTCCTTCTGGGCCTTGCAGAGCTGCTCCCACAGAAAGGCTGCTTCCTCTGCAGGTCTCTCTTCTGCCTCTGAGGCTGCCATGTGCTGTGCAATATATCAGCTGCTGATAGGACATGTTCAGGGTCTGATTGAGGTCCACACAGTAGGTGAACTTGCAGAATATCTGCTTCTTCTGCTCCACGTCCACAATCTTGTTGGTTCTTTGGAAGCCTTATTTACTTTTATACTTAAGCCTTATTTACTTTCGTACTTGCTAATATCTTGCCTTGTTCAAAAAAACATCTGAGTGGCTCACATACATGGAAATAAGATAGATAGCCTGATAAAATAAGCTACCAAGAAGTAGAAAAAGTATTGGGTAATTGGCAGCAGCAGCTGAAAATATGAGATGCTCTTTTTGTGAGGGTCTCCAGGAAGACCACATCTGGCAAGACTGGGGCTGTCCATGTAAGGTTGGGAAAGCTGCCACTGGAAACATGGTGACGTCTTTATATCAGCTCAGCTCAGTTGCTCAGTCATGTTGGACTCTTTGTGACTCCATGGATTATAGTAGCGTACCAGGCCTCCCTGTCCATCACCAACTTATGGAGTTTACTCAAACTCATGTCCATTAAGTCAGTGATGCCATACAATCATCTTATCCTCTGTCATCCCCTTCTCCTCCTACCTTCAATCTTTCCCAGAATCAGGGTCTTTTCAAATAAGTCAGTTCTTCACATCAGGTGGCCAAAGTATTAGAATTTCAGCTTCAACATCAGTCCTTCCAATGAATATTCAGGATTGGTTTCCTTTAGGATTGAGTGGTTGGATCTCCTTGCAGTCCAAGGGACTCTCAAGAGTCTTCTCCAACACCACAGTTCAAAAGCATCAATTCTTGGGTGCTCAGCTTTCTTTATAGTTCAACTCTCATATCCATACATGACTACTGGAAGAAACCATAGCTTTGACTAGATGGACCTTTGTTGGCAGAGTAATGTCTCTGCTTTTTAATATGCTGTCTAGGTTGGTCATAGCTTTCCTTCCAAGGAGCAAGTGTCTTTTAATTTTATGGCTGCAGTCACCATCTGCAGTGATTTTGGAGCCCTCCAAAATAAAGTCTGACACTGTTTCCATTGTTTCCCCATCTATTTCCCATGAACTGATGGGACCAGATGCCATGATTCTCGTTTTCTGAATGTTGAGCTTTAAGCCAACTTTTTCACTTTCCTATTTCACTTTCATCAAGAGGCTCTTTAGTTCTTCTTTGCTTTCTGTCATAAGTGTGGTGTCATCTGCATATCTGAAGTTATTGATATTTCTCCCAGAAATCTTGATCCCAGCTTTTGCTTCATACAGCCAGCATTTCTCATGATATATTCTGCATATAAGTTAAATAAGCAAGGTGACAATATACAGCTTTGATTTACTCTGTTTCTGATTTGGAACAAATCTGTTGTTCCATGTCCAGTTCTAACTGTGGTTTCTTGACCTGCATACAGATTTTTCAGGAGGCAGGTCAAGTGGTCTGGTATTCCCATCTCTTGAAGAATTTTCCACAGTTTGTGGTGATCCACACAGTCAAAGGATTTGGCATAGTCAATAAAGCAGAAGTATATATTTTTCTGGAACTCTCTTGCTTTTTTGATGACCCAACGGATGTTGGCCATTTGATCTCTGGTTCCTCTGCCTTTTCTAAATCCAGCTTGAACATCTGGAAGTTCATGGTTCACATACTATTGAAGCCTGGCTTGGAGAATTTTGAGCATTACTTTGCTAGCGTGTGAGATGAGTACAACTGTGTGGTAGTTTGAACATCCTTTGGCATTGTCTTTTTTTGGGATTGGAATGAAAACTGACCTTTTCCAGTTCTGTGGCCACTGCTGAGTTTTCCAAAATTGCTGGCATATTGAGTGTAGCACTTTCACAGCATCATCTTTTTGGATTTGAAATAGCTCAGCTGGAATTCCATCTCCTCCACTAGCTTTGTTTGTAATGATGCTTCCAAAGGCTCACTTGATTTCACATTCCAGGATGTCTGGCTCTAGGTGAGTGATCATACCGTCATGGTTATCTGGGTCATGAAGATCTTTTTTGTATGGTTCTTCTATGTATTCTTGCCACCTCTTCTTAATATCTTCTGCTTATGTTAGGTCCATACCATTCCTGTCCTTTATTGTGCCCATCTTTGCATGAAATGTTCCCTTGGTATCTCTAATTTTCTTGAAGAGATCTCTAGTCTTTCCCATTCTATTGCTTTCCTCTATTTCTTTGCATTGATCACTGAGGAAGGCTTTCTTATCTCTCCTTGCTATTCTTTGGAACTCTGTAGTCCAATGGATATATCTTTCCTTTTCTCCTTTGTTTTTCACTTCTCTTCTGTTCACACATATTTGTAAGGCCTCCTCAGACAACCATTTTGCCTTTTTGCATTTCTTCTTCCTGGGGATGGTCTTGACCACTGCCTCCTGAACAATGTCACGGACCTCCGTCCATAGTTCTTCAGGCACTCTGTCTATCAGATCTAGTCCCTTGAATCTATTTGTCACTTCCACTGTATAATTATAAGGGGTTTGATTTAGATCATGCCTGAGTGGTCTAGTGGGTTTCCCTGCTTTCTTCAATTTAAGTCTGAATTTGGCAATAAGGAGTTCATGATCTGAGCCACAGTCAGCTCCCAGTCTTGTCTTTGCTGACTGTATAGAGTTTCTTTATGTTTGGCTGCAAAGAATATAATCAATCTGATTTTGGTATTGACCATTCCATGATGTTGATATGTAGAGTCTTCTCTTGTGTTGTTGGAAGAGGGTGTTTGCTATGACCAGCGTGTTCTCTTGGCAAAACTCTATTTATTAGCCTTTGCCCTACTTCATTCTATACTTCAAGGCCAAATTTGCCTATTATTCCAAGTATTTCTTGACTTCCTACTTTTGCATTCCAGTCCCCTATAATGAAAAGGACATCTTTGTTAGGTATTAGTTCTAGAAGATCTTGTAGGTCTTCATAAAACCATGCAACGTCAGCTTTTTCAGCATTACTGGTTGGGGCATAGACTCGGAATACTGTGATATTGAATGGTCACCTGATGTGAAGATCTGACTCCTTTGAAAAGACCCTGATGCTGGGAAAGATTGAGGGCAGGAGGAGAAGGGGATGACAAAGGATGAGATGGTTGGATGCCATTACCAGCTCAATGGACATGAGTTTGAGTAGGCTCCGGGAGTTGGTGATGAACAGCGAAGCTTGGCATGCTGTAGTCCCTGGGGTCACAAAGAGTTG